>NW_025400983.1:13731425-13780385 GCF_015345945.1 Tribolium madens | reverse complement strand
GAGGTTTAATTTAATGAGAACAACATGAAAATTCTATGATAATTATTTATCAAAATAATTAAAATTATATTTAGTCTAACAGTGAGTTACTTAATAAATCGACGCACTATCCAAATAAGACTATCTTTATTCTTCAGTAACAAATTATATTGTCAAAATTCCCGAAAATGTAAATTTGCAAATAGTATCGTAACTAAACTGTAAGTGCAAAACAATATTAAAGACAATTATGCAAATGCAAATCGACATTGTTGTAAACTTTATTTCATAAAACAACTTGAAAAGCTACTTTATGAAATGATCTATATTTTACAGACTTTGTTGCAAGTAGCAAGGTGGAGAAATATGTTTTAACCTTACATTTGTCTGAATTCAAATTGCTCTAAAACTAATGCGAATGTTTCATGTCTACTAAGTGTTAAAAGCAGTGAATCAAAGATATGTATTTCTAAGGATTTGTTCAATAAATAAAAAATTAAAAGATAATAAAATCAGAGAGCATTGACCACTAAAATCTAAAATATTAGTTTTTTGTGAAAAAATAATTTTTTGTTACAATTTTTAAACAAAATTTTAAATATTGTACTACTGCGTATAATAGATGCAAGCCTATCCATTTTGTTCACCTACAAAATACCGGGTGATTTACATAAATTTACTACTCTGACGAACTTTAAAAGCAATCAGTTTTTTTTTTTTGATTTGATGTCATGCCTTTTTATTTTTATTTATATTCGTAATTCGTAAGACTTATAATTTTTTATGAATCACTGTGTATAATAAAAAAAATACAAATAATTAATACCGTGCTATCAAAAAAATTATTAGAGTTGGCGGTGATTAAAGTCCTTCAGATGGCAATCCTGATTTTTGACATCAAATGTTATTAGTAGAGGAGTAAAGACGCTTATTTAAGAAGTTAGTCCGGACTCGAGGACACGATTTTTGAAAACTGATTGTTATGTAAAATTTTCTACTGAATTCGAATCAGGAAATGGTTTTTTGATTTAGAATTGCCTTCACTACGAAACAGACGTTTTTGTGAAAAATTTGGAAAATTTAGAATTGCGATTTTTTTGTTTAGACCCCTGTACCTTCCCTCTAGATGTAGCTAGAAAATTGATTTTTTCTCAGAATACTGTGTATTCGTAGCTACTTCACGTGATAATTTTTATTTTGACATTTCAAGTTAGGTATTTTTTTTAATTTCAGGTGACACATATGTACACTGGCAGACATGAAATTTTGGACGATTTGTCATTCGACTGACAAACGGGCCTTAGACAACTAACTTTACTTTCAGTTTTTGTAATTTTTATCATGATAGCTAGAGAAACAACGACAACAAATCAAAATAATTTATTGAACTTATATAAAGACACGTATGCTGGCATTATTGTTTTGCCAAAAATAAATTACAACTAAAAGATTCATATTTTAGTTTCAAACGTCAATCATAATAACAATAAAGCGTGGCTTACATTAACATTTTTTGAACTGACCTAAATTTGATGTCCGTGTCCGCCACTGTATATACCTATGTTTTAGAATGTATGGACATAAAGTCCATTTTTTTTTAAACAATTGTCAAAGTGTTGTCATGTTGGTATCAACCACTAGTTATTTGATGTTATTACGTTGGCAACGTAAAATGACAATTGAATGTCAGCCGTTTTATTACGAAGGCGCTTGGGCTACTGAAGCCGCAATTACTTTTAAATATTAAATTGAAAGTGCAACTTAAAGAGCACAGAAAATGTTGAAGATGGAATTGATTGGTATTAGAATTAATTCTGTGACGTTGCGGATAGCAGGAATACCTACGCTGCCCCGAACAGAGGCCTTTTAGAACGGAACTATTACGGAAGGTTTTTTTTGTGAATCTTGCCGTTTTTGAGGAGCCAGTCTTAGCCTAGCTCTCGTACGAGTTAATTGAATTATAATAATTATTCGAATAAATTATTGTGAAATTGTGTTTTATCTCTAGAAGAATCGTTTACAAAAATGAGTTTCTGAAAGCAAGGATCTGGACCTTAACATAACAAGAAAAATAACTATGATTAGATTTTGTGAATATATGCAGACGGAAAACCAACCATGTTAAAATTCTTCATGAATTTGATAATTTTGGTTGTGTAAAAACTTCTAAAAAAGAACGGCATCCAATAAATTGCATGACTAATACAGTATTTTATTATATTCCTCCAATAATGATTCACCTTTCTCCAGAATCAGATTCTGAAGACGATGATTGGTGGTCTTAAAATTTTGAATCAGATTCTGAAAATGAGTAAAAATTTAAATTATCCATTAAATAAATTTTTCCCGGTTAGCAGTTGCATGTTTCCGTGTCCTTGCCGTCTTTATTTCTTGTCCTTTGGTAAAAAATTGCTTCCACTTCAAACTTTTCTGACATTTGAAAATTACTAACATAACCTCAAACCTAATCTAGGGAGATTTTAATATACAACTGTTCCGAAAATAAGATTTTTTGGGGTAGTATAGTCTGGTTTTTGAGGGAATTTTGACATTGACAATTGTTTAAAAAAAAATGGACTTTACTACTATGGGCATAATTTGATCTCTATAACTCTTGCCTTTGGTACATACATAAATAACTATTATTAAGTACCTACTTATTTTGGAACTATAAATTTGTTTCTAAGGGCAGGGGCAAAAATAGCTGCATAGTCATCCAAATGAAATAGCGAATATTGTCTAAAATTATAATACGACAAATCAGCTTAGGACAGAAGATGATCAGTCTGTAGTAAAATACAAATTAGGGTTCTAAGCTGCATTGTTGTAACATTTATAATTTTAGACAATATTCACTATTTCAGTTGGATGGCGATACTAATCCAAAGCTCCAAAAAGGTCAGTTAATCCATGGGAATGATTGCGATGGTGGCAGATCCTCCCAGTGAGAACGCAACGTAAACTGTTGTGAGTCTTTCCACTAAGAATTAAACAAAAAAAAATCATCAAACACATCTTCATATAATTCAGTTTTTACAAGTTTTAAGATATGTACTTTCAGACAAAGGTATACATAAAAATGAATAGTACATACTATCTTAAAAACGAATATTTCATAAAAACTACAGAGAAGGTACATTTAAATAAAATAAAGACTCGCAAAGTCAATATATTAATTATAATGCAAAGGTCGTAAGTAGAATTTTGTAAAAATCAGTTATTTCAGTTTGTTTCAACTAAAATAAAAAAAGTATTTAAGTTTATCGAAAGATCAAGATAATTTGTAATCGACTCATCCTTGGATGCTAAAACTTTTTCATATTAATTCGCATCAAGTAGGTTGTAGAATTGTAAATGTAATTTAAAGGCCGATTCACACAAATAGTGTCATTAATGTTATTCAGAATTTAATCACATCAATAATGACAAAAAATTTTATGTTTGCCACCCGATGTTTACGTTGTTAGCTTTAATTATTTTTTTGCTACCTCAAAAACTGGGATACACAATTTTAGAGAGGATTGAGATTAGGATTGTTTGAATTTTCGTATGGTGGCCAATTTAAAATGATCCCATTCAACGACGACTTCGATGCACATTAATATAAAAACGACTATATGTCAGTGAAACGCTAAATAAAATGACAAGTCGAAAGGTAAAATGGCATAAACAAAAAAATGATGATTTTAATAACTAAATTTATGATTTACTTTAGAAAAAGAACGGTCCTGTAGTTAGAAGACCCGGCAACTAATTCGAGCCCATTTTGCCGATTTAGTTGCCAGTTAGTTCAAAAACAGACATAGGCACGTCTTCGGATCCAAAAATGATTCGATAACAAATTGATCTTTCGATAGTTAAATCTTCTAAAACATTCTACTGTCTTTTATAAAACCGTCAACACAAATGTCAAAAATGTAAAAATATTTGAAAACCGAATGGACACGGCAGATAAGGAGACAGAAATAAATTGAGTCAAAGTCTATTAATACTAACTTGTGAACAACTGTCAAGCGTTCAGAAACAAACTGAGCAAGGGAACAAATACTAGAACTTATTATATTATTAGGTGTCAACATGTTGCCAAAGTTTTGTAGTGTGACGCTAGATCGATTCAAAGGGATTTCTGAAAGCAAATTGTTAACTGCATTTAGTAAGTTTTCTAATTCGATTGAAAAGTCTGTCTCACTTTAATTATATCGGTGTAATGACTAATGACACCAATTTTAATCAGTATTTGTTTATTTTATGAAATAAAGTCGTGGGCAGCTCGTCTTTTAAATTATATTATTTTCATAACAAGAAATGAAAAATCCAGTTGCGTTTTTATGTTGCTTCGTATAAATGAGAAAGCCAGTTAAAAATCCTGCTACCGGAAAAAGCAGAATCCACTTATCTTTCAATAAGTTGGCCCATATCCCCATTAGGCGGGCGGATTTTTTCAGTACGCTTATTCGAACACGTTCAATTTGGAATCGATGAGTCTCTTAATTTAGTTAGAGCTCCGGTTTGATTTTAAATAGAATCGGCTGGTATTAGAGGAAGCGAAATTATCCTGTCAGAAATCGCGTCGTAGCTAATTTATCTTCTTGGTCCTGGTGAAAGGGTTACGCTTGCAGACGTTGATATATAACACCGTTCCGTTCCGTAGGAAGCTGGCGGACATCTCGAGGTCGACGCGGGGCGTGGTGGTGCTGCTGAGCGATCGTCCTGCAGCGGTGCGTATCCTGGAGGACGCCAAAAGGCTGAACATGATGGACGGCCATTTCGTCTGGTTGTGGGTCGACACGGCGGCGAACATCAGCATCAGCGACGACGGTGGCGCCGATAAAGATAAACCACCACCAACCGAGGATCGATACAAACGTAGTGTAGTTAAAAGTGATATCAGTGATATGCATGTGAATTATTTATTAAAAAACGATCAGTTTCTTTTGTTCAATCGTAATTATGGCGTTGAAAGTTCTAAATTCAAAGATCGTAACGATAGATCTCAACGTTTATTTAGTGTTGTGGATGGTGAGTTTAAAGGAGAACTTCCTGCCGGTCTGCTGCGTTTGAAGCCTCTTCCGGTCAGGGTGGACAGACACCTGGTCAAGGGCACCGTGCGATTGCTCCTTGCCACTCTCAAGTTGGTCCTCCAGAGGTCGCCTTTGTGGATGCTGCAAAGCATCGCCAAAGGACAGCTCACCACCAGCTGTTGGAAAACGCTAGGTGCCAGGGAATTCAAGTTCTCCGACAACTTCGGAAGGTAAATCTAACTATCTATATTTTTTATTTAAATATTTACTCCTTAAGCTATTGTGACTGTCAGATTAATTTTTTTGAGAGAAATTAACTTTTCTCATAAGAGAGCATCCAAAAATATGCTTTTTTTTACTATTTATATTAGTAACTTTCTTATGGCGATAAAAAAATATAAATATTCAGTTGCGTACTGGAACACATTCTTTTAAATATACAAGATGATTTAAAAGTATCAGGCCATCTCTTGGGTGGTGATAAAAGATATTTAACAGAGTTAAAATTTCCTATGACAAAACATTGTTTGAGCCTTTTCTCACGCGATATAGCTCTTTAAAGGTTAGATTTGGGGTTAAATTGTTGGCCGTTCATATTATGTATTCTTGACTTTAGTTTACAGAAACTGCAGATCTTGCAACTTAAAACAGATACTTATTTAAAAAAATCACCAAACATCAGAAACAAAATAGCTAAAATGCCTACATGATAATAAGGAAATTGACAGTTCTGTTTTTTTTTCAAAAAAGGTTTGAAAAAAATGTGAATTTGTTTTATGCTTAGCTGGAAGTTTTCTATCACCATTCGAGAGTTGACCCCGCGCATTTGAATCATTCTTTTTAATAACATACTAGAATCTGCCACGAAGCTATAACTTTGATTATTAGTATGAATATAATTTTTTTAAGAAATAATGATACCTTCAATCAAGATAATTTGTAATCGAGTCATCCTTGGATCCGAAAACGTATGTCTGTAAAATCTCAAGTAAAATGACAAGTCGAAAGGTAAAATGGCATGATCAAACCGGTGATGATTAAAATAACTAAATTTATAATTTACCTTAAAAAAAAGCGGTCTTACTCGTATTATACGTTGGCGACTAATTCCAGCCCATTTTGCCGTTTTACCTTTCAACTTGTCATTTTATTTGAGGTTTCACGTGCAGTTAGACATACGTTCTCGGATGCAAAGATGACTCGATTACAAATTATCTTGATCGCTCGATATAAGAGTAATTGAGTAACTCTTTATCATAGTTCATGGATAACAAAGCCAGTTAATTTAATAAATTACCAACAGGAGAAGCTTGACCACATAAAAATAGCAATATTTCATTTAGATATAAGGCTGGTGTATTGGTGTTTTTCTGGGTTAAGTTCAAACACTATTTGTAGGTAAAATACAAGCAATATTTATGAATAAAACAATTAATAGGATTTGCAGATATTTTGGTTTGTTTAATTTGCGGTGCAGTTATGAATTCAATAAAAAAATTAAAACATTGAAATATCAGAAACAACAAACACTTTGAAAAGTGGTATTACGAGATATTCGTAATACCCATGCCATACAACATTATTACTGTTGGTATTTTCTATCTATTAGAAAGTAAAATTAATAATTTGGTTGTTTATGCCCATTTGTAGTACTGTGAGATTTTTTAACATTCTATGCTCTAGTTATCCATGACCCATACGGCATCAATGAAACGTATCGCGTAACTAGAACCATATATTTCGGATTGCCTAAATATCAAACGTCACATATGAATTTGAATCATTTTACAACGGACAGTGTAATTTTGAAAAAGGCAATTTTTAGTATGAGAATCGACTAAACAAATTATAAACAGCACACGTGTTTCCAACCAAAACTGTAAAAAATTACTCAGGTTATTACCTTATTACATCTTGATATTTTTTTGTTACTGCAGCCATACAGTACTTTATTAAGAGGGGCTTGATCGCGCGCGCGGTAAAAAAGGGTATTGTTGGGGAGCTTCGATACCGATTCAGGGCGGTTTTCGGAAAAACTATCAAATGCATCTTTGAGATAAAGGATCAAACCAACCATTGACGTTACACCTGATTTTCAATTTTAAGAGGGGCCTGAAGACTAACGCGTTGAAAAGAAGATAATCAGAGACTGTTTTAGAGCGGATTTTGGAAAAAAAATATCAAATGCGTCTTTGAGATAAATGGTCAAACTGTTTTTTAATTTCCGTCTTGACGATAAAATATCGGTAATTATGTGGGTGAAAAAGCTTTCATTACACTCTGGAAGAGGGCAGGTCAAGAATTAGATTGTTAAATAAATTTAATAAATAATAACATGATTTTATGGAAGTAATTAATGCTTAAACAACAAACCTCGAAATAAAAACTGTAAGTGAATAAATTCGTACACTTGGCACAGAAGCTGCCAATAAATAGAATCCTTCAATTTGTTTAATCACTTGTTTCACAAGTGGAACAAATCAAACTTGTTTTTTGTTGATAAATTTTTATAGCAAATTAGGCTCCTCACAAACTCGTATTTAATGATACTGATGATCTTATATGTATATGTTTTTTTTTACAAAAATTGTGCCAATAAAAGCCACAGAGAAAAAACAGAGTTACAATTTGGATACAGCTTCCTTGTCTCCTCTTCTAATAGCCTGTAACAGATAAACTTGGAAAATTATTTTTACAACAGAAATAAATAGAGTCAAAGTGCAAAATTTAAACTCTCATAACTTCGAAATTTTTATAGATAAAAATTTTTTAACATTTTTTTCATGTTCCTGGTATCTTACCTTATATGGCATTTTTCTCTGGGGCGCGAGTTCTGGCGCACCTGTATTATTAATTAACGTTTGTAATCTTTATCACAAAAATTAATTAAACATTAATTTGAAAACAATGAATTCCCCTTTTAAGACGTCAATGATTGTTGCCACTGTTGTACGTTTGAATTCTACAACTTATAGACAACTTAGCCCATACTCAGATCAGTAATTTTTTACAAAAATATCAGGGTTATCTCACATTTTAAAGGTAACTTTTAAAGGTAAGTTTTATTTCAAGTAATTTTTTAACAATTGGCCACTTATAAACAGCAAGATTATACTTTTGGAACACAATTTATACCGACTCATGTGGAGGAATTGATTTGTATAACCACATTGGTGATTAGGCACAGTAACAACTCCCGTTGTTGTGTTTAATGTGTCACGAGAGTTTTACATTCACAAACAACTCAAATTATTTAGCTTAATTTAGTAGCTTAGTGTCACAGACAGAAAAGCAATTAGTAAAAACGAGTAAATAACAGCAAAAATTGGTTTAAAAGTGGTCTTGTGATAAAGAGATGTTTTTAAAATAATTTCTCACACTAAACTGTATGGACTTTTGTTTGTGGTCCATTTGGTGTGGAGTTGAAGGCATTAAAATCGTTGGCTTTTTTTTCTAAAGCACTCTTCGAAAAAACGCTTTTTTTAATTTTGATCAGAATGTATAATTTGATCATATCGTGTGATACATCGGTGTAATCAGGAACAAAAAGACTTTTCAAAAATACAGAAATCAAATGAGTGTTGTAACTCTGATATTACGAGCGCTTTGGAAAATACGATGACAGATTTAGATTCCTTGTAAAAAAGTGCCCTAAGAACGTCCTAGTTAAAAACGTCTAGGTCATTTAGTTTTCGCTTGAACAAATAAAAACGAAAATTACAAATTTCCGTTTTCTTCCAATAATTCAAAAACTTAAAATGACACATTAAATTTTCTTTAAAATTATTGTTCAGCATAAAATGCGCAACTTTTCCCTAATTTAACCCCTCTCTTATAATAACTGAGATCCCCATGGTGGAGCTCGAAAAACGAACACCCTGTAGAAAACATTGTTAAAATATAATAATAATTAGAAACTTTTAGTGGTTGATCTCAACCTCACAATATGAGAGAGATGGAATTTTATACATGAAAATATGTATTCCTATATTATTTTTTTATGCTTTTAGAAGAATGTGTCTTTAATTTAGTTACATTTATAAATTATAAGTTATAAGTAACATTTGTGGTTTGAAATGAAACAAAAATCATAATTTGGCCGCAGGTTTTTAAAAATGTAGTCCATCTCTTCCGGACTTACCCTAATATGTTTAATTTAAGAGTTGTTAAACTAACAACTAATATTAAGATTGTTTTAATATTTTCATGACTTTCGATTGTCGAATTGTAATTGGGATGAAAAAGTTTTTTCTGTGTGGATCCAAAGTGTTTTCATCCGTATCTACAAGTTTTTCTGAGCTTAAGAGCTTGATTCAACTCAGTACGGGTGGAATTGAGCCACGATTATGTGCAAATTTTGTTACGAGAAGCGAAAATGTGTCAGCATCACAGCCATTAGGCGAAGATTGTATCTTATGAGATCAACGCAATGTGTGTTTTTATATTAAAATAGCAACAGCAAACTTTCATAATATGTCGTGTGAGCGACATCTTAATTGAAAATATTTTTTTTTCTTAAACATAATACCTATTGTACAAATTGGTTTTGTTGTTGAATTAGCTACGTATTAGAAGATTTCGTTATTTTTTAAAACATTGTTATGGTTCATTAGCTTATCTTAGTTTGGAAAAGAGAACGCTGAAGAAGTTATTGGTTTAATGACGAAATTACCTTGATGGACATTTTAGCTTTAAAGTTAGACTGCTGTAATCGAAAATTAGTCTCAGAAACGTGAGCCCGGGATCTGGAGCGTATTTCCTGTAATACGTCTTACAATAATTAATTCCGTTCCGCGGACTCATCGAATTTCAGTGATCAACTTCAAAATTAAAATGTTTGTCGTCAAACTACGTATCGATTTATTCAAATCTGCCTTTAATATCCAATAACAAGAAATAATTTATCTTGTAAGTCAACGTGCTGCGATGAGTAGAAAGATTTTTTGCCATGTTTTGGAAATTTCATTATAACTACGCGTCAAAATTCAACCTTTCAAATTCAACAAAAAGTTAATGTCGACAACATCTGAGCTAAAAAAAAAAACAAAAAAAGTGGTCATCCTCAGGGAGTTTTATTCTCACCTGAGGATGACCACTTTGTGGTTGAAACGCGTTGTGTTTTAAATAAAAGTTTGGTGTGACGGGTTTAATCGTGTTTTTGTTCATCGTTTCCGTACCAAGAGTATCCAAGAAGAAGTAATAATGATAACATTATTTATATCACGCCGTACGGAAACTTGTTTGAAATATTGTATTCTACGCACATTGCAGTAGGGCACAGTTGTAGAGATAAAATGATCGTTGCTTTGAAACTCAAATATCAAATTTCACACCCTGTTGTTGAGATATTTTTGCAGTGCTGCGAAGTTTGTCACAAAAAAAAGTTAACAAACATGCAAATCTTGTAACCAAGCCGATTGTTTCAAAAGAATTTTGCTCTCGGGGCCAAATCGATTTGATCGATTACCAGTCATGTCAGGATAAAGATGACAAGTGGTTACTGAATTATCAGGACCATTTAAGAATTATCTGTTTACGCTCATTAAAATCAAAACAAGCTGTTGAAGTAGCATCAGAGCTGCTCAAAATTTTTCTCGGATTTGGGGCACCAACTATACTACAGAGCGACAACGGCCGCTACTATTTGTAAATAGTATAATTAAAGAATTGGCGAAACTATGGCCTGATTTGAAAATCTTTCATGGAAGACCACGACATCCACAGTCGTAAAGCAGCGTGGAAAGATGTAACCAAGATGTTGAAAATATGCTGCGGGCGTGGATGTTAGATAAAAGAAACTGGTCAGTCGGTTGCTATTTCGTGCAGTTTCAAGAAAAAATTTTTACATCATAGAATTATTGGTCGCAGCCCCTATAGAGCATTATTTGGAACAAACCCACAAATTGGACTATATCCAACAAATTTACCAACCGAGGTTATTAAAAACTTAGAAACGGAAGAAGATGTTAACAAGCTTTTGGCAGATCTCAAAATTAAAGAAAACAATAATATAGCAGAAAACGAACAGCAGGAAATATTTGGCGAGGAAATAGTAACTGATATTGTAGGAAAAGAAGGGAGCATCAAGTGCAATAATAGAAGTAATTGAAGCTGATAAATTCTGATCCAATAAACGTTGCCTTACCTTTTGCTGGTCCACAAGAAAATACATATAAGCGATTCGGAAGAAGCTGTTCAAGGTATTTGCATTGACTATAAAAATCAAAAGAATGCATTATGTGTATTGTGTTCTCTACAAACTTTCATACTGAATAACAGAAATGAATGCCATTCAGGACAGAAAAGATCAGCTGAAAAAATGTTGTCAAGTACTGCTACTAAAAATATTTTGATTTTTTTTTTGGCTTTTCTTTTCTTCTACCAAAAATTTACATTTCTACAGAAAGTATCAAGCATTTCAAGACTTTTAGCAAGTCACTAAATACACTTCCGTCAACGCTGTAACATGTAATGGTGTAACCGGTTACTTTGTTTGACGAGAATTAAGTGGGCAATCCCTGAAATGACGTAAAATTTCAGTCAATCAAAGGAATATTAATTTGATTACAGCTTCTGCCAGCAGTACGGCCAAAGACTAGGCTTTCCGTGGAATGACGCATTACGCCCAATGACTACGACATATACATTTTGTTTAAGAAATGAATGAAATGATGTTACCTTCAAACTAAAGCACATTTGAAAATTATTGTGTCTAATAAGATGTTACAATAGTACATAGATAACGAGGCCACTTAATTTAACAAGAGTTTGGCCAGTTAAAAATAGCAATATTTCATTAAGAATTACGTATCGATTTATTCAAATCTGCCTTGAAGTTTCAATAACAAGAAATAATTTATCTTACAAGTCGACGTGCAGCGATGAAGAAGAAATTTTTTTAAACCCTTTGACGATTTTTTGGAAATTTCATTATATCTGCGCGTCGAAGCGTGGAATTCCAAACAAAGAACTCCGGAGCATAGCGTTTAGTTAAACGTCAGCTGAACCTCCGTTATCGTCTTAACTAACGACGTCTGTACTGCCCGGAATGCACAAGGAGGGTGTCAGTGGTGCGTGTGTCCGTATGATTTACACACTGTGTCTCCTACAACTTTCCCAAAACGTGAGAAGTTTATTTCATGGGAATCTCGCACTGATCTTCCGGAATTATTGTTGTTATATTTGTTTGAAAATCGCATGAGGAATATTAACACCGGACGACAGAAAAAATTCATTTGCATTGAGTAACGACCACGCGTCGGAATACGTTTGCACTAAAGGTGCGTTATAAATTTGTAATATTTTTTTATTTAAGATTTACGAGCGAATCACGGAGTTTTACTGCTGCAATAAATTTGCAAAATTAGAGAGCGAAACGAAGCTTTGAATGGAACTTGCGGTCGGAATCAGCCTTTAGGCAATTCTAAATAAGGCCGCAGCCACTTGTGAGGATAACAATTAGAATTTGAGACAAATTAGGTTTAAACCATTATAAACATTGTATCAGCTGCAAAATATGCGTTTCTGAATGCTACTATTAATTTTCTAGGAAGATTGTGCTATTTGTACACAATTAACATCAGCACAAAATGTACTCGTAAATTAAACACAATTGAAGCAATTTAAAAAATAACGTTTATGTTTTTGTGCATGAACCAGGTAATTACACGTATGCAAATTTTATATTTATCTCATTTGACTTCGTTTATACAGGTGTTTCACATAATTTTAAGAGGCCTGCGCCTATAAGATAAGATGCAATCGGAATACATATTCCGATACGAACTTGATTATAAAAAAAATTGGATAATCTTTTCTATTTAGTTTGTTTCACCCGTTTAAAAATTACAACGTTTTAAGTTAGTTGCAGTTTAGGACTATTAGTGAAACAGTGATTAGTTTGACAACTACTGTCATGGGTTTCCAAAAATTAAATAATTAAATGTGTATTTTTTGTATCTAGTGTTTTAAGACTTTTGTATATTTGGGTGCGTACATTAGGCGCATAAAATAAAATAGAACAAAATAAAATAAAATAAAAAAATAAATAAAATTATCGTGGTTTTCTAAAACCACACCAGTTTTTTTCATTTTTGACTTTTTGATAAAAAAAATTTCGGTAAAATTGCACACGCACATCCATCAACTTTGAATAAAAAAGTCAAAACAACGGGTAAGAAAACAACGTCCTTTTGTGAACAATTGAAGAAATTTTAATCGGCAACGGGAAAAACGCATTTAGTAATACGGAATATAGGTATCGATTGTTAATATCCTTAGCATTGCCTCGGCTCATATTCGTTTACCTCGAATGTTATCATATCTTTAGATACCTTGTCACTGAAATAACTATTTTTAAACTGTAGGAATTGATCTATTGTAGATTTGTAATAGCAATAGACAACGAAGAAAAGTGTATATCTTTTCCTCCCACAGGTGGAAGATTGTCGAAGGCAGTAACCAGAGAAAAGACACTTTTCTCCAGTGTAATACACATACTTAATTATTTCCTATGACCCAGCAAAAAAAACTTCAAAAGTAACAATTTTTTTTTGTTATCCTAGTATCGCAACTAAATCTAGCGGCATATTTTACCGTTTGTATAGGAGAGGTAACGAGAGGTAATTTTTTTACTTCCTGAGAATCCCCTGAATTTTTATTGTAATTTTGACAGATGAGAGAGATAACATTTTTACTTTTATGGAAGGTAAAATTATTACCTCTCTGAGAGCTAAGTAGCCACTTTCCTTTCTGAAATAATATTAATAAAAACTTACTTTCTGTTAATGTCGTAGAAAAAAATATTTTTTCTACTACCACAGTCAGTCTACATAGATCATCATTATTGCTACGAAAGTAGATCTTTTTGTTGCCAAGGCGTAACTAGGAATGAAAAGTGCTCGAGTTAATGCACATGCACACTCGGCGCACGCCTCGTGCGTAACTTAAACACTCGCATGAAAAATTCGCTTTTCATCACTTGTGAAACAATTAACTATCGTTTATGACATTACACTTTATTATTGTATTGCACATTAAATGACTTCATTTGGTTTTGGTGAACTACGAGCATTATTATTCATTAAGACACAGGAGAAATTCAAGCAACAAAGTTATTATTTCCATCGTATTTCACTGCTGTGGAAAATGGTTTCAAGCATATTGTCAACACATTTGATGAATGTAGTTGTCATCTCTTCGATCTGTGGAATATCAAGTGTCAATTTTATTTATTCACTCACATTTATGTTAAAGGTCTTTTGAGGTTTCCTCACCTTTCACATTTCTTTCATCTCTAAGTTCGTGAGATGTTTCATTGGTCTGTAGCACCCTCTGTCATCATTTATTTCTCTCTATTTATCTTGAAGCTCCATGTTAATTAAGAGCTTTTTAGGTTTGGCAGCTGATGAACCTGTCTAAATTATTTTGTATTAAGCAACACTTGAAAAACGTCACATCTGCTTTTTCTACTCAAAATAGCGGTAAAACAAAACTTGTAGAAACTTCAAGTCAGGCTCATATTTCATCATGCTTTTTCCGGTTTGCGGTTCTCAAAATTTCATTAACAAGGAAGTGAACTATAAATTAGGAGAATAAACACGAGACTTTGAAAGTTGGTAAAAAGAGTTTCTCTTTTTGGTATAGTTACCTCAAAAAATTTAAAACACACTTAAAAAATTGTCTAAAATGCCAGAAAACTTTAAATCAACTTTCGTTTTTTTAAGGATACTTTAGCTTAAAACATTTTAATCTAAAATAAAATCTATTATCTCAAGTTGTTTACGTAAAAAAAGTTTTGATTTTATTTGTTTGAATGGAGCTGTTTTCTCTAAACGAAAATTTGGGTTTTCATGAAACAACTTTTGTCCGAAACTTGCATTTCAACCATCAACTTTGTTGATGGTTGTAATTCATCTTAATCAACTAACTTAGAGTTTTTCTAAATCCTTTTGAACGACCCTAAAGTTTCGTCCATCTGGACTGCCATCGCATAAGCTCTTAACCCAGATTTCAAAAGATTATATGTGAAACGTTCCAGCTTAAGATGACACATGTAAAGGTTTGTTTTCCGCGACCCTTATCAAAGGTGGTTTTTGTTGCTTCACCTAAATTATATCACGTAATAACGTTAATGTATAATAACTAAACATCTGATTTTTAAATGATATATTTTCTAGACGGAAGTCAAAGCGTATTTCTGTTACGAATGGTTGCTTTTATGTTGTTATCATTGGAAGAGGTAATTTAATAACATTCGTGTGTTTTTATGGCAAAAAACTCATTTATGAATGGAATTACCTACTTATTTTATTATTTTATCTCTTTGGAAAGTTTCGAAGTTTAAGACAACTCAAAGCTTATAAATAATTCAACTGGGATTTACATTAAGTTCATTCTGACAGTCTTATTTTCACGAAAAGCTTAAAATGACTCTATTACTACGAGAGTCTATATAAAATAATACATTTTAAATTATTTAACGGGACTTAAATTTAAAATATGGTAACGTCTTAACATCTTTATAGTTGAGTATCGATTTTTAAATTAGGTAGGTACGTATTTTTAAATCACAAATTGATAAAATTTTGTTAAGATGTCTAAGAGAAATCATTTTCTAGTTTTATTTATGTATTTCAAACGAACAAATCAAGATTTCAATTATGCAAATTATCTGTCGACTTTAAATAATTCATTAAAGAGCAGTGAAAGATATTCAGTTTTCAGTTAACGCGAAATTCAGTTTCTTAATTACTCGCTTTATTAAAAACTCCGCGTGACGGTAAAAAAAAATCTTTGCTAGTTGAAATTGAATTTTTTGTTAAAGTTAAGACATCAGCTGAACACTTCCTAACCATCAGTCTGCAACCTTCTTAATAATACATTGTATTTGAAGAATTTTATTATTTTGTTGTCTAGGAAGACATAAAATCCAACTTTACGAGTTAAAATCTTAAACCTTTCCGGTTCGTAAAATTCACTGATAAATATTAAAGCTTTTAGTTTATTTCGTCGACACAAATTACTTTAAGAGGCTTACTTCTGGAAAATATTACACATCACTTATCTCGGTTCATTAGTTTTTAACCACACAAAGTAGAGTACAGAAAAAATGATGCTAGAACCAGGCAACATCTCCGATTTCATATTTTAGCGGCCGTCTAATAAATCCTTATAAAGCTGCTGAAATACGTGTTTCCCTTGTTCCATGTAATAAATGGCGGTGTCAAGAACACAATGAAAAGGACTGAAAAGATTCCGGACGAGACAATTTTACCTTGCTGACCGCTGTTTTTACTCTCCCAGAATTTGATTAAAAAGTTACACATGAGAAAATAACGGAATCGAGAACGAACGCTATGAAAATGGGTTGAGTTTTCGCGGTTTCAGTCCGTCGGATCTTAATGCATGGAAGAAAAGTGTGCAGACAAGATTTTTGTTATTTATCGTTTCATTATGAGAAACGAATTTTTGACAGTAATTTTTACCTGCACTCTTTCGATATGGGTAAGCACTATTCTAAACAAACGTACCGTTGGTGTTTGTATTTTTGTCTTCAAAATGGACGCGAAATCACGTACATTTCAAACCTTGCTGTTATAAATATGCATGTGAAAACAACGGTAGATAATACCTACATTTTATCTCGTATAATATTTAAAATGCAAAAACTTCATCTGTTTAAAAAATGCGAACATAATGTACATATTTCATCTTCAAGCAGTCGAAATTTGCGGTTTGTGTATCTCTACAAAAACGGTTGAAGTAGCTTTTTTTGTAACCGGAGTTGATATACTTCAAGTCCTAAGAGTTGAAATGTCCATAGGGTTGGGTCGACCCAGTGAAATTAGAAGTCATTAGATGCATTTCACGTGAAATGACGATTTATTGATCAATAGCTACACGAATTACTTAACAATTCAATTATCCCCATGAAAAAAGCCTCCAGAAAAGTAATTAGCAAAATAATTATTTCCTACATTTGAAATGAATGGTTGGTCAATATTTTCAAGGTCTTTTAACAAATTGTCTCAGTTATCATTTTTACACAGTATAAATACCCAAATTTGGAAAGCTTCCTTGAGAGATGTTGGTCTACTTACACAACAGCCCTGTATGTATCTATGACGTGGAGGGAGAAATAACTGGAGGGAACATGTCCCGCAATCTTAGATTCTTGGTCGAGCTACTTTTATGGCCTATTCTGAATTTCCCGCTTAAATGTGTAATCAGTGCGCAAGTTAAAAGTTGTTTTTTGAATCAACTAATACCATAGACGTCTCATTGTTTTTTTGTTTTCCACGTTGTCTTTTGATATTTGTCTTTATTAACTTTGTTTTACACAGATTTTTTTAAATAATCTGCCTAGTTTTATGTATTAGTGTTAATTTTTAATTTTAGTTGGTGGTGTATTTAGTTATTTAGTTAACTGAATGAAAAAAACAATAAGTACACCACAGCATCCAAATTTATAGTGGGGGAAAAAGCTTGAGCATGCACTTACTTTTTATTCACCTGGTAAGTACTTTAGATGGTATCGGGCTCTATCACATTTATTATTATTAATTATCTTTAATAGTTATTTAAACTCCAAGGAATGTAAGGGCATTATAACATTCGAGAAAGAATTGTACGGACCGAGGTGAAACCGAGGTCCCGTTTATTTTTCTGAGAAAAGTTAGTCCATATATTCCGTGTCGCTTATTACATTTTTAGCGCTACCGATAATTATCATTAGCCAAATTAAATTAACACACAAAACTGGCGAAATTACCTATGAAAGTTGATATGTAAACATAATAAATATTTTATGAAAACAACAAAACTTGTGTAACGACCCGCAAGAACCTTTTTTCCTTAAAAACAGTTAAATATGGAAATAGATGAAGCTGCAAATATTGCGTGATTGGATTTACTCCTATCGAAATCTAGAAAAAGGTACTAATTTATTTGACGTTTTTCAAAAAGTTATAACTGAAAATGTGATGCTGGCTTATATAGCTGAACGGTCTGTGAAACTGAAGACACCGGCCAGTTTATGGTGCGAATACTCAATGCTGAAGACAAGTATTTTTATAAGGAAAACACTGACATCTTTGAATTTCCAAAATTAGTCAGTTCGTAATAAATTGGAAACAGCTAACAAGATATTTTGCAATAAAAGTAAAGTCAAGACTTTAACAGTAGTGAGCATCTTCAAACGAAAGAACCAGAAGACATAAAAGAAAAGTCTTCTGTTTCGGAAGTCCAATTCGAGGTCCAATCATCAATGACCTCTGATGGTCTCCCAAAATCCTTTGTTGGACAGTTTGGTAACATTCAGTTACCTATTAAAAATTCAACTTTTTCGAATTGTACATTTACACTAAATTTTCATAATAAATAAATGAACCTTTCGTTGTTTTTTGCTATTTTCTTGCAAAAATGATGCAGTTGATGTAAGTGACATTATTGTTTTCCTAGGAATGTAAGTGACAGACCATTTTAAGTTGGCAACCATGCTAAAATTCAAACAGTCCTAACCTCAATCTTCCCAGAAAATTATTTTTTACAAATAAATGTGTCCCCAGGAAGTAAAAATAATTAAAAGTAACAACGTAATTAACATACGATAGCAAACATAAAGATTTTTGTCATTATTGATGTGATTAAATTTGTTCTGAGTGACAATAATGACACTTTTCGTGTAAATCGGCCTTTAAATTAAAGATTCATTTAGACGTCTACACCTACTTGATGCACATTAATATGAAAAAGAGTATACAATACAGGTAGCGGAAAAAAGTTATTCACTACCGATAAATGTGTCCTAAAAACGTTTTTATTAAACTCACAAAGGAAACATCTTTTGTAATTTTCTTTAAGAGGATTACTTTCAGTTTTTTGCTGTACATTCTAGTTAATTAACCAGATCTATTCAGCAGAAAATGTTAGAGCACTGTATACAAACTGTGTGTTATATCTCCTTCTTTGTTAAAATTAATATCACCGTGAATAAACTAGTTTTAATCTTAGTTTAATTAAAACTTTTTTTTATTTATTAAGATAATTGTCAGTATTAGTACATACAGCGGATTAAAACATGGCATAAATAAAATAAAATATTTCCTCTGTCAAGTGACAAGTGCAAAATCTCCACATGCGAGCTTGCAGCTGGATCTATCCGCGTTTAAAATGCACTTTATATAGAAGTCTTTCCTTGTTGGAATCGCTTTGTTCGCTAAGACAGCGCTTGTTTTAATGTAAACCCGTAAACAATTACCTTAAATCTCGTCGGAAGAATGGAACAGAATGATAATTGAGCCTTCCAAATATTTATCCACGCTGAACTATCCAGAGAAACTACTATTGTGCTGGTAAATTTACGTAAGTCGATGTTCGTCAGATCCTCCAGTAATTAAGCTACATTCAGGCGCGCTACTGAACTCACTGACGTCATAAATTGACCCTCTTCTCTTCGATCGCAATAATCACAATGGTATACCGCCAATGCGGCTTGCACTAATAAGAGACGGTGGCGTTTCTCGCTTCTCTAACAATTTTCCAGAAGCGGCTTCGCAAATTAGCCCTTTCAGTTCATTGATTGCAAAACGGACGTGACACTCTGCCAGTATGGCCAGTGGCGTTCCATTCCAAAACTCATGAAACTCTTAAGAGAAGAAACGGAAAAAGGATAATCCCAGACTTACTCGCGCATTATTAGCGTATTATTCGCGAGTAAATTACTAATTACATACCTACATGATAAAAATATTGGTCATTAGAACTACTTTTAGGAAGGCTAACAAACGATTAATCTTAAGCTTTTACTATCTATATAAAGGTCACTGAAGTTGCAGTAAGATCATTTCTAGGTCATACCTAGGTCAGACTTTTAGGTTTTCGTATATGAGTTGCCAATTGCTTGAATGATTAATTAAAACCTTGACCTAAAATAAATAACAATACAAAATGATTCACGAGGAATAAAGAGTCTGATGCAACCACCATTACTTTTCGCAAGTTATTTTGCGACAACTGTAATGTTGGTTGCATCGAAAATTTGGTCAGGCTCATTATTCCTCGTGAATCACCCTGTATAGTGTATCCATGCAGTTTAACACATGTAACTGGTGGGTGATCCTTTTTAATGCTGGGTGATATTTATGTCAAGTTGGCAGCCAATTTGAAATCTTATTTTGGCAACGCTGACTATCAAATCCACACGACAGTACGCTTTTATGGGTAATTAGTATTAATTTCCAAGTGATGCTCGGAAGGATGGTCGCAGTCAATAAAACATCCTGATGTAATAAATTAGAAGAATCACAGTGATACTAATATATTTTTTCTTAGTTTCATTCAGAAGTTTTGCTAAACAAAGGCAACAAAATGATTTAACAGTTTCAACAAAAGTGCTACTATTGTCTTATGAATAAAGAACGTTTCCCCATAATGATTTTAATTTAATTTAAAATATAATTCTAGCTTGTATGCACATTTTATCAGCTAATGTTATGTGTGCCATTTGCGGTTAGCTATGACAAGATAGGTTAGTGTATCCTGATGTGTGATTTTCAGATAATTTTATTTAAAAATGCATATTTAGTGTTTATGAACTTAATATATCGATTTAATCAATTTGTTTATTTTGTTTCGTACTATTACCATTATTATTATCTCGTGGTATTTGTGAAAAGTCATTACAAAAGATCTTTAAACTAAAAGATAATGAAAACAGAAGAACAAGAGATTTCAAACACAATAAATATTTTACTAGTTCCAATTAGTGAAAACTAAACAACCCAAGAAAAAGATTTGGCAAATTTTGCACAATTTCTACGATTACATTTAAATTGTTGCTAAACCTTTATCTACTTATTTAAATTTACAGCAAGGATTAATTTATTTAGAATTACGAATTACAGTGTTTGGAACAGTATTGTTAGCTCACCTATTAAAAATCGTATACCGATTACCGGTATCAATTGCAAACATAGGCATTTAACATGGTATTATTTATTTTTGCTGATTCTTGCTCGCCATTACAAGTAAGATGATATTGAGAAATAAAAATATTTCTCGCCAAATAATTCCAAAAATAAGAATCAAAATGGTATTTTTACTTTAAAATACAATTTTTTCAAAATCAACAAATGAAATAAGTACCACACTTGTTGTCAAAAACGTCAATGTTTTTTACAATTTATTTGGAGTTAAGTACTAGATATTTACGTTATAAGTCCGGTAATAGTCATTTACATTCGTGTGCGGTAACTTACATTTTACAGTGCGAAATGAATTTGAAGCACGACGCGCAGCGGAGTGCTTTAATAATTGAGCACTGTAATAAAATGGTTAACTCACAAGATTTGTATTAAACCCTTTAATCCAGAAAAACTCAAAAGGCAGTTATCACAAATCAGATCACACATTTCTAGCTGTAGATAAAACTGACAAATCGATAGGGGATAAATATAATAATAAATAAATAAATTGGTAGATCAATAAGTAGAAATGAGAAATACTTATCAAAAGTATTATATTCTTGTGAATGTAATGTAAGTATTAACAAACAGAAGCCGATAAATAATTTTACATGTTTATTTACTGTTTTGTGCCTTCCTAGAGAGTTGAAATTTTTTTAAACGCTTTCTTTACACTTGGGTAGACATATTTATATCAAAAGTCCCCGTAGGTGGGGTTACGATTCACGGTCAATCAAGGTCACGATGACGATTTCGTACTCTGAAGTCAGCCCTGTAAAAGAACCCTCTAGACAAGAATCGCTCCACATTAGAGATCTAATCGATTCCTTGGAACTTAATGGAGTAAATAATTACCTTTGATTGCGGGTTTCAGCCTCGTGGTTGACGGTTCGCCCAGTGATGGTTTTCTTAATTAATAATCCTCAAGGATGATTTTACGTGAAATAAACAAGTCGAGAGGGTTACAACCCCGAAAAACAATCACGTAACCAGTATTTCTGAATGACGGAAGTGACGAAATATAGGTGCGCCAGAACTCGCGCCCCGGAAACAAATTGAAGTAAGATAAGATACCAGGAACATGGAAAAAATGTTTAAAAAAAATTCTATCTGTCAAAAATTTTGCCATTTATTTTTTGACATTTGACATTTTTTATGTCAATTTAATGATACTGATGATCTTGTATATGTTTTTTTTACAATAAAAGCCACATATAACATTGAACAGAGTTACAATTTACGATACAGCTTCCTTGTTTCCTCTTCTAATAACCTGTAACAAAAAACTTGGAAAATTTTATTTTCCAACAGAAAAAGATAGTCAAAGTGCAAAATTTAAACTCTCATAACTTCGAAATTTTTTTAACATTTTTTTCCTGGTATCTTACCTTTGTTTTTCTCTGTGGCGCGGGTTCTGGCGCAGCCGGTATATGTCGCGCAGATACAAGATGCGCACAATCGCAGTGGTCTATTCTCAAGGTCGAAGATGTTGACAGGACGACGTTTGGGTTAGGCCATTGTTTAGACAAGACGAAAAACAAGACGGTACGAATAGAGGGTAAAATGCTCTGACCAGGCCCCCTCTCTTCGTCGCAACTACAGGGTTAAACGCTCCTTTAGGGCTCCCTGAGACTCTCTGATCATTGCAAATTGAATAATTTGCAACCCCTTCTCGGCGAAGACGAATAAAAATTATCTAGAAATTCGAGAAGGAAAAAATAAAATAACAGAATCACTAACAGATAAACCCAATTTTTCCTTACGTGTAGAATACAACCTTTTCTCTTGTCGGTATACATTAATAATTTTTTTTTTACATACAAAATTAAAAATGTTCCAATTTAGTTGCTGATTTCTTAATTTGAAATTGTCATACGTATAAATTTGTTATGAATTAAAGAGCAACCAACTTTGAAATTTTTTTTCATGTGCTATTGGTGTTTTTAACAAATTGCGTGTGTAATGTCGCGGCGACGGCTTACCGTCGTAAGCAGTGGTGAGACTGTCTATTGACGCATCGTATCTAAAATGGAGTTTTCTACACGCTATCCCGCCTGAAACTGATAGATGGTAAGTCGTAAAGTGTTTAACACTCAAAAGTCTCGTATAGAAAAAATTGAGGAAGAAAAAAAAAGTTTGGTGGTATATTATTTTTTTTTTGCCAATAAGATAAAAAAATCATCAACTGACCATTATTATATTGAATAAAATAAAAAATAACTAATTCAAATAATGGTACCATATTGTTGCCATTTCGAAAAGTAGTTATTGTTTTTGCCGTTTTCTTCCAGTAATTACGCTTATTTTATGTAATATTTACCTTGATTACATAATAAAGGATAATAAAGAACGCTACAAAAGTTATAGAATTGAAAAACTTTCGGCCCATCAGTCCGCACTGCAGACATCTAAAATTTTCCAAACGACTTCCGATTGGCTATTACTGGAGATTCTTCTCGTAAAGCGTCCAATTCGTTGAATTTTTGGTTTTTTGTTCGTTCGCATCAATCAAACCGCAAGGTTTTTGTCCGGACGCATTGATTAAGGTCGGCGTCAACGAAACGACCCAATCTTATGCGATATATTCAACTTTGCTCTCTCGAGGAAAAGTGACGTAAAGCCAGGTGCTTATCTGGATCTCCTATGATTTCCTCTTTGTTATATCTCGAAGACTCGAAGCCATGTGTAATGTCGTCAACTTTAGTTGCAGGTTTCATTTTGACGTCGACTCGTTTCTCCTCAATTTTTTCTAAGAACGATGCCAAGTAAACAACTTCTAACAAGGCTCGCCTCATCAATATACTCTTATTAAGTATCCGCCATGATTTATGATTTTAACCAGATACGGAACTCCTGAAAGCATGACAAGGACGCGATCTCGACCCCAATTGCCACCAATTAGCGTTTTCGATGGTTAATTTCTCACTGCAACCAGAAGTGCTACGAAACATTTATCTACGTCAACTAAGCAAAGGAAGTGCCGGATTGTTACAGGATGGAATGCGAGTGGAATTTACGAGTAGAGAGGCAATTCTTTTGATTAAATTTGAAAAAAGTTTATACTGAGGAATACTAATCACAAGAAGCGAGAGAATCAATTTTATATAAAACTTTGGAATCTAGAATAATTTTATGCAAATGCGAGCAAAATAGACGGTGTTTCAGAACTCGCGCTCCAGAAAAAATTAACAAAATACAGGTGAGCCAGAACTAGCGCCTCTGAGAAAAGTGCCATGTAAGGTAACATAGAAAAAAGAGGGAACGTGGAAAAAATGTTAAAAAATTCCACCCATAAGAAAAAAATTCGAAGTTATTACAGTTTAAATTTTACACTTTGACTCTATTTATTTCTGTTCGAAAAATAATTTTCCAATTTTTTTTCTACAGGCTATTAGAAAAGGAAACAAGGAAGCTGTATCCTAAATTGTAACTCTGTTTAACGTTATTTGTGGCTTTTGTTAGCAAAATTTTTGTACATATACTAAGTAATTATAAAATAGTTATTTTCGATACAAGGGCGCTGTCAAATTATTTTTCAGATCTGAGACCAAATTTTGCGGCACGAAGCGAAGTTGGGTGCTGCAGTGAAGGTCGAAGACCTGAAAAATAAGACAGCGCAGGTGTATCGAACAACATTTTTCATGATCGTCAACGAAATTTTATAAAAAACGTGAATTTATTGAAAATTTTGAGGTTAATTTTGACATACGTCAAATTAAGTATATAAATTGAAAAATTTATATATTTAGTTATATACCACTTTTCACTTTATGCATCTAAGGGAACGATCATGAAAAAACATATACAAGTTCATCATCTTCTTCTTGGATCTTCTTGGTATGGAAACGATGAACAAAAACACGATTAGCCCGTCACACCAAACTTTTATTTTAAAAAATTAAAAAAAAAATAATGCTTAACGCATTACGATTGTTAAATTAGTTAGTTTTATTCTCACCTGAGGATGACCACTTTGTGGTTGAAACGCGTTGTGTTTTAAATAAAAGTTTGGGGTGACGGGCTAATCGTGTTTTTGTTCACAAGTTCATCAGTATAAAAATTTAAATGTCAAAATTTTTTGACATATAAAAATTTTTAAACATTTTTTCCCTGTTCCTGGTATCTTATCTTACTTGAATTTTTTCTCTGGGGCGTGAGTTCTGACACAGCCTGTATGTTACCAAAAATGCAAGCACAGAATTGACCTTTGCTTGCATGTTATGCAGGTTGCAAAACTTTCAATACACCAATGCTAGAAAAATTGATATTTTTCTTGGGGTGTGAGTTCTGAAACATTTTGACACAAAAATTTAATTGCAAGATAATAAAAGAATGGTGGAGGCGCCGGGTTTGTTAATATACATACAGGGTGCGCCAGAACTCGCGCCCCAGAGAAAAATTCTAAGTAATATAAGATACCAAAAACATGAAAAAATGTTTAAAAAATTCTATCTGTCAAAAAATTTTGACATTTATGTTTTGACATTTGACATTTTTTGATGTCTATTTAATCATACTGATGATCTTGTATATGTTTTTTACAATTACTTAGTAAAGGTTCAAAAATTTTGCTAATAAAAGCCACAAATAACGTTGAACAGAGTCACAATTTAGGATACAGCTTCTTTGTTTCCTCTTCTAATAGACTGTAGCGAAAAAACTTTACCTTTAACTTATTTTTAATTTTAACTCAAAAAATGACGTATTTTTGGTAAAAGTTGGAAATAAAAAAGTTGTTTCTCTTGACGAGTTTTATTAGTGGTTAAAAAATTGGCTCGTAAACTGCGAACACTCTGTATTAAGGTTAATTGCTTTGTTTTGGTCTAAGGAAGGTCTGATACACCTAATTATGACTCATTCGTATTTACAATTTGTTTTTTTTTGTAAATCTAGAATTTCTTCAATATTGTTATAAAAGTTTTAATAAAAAAGCCGTTAGTATTCAATTAAACGTTTCCATGAAAACCAATTTCCTGCAGTCAGTTCCTTATCCTGGGGGCCTACCACCGACTCGTGTGAGATTTCTCACTGGTGACTTTTTTCACCAAAATGACGTCATTTTAATGAGAAGTGCTAAAACCCTACTATTGACGCGATGACTTTTCTCACCGGTGACAAAACTCGAATGAAAACGCGTGAATTTTTTCGAGAGCTTTATTATGAGTGAGATTCATAGAAAACTCGAGAGATTTGACATTTGTAATAATTTAAATTCAAATGAAGAATTACTGTTGGTTTAAATGAGTAAAATATGAATTGTTTAATAAAAAAAAAGTAAGTATTTAATATTTTTGGTTTATTATCATTAAATTTCAGACAAAATTTGAAGAAAAACGCAGGTAGGTAACCCACCACACGCTCTCTTTTTTGATCTTGATGAGACTATTATTCACAGCTATTATTTCTTGCAGACGTTATCTAAATTTTGAAAATTTACTCTTTACATCGTTTTTCGCTAGTGTCGTTCTTCTATTTTTGCGTCGTACGTTTTGTTTCTCTTCGATTAATATAAAATCGGTCCTTTTCAGGACTCCTCCTTGAAGACTTTCTTCTTACAAAGGTATTAAAATTATTCTATAAACCAAATTTTTGAGCACTATATTCTGTAATCAAACTGTAGCAACTCGTCGCTGCTTGTAGTGCACAAAATGCATGATTTAATGATGCTCAATTTAATTGACGATTTGGAAGAGGAAGAAGAAGTAGATGTGCCATTGAGGCGAGCTGCTGCTGGAGATCCTTTGCGGGAATTGCCAGAAAGACAATTTGTCAAGCTGTTTCGAGTGTCCAAAGACTTATTTAATTTTATTGTAACTGTTGTGGAACCTTATATGCGTCCAAAGAGAAGCCCCAGTGATTTATCTGTCCATACTCGAGTAATTAAGCCAATAATGTAATAATGTATTAATTTTGGCCGAGTCCGCAAAAACTCGACCAGAATTTCTTTCTGCTCCTCCGTCACCTTCATAGTATTTGGATTTGGAAAACCAAAAATGGAAAAATTGGGAAAAATGTTTTGTCAAACGCTAAGCAACGAGCGCGAAAGTGCTACGTTGCAATATCTAACCGGTGACAAAACTCATCGGTGAGATTTCTCATTTCACGCAATGTCAATAGTAGCGGTTTTTAAAAATGAGTGACAAAATGCACGTGAGTTTTGTCACCGGTGAGAAAACTCATCGAAGTCGGTGGTAGGCCCCCTGATCACTGAAGTCAAGATCTCGCAAAATGACTAATTTTTTATTTCAATTTAAATCAAATTATTTGCTCTCTAATCTGGCAGATCACCAATTGATGCCTCACATCCGGCAGTATATCTCCATAATAATCATGAAATACCTCACGTCATCCCTGATTGATTGTTCTGGCATTGTGTTTGTTTCAGGGAATTGAGGACGGCCTGCAAGGACGCCCTCGCCGGCAAAAAATTTTCACAAGAAATTGGCGTTGACAAAGTGGACAAATCATTAGTTGCAAATTTCGAAATATTAAACTTAGTTCCTGAACGTAGCACCAAAGATGGCGACTTATTTAGCAATAGAAGCGAGAATGGTGAGTGCATTAAAGCAAAGTTTTCGGTTAATTAATTATAATTTCGGTTGGACAACTAACTTTATGATAATTAACTCTGTATACTGAATCTCATTACGAACTTTTAAATTACTGCTATAGTCGAGCCGAGTACTTCGAGCGTCAAGTGGAAAAGAGTTGGCTTGGTCTCCGGCAGATCTGTTCGTTTGGACACGATTATCTGGCCGGGAGGTGACCTCTCGGTGGCGGCAGTGTCGTCAAGGGCCAGAACTGTTTTCAGAGTGGTTACGGCCTTGGCACCACCCTTCGTCATGGAGAGTGAGTTGGACGAAGATGGACAGTGCCTGAGAGGTATTTTTTAATAAAACGATGTAGAAAGAAAACATCAAAAAAGAACCAATAAATTTTAATAAGTGCACTGTTTGCAAAACACAAAAACAATCGTATACTCGTATGTGTGTGTTGTTACTACCTATTTATACCGACATAATTTAAAGTTGTTATTTATTTCCGTCGTATTTTTTTCATTTATTAATTTATATTTTATATTTTACAGCATAAATTCTCATGTGTAGTTATAACAAGCTAAATAATAACTACAATAATTAAAATTTTAAATAACAAATTGAATCAACAGTTGAGAATATTGAAATTGAATTACACAAAAATTGACATTTTCTTTATAATGCTAATTTAATATGAACATGAATAATTTTAGCTAATAATATAAATTGTTAATTTTCTTATTTTTTTGTATTATTCTTTATTGGATATAGCTAACTTGAGAAGTGAATGTTTTCTAATTATAATTCTCCATTTTCTGTTTCTTGTCCTTGAAATATGACCTGATTACGTAGAAGATGGTTTACAGGACAAAGGGAAATAAAAACCATTAAATTCGTCGCGACGTTTCAATTCGATTCGATTTTATTGTATCTTCTTCAGGCGAAGAATTTTTGTTGGTTGAGTTCTTTCTTGACTGTGCCATGCTTCCCACGCTCAACCAACAAAAATCCTTCGCCTGAAGAAGATACAATAAAAGTATCGAAACATTGCCACGAATTTAATGGTTTTTATTTCCCTTTGTCCTGTAAACCATCTTCTACGTAATCAGGTTATCTAATTATGATATTAATGTTAGTAATACTCGTATGTTTTTTGTAACTATTAGTTTTGTAGTTTTCGTAAATTAAGTCATTTTGTTAATTTTTTTATTTTTCATATGAATGAAACATTGATTCTTATGCCTTTACATAAATTAAAGACGTACTTTAGAATAATATTCATCAAAGGGTGATTAATTTTAGTCAGTGATAGGTAAAAATCGATTTACATTTCCAAAAAAAAAGTAAAGCCTTAAGTGTTCAAAATACTTTTAGTATACCCTAAGTGGTCTATGAAGATAATCTATATACACTGTGTCAATTTTAAAACTTGCAATCGGCAATTTCTCTCAACTGAAAAAGTTATTAATAATCACTCAAAACCGTTTTGGTGGTTCCTAGGGGGAATTAAAATGACATGATAAGTGACGCACCTCCACCCACCCTTGAATATAATTAAAAAAATGAACATTTAACGTCTTCGTTTTTGAATAATTGGAAAAATGGCTTTACCAAATAGTTGAACAAAAACACGATTAGCCCGTCACACCAAACTTTTATTTTAATAGCACAACGCGTTTCAACCACAAAGTTGGCATCCTCAGGTGAGAATAAAACTGTTTTATGTACTGAGGATGCCAACATTGTGGTTGAAACGCGTTGTGCTATTAAAATAAAAGTTTGGTGTGACGGGCTAATCGTGTTTTTGTTCATCATTTCCATACCAAGAAGATCCAAGAAGAAGAAAAAAAAAATTACCAAATAGGCTGTTGTTTGATATTTTTTAAAAGCGCTTGTTATAGGCTTCCCAACGATGTATCGCAAGTAGGGTCGTGCCATTTAAAAATTTCAACTGAAGGTGGCTGTGGCTCAAAGGGTGGGTGGAGGAGCGTCACTTACCATGCCATTTTGATTCCCCCCAAAAACCACGGAAACGGTTTTGAGTGATTCTTAATCACTTTTTTAGTTCTAGAGATATTGCCGATTGCAAGTTTTTAAACCGCTGGAGATAAAATTTCGAAATTTTCACAGTAGATACCTTTTATAATGTAGGCATCCACTAAGAAAGGATTTTTGGAGAATCAACCCCTAAGGGGGTTGAACAAGGGTAAATGATAGTAAAATATCCGATTTTTTAAAAAAAAGTTAAATCCATGAAAATTGGTATTTGGGCTTTCAGTTGAATACAAAAAAACACGTGTTTCAGGATTTTGGAAAATTTCATCTCCAAAGGGGTCAAACAGGGGATGAAAATTTGTATAAATATTTATAAATTCGTTATTCTTTGAAGTTATACTTATGAAAATTGGGATTTAGACTTTTGGTTAAAAATGAAGAAAAGGTGTTTTAGGATTTTTGAAAATTCTACTTCCAAGGGGGTTAAACAAGGATGACAGTATATTTTAAAATTTGTCATTTTTAATGTTAAATTTTAGAAAATTGGTATTTAGGCATTCGGTTAAAAATGAAGAAATACGTGTTTCAGAATTTTTGGAAATTCCACCCCCAACGGGGTTGAACAATGGTAAAATTTCGTAAAAAGTTCGTATTTTTTTAAAGTTAATTCCATGAACATTGGTATTTGGACTTTCAGTTGAAAACCAAAAAACACGTGTTTCAGCGTTTTAGAAAATTCCATTTCCAAGGGGGTTAAACAGGGCATGAAAATTTGTATCAGAATTTGTCATTGTTAAGTAATATCCATGAAAATTCGTCCACTTTGATATTACATGCATAAAAATTGTTATTGGGGCTTTCTATTAAAAATAAAGAAAAGCATGTTTTAAGATTTTTGAAAATACCACCCCCAAGAAGGTTAAACAGGGGATGACAGTTTAAAATTAAAATAATATTAAAATTTGTCATTTTTGAGTCAACAACAGATTTTTATAATGTGTTATGGTTTATCCTTGCTGATATGGTTGTAGAAAATTTATGCATAAACGGCGTAATCGAGCCGCATATAAGGACTTCTATCCACCGAAGCAGAGCAAGCTAAGAATGGGGTGTTAAAGTTTGTGTGGAAATCATTATTGTTTGAGATTAAAATTTAGCATTCTTTAAATAAGTTATAAAAGACATACTTTTTATTTTTACTAGGACGTTCAAAATAAATTATGTGTTGCTACTTTTTGTTAGTAAGTTTCTTAGTCGTTCTGCATTTCGAAATAGTTGTGGATGTTAAACTACCACGCATGCGAAGCCGCGGGCAACAGTTAGTATTAAGTAAATTTTCCAACAAAAACAAACAATTAGTTGACAATCTGTTAACGCACACTATACATTAGAAATCATTCAATTAAATTAATTTTGTGCTTTGAATCGAGGCCACACAAGACAAGAGGTAATTAATCTTGAACAGAAATGCTTTTAGCGCCAGATAATTAACAACGATAGTCACCGTAATGTTCTAATAGAATTTTCCGGCACAAATGTTCATTAATCTCACGTTCCAGGTCTTCCATGTCATCGAGTGCTGACATCGGACAAAGACAACTTGACGTTGGTTTTCAACGAAATGCAACGTCTCGAAGAAGAAGAAGACGAGGAAGAAGAATTAAATCCAGAGTACAAACAATTCGCCAACGATTACGAAGAAAACGAGAGATTTTTCCCGTTTCAAAAATTCAAATACCGCACAAATTGTTGCTATGGCCTTTCGATGGACCTCCTCGAGAATATCGCTCAAGAACTCGAGTTCGACTTTCGCTTGTACATTGTCGCCGACGGTTTCTTCGGTTCTAAGTTACCTAATTATCGCGATCGCGACGCCGGCAAAAAATTCCCTTACAAAGACAACGACCGGGGACCTCCCGATGACGACGTCAAGTGGAACGGCGTCGTGGGTGACCTAGTGTCAGGGGCGGCGCATATGTCTTTCGCGGCCTTGAGCGTGTCGAGTGCACGCAGTGAAGTTATAGACTTCAGTGTTCCATATTTCTTTAGTGGCGTGTCGTTACTTGCCGCCCCTCAACAGACATCTGAAATACCGTTGATGGCCTTTTTGTTACCGTTCTCGCCGGAACTGTGGATTGCTATTTTTACGAGCCTCAATATCACGGCCATCGCAGTCGCGATCTACGAATGGTTATCGCCTTTCGGGCTCAACCCCTGGGGGCGGCAACGCTCCAAGAACTTCAGCATGAGTTCGGCGCTTTGGGTCATGTGGGGGCTGCTATGCGGGCACCTGGTGGCTTTCAAAGCACCGAAAAGTTGGCCTAATAAGTTTCTAATTAACGTTTGGGGCGGATTTTCGGTTATCTTCGTTGCAAGTTACACAGCCAACATTGCGGCGTTGATTGCTGGACTCTTTTTTCACAATACTGTCAGCAATTACAGAGACAGGATTGTAAGTTTTCTATTTTCATTGTTTTAAGTGAGATAAGATAAGACGTTTTGCCGGCCGTTTGAAGTTATTTCAGTAAATGAGAGAAACTTAAAACGACTCCAACTTGATAATGACAAAATTTCTCAAAGAGAAATTGCTATTAGGTGATTGTTACAGAATTGTGCATGTTAACGAGCAAATAAATGTGGGAATGTGGTTATATTGGTATTTGGTATATAATGACAGGGGAAAAGATCGACAAAGTTTTACTTACGGGAATGACAGCCGTTTTATACCAAATATGAGAAAAGTAATGCAATTCGATGAAAAATGGTGGAGGCGCCAGGAAACTTAAACATATTCTTTATATAAACAACAATTTTATGTGATGAAATTAAATAAAATTAAATAAAAATAAAATTAAAAAGTGTAATTGAGAGGGTTAGAACAACAAATTCATGTAATTTTTTTCAATCTTAAGTTAAATGTAGAAACTGAAACTAAATATTTAATTTAGGTAAAAATTTTACAATTTTGATTTAACTTAATTTAATTTACTTTAATACTAAATAGATTACAATATGTCCTAATTTGCATTTTAATACTTGGTCTATTTGGTTTCTGACGTCCTCATTTACTATAGTTTCAATGCATTTGTCTGACGATTGTAAAAGCCATATTAATATGTTTTCTTCCAACAGGGTACGAATACTACATTAATAAAAATAACCAAGAAAGTACTTTTTTTTGTAGAGAGTAATCTTAAAAAAATCATCTACATTTCTAATTAACTTTTTACACTGAACGCCACATCTGAATTGTATTAATTTATGGGTGGAATTCTCCACACCGGTAAGTTTTGTTCTAGAAAAAAAACACAATAAATAGATTTACAAACAAACACTTCTGAAAATTAATAAATAGTCCGGTCAAAATAAACATTTTAAATAACTAAAATTCCGACAGAGCTAAATTTTGGTGGAGATCTTGAGTACACCATTAGGAATAAAGTGTCAAAAGTCCCYATCGATCCCATGTGTGCTAAAAAAATTATTCGGGGTCAAAGGTCGAAATTTGACGTTTTTTAGATTTTTTTCGAAAACAGTAAGTTTTATCAAAAAAGTAGCCCAGACAAAAAATATAGATCTTGAAATTATCTACAAAATGGTACTTATACTTTTTTTCTAACAATAACCATTCCTGAGATATCGCGATTCTAAAAGTTGAAGGAGTCACGTTCTACATGGTATGCACATACAGAGTGCGTCAGAACTCCCGCTTCAAAGACAAATGCCATGTAGGGTAAGGTACCACAAACATAGAAAAAATTAAAAAAAAAATCTATCTATAAAAGTTTCAAAGTTATGAGAGTTTAAATTTTGCACTTTGACTCTATTTATTTCTGTAGGGAAAATATTTTTCCAAGTTTTTTTGCTACAGGCCATTAGAAGAAGAAACAAAAAAGCTGTGTCCTAAATTGTAACTCTGTTCAATGTTATTTGTGGCTTTTATTGGAAAAAATTTTGTACCTTCACTAGATAATTGTAAAAAAACATATACAAAATCATCAGTATTATTAAATAGACATAAAAAATAGTCAAATGTCAAAAAACAAATGTCAAATTTTTTTGACAGATAAAATTTTTTAAACATTTTTTTTATGTTCCTGGTATCTTATTTTACTTGAAATTTTTCTTCTACTACATTAAACTTATAAATATCTCGATTCCATTAGAATTAAAAAGAATTTATTTTGTAATACATACAGGTTGTTAAAAAATCGCGCATTTCCTTGAAAGGGAGTAATTGGGTAGTCCCCAGAGTACTGAAAAAATGTTTAAAAAATTCTATCTGTCAAAAAATTTTGACATTTATTTTTTGACATTTGTCATTTTTTTATGTCTATTTAATAATACTGATGACTTTGTATATGTTTTTTTATAATTATTTGATAAAGGTACAAAAATTTTGTCAATAAAAGCTACAAATAATATTAAACAGAGTTACAACTTAGGATACAGCTTCTTTGTTTCCTTTTCTAATAACCTGTAGCAAAAAAACGTGGAAAATTATTTATCCTACAGAAATAAATAAGAGTCAAAGTGCAAAATTTAAACTCTCATAACTTCGAAATTTTTATAGATAGAATTTTTAAATTTTTTTTTTATGTTCCTGGTACCTTACCCTACATGGCATTTGTCTTTGGGGCGCGAGTTCTGGCGCACTCTGTATGTGCATATGATGTAGAACGTTACTCCTTCAACTTTTAAAATCGCGATATCTCAGGAATGGTGATTCTTGGAAAAAAAGTATAAAGACCATTTTGTAGATAATTTTAAGATCTATAATTTTCGTCTGAGCTACTTTTTTGATAAAACTTGCCGTTTTCGAAAAAAATCTAAAAAACGTCAAATATTGACCTTTGACCCCGAATAACTTTTTTAGCACACATGGGATCGATGGGGACTTTTGACACTTTATTTCTAATGGTAATTTGACCGGACTGGGGTATAAATTGTCGCTTTAATACCTTGTTCTTGACTTAATAATCTGGTACTTTATTCCCTCGAGAATAAAATAGAAGAAATACCAATTTTTACTCTTAAAATAAACTGGAATTTAAGTAAATTCAATTTTTTGAGTGTTTTTTGACATAAACAAACTCTTTGATCCTGACTTTTACTCTTAAATTTACAATCGAATAATAGTTATTTATTAAACAAGACGATAAAGAGATTGTTTATCTACGAGTGAACTTATTGCACGAGTAGATAAACAATCTTTATCGTCGTGTATAATACAACATTTTTTTCTATAGCAGGTCTTAAAGTTTTAAGAGAAAAAATAAAATTTCAAAAAAAATTACAATTTTTGGCATTTCTCAATACGGAACGCCAGATTATTTTTAACGGATTTAAAGCAAGTTTAACTTTGTTGAGTCTAATTCGAAGAATAAAATGTTGTATTCAACTCGTTTGAGTGTAAATCGGACGCTTTATTCCACCTGATGGACGATAAAATTTGTAAATTTAAATGAATAAAATAAGTTAAAACATTTTATCCACAATCACTCTATGAAGAGACTTTATTCCACACTTTAGATGCGTATAAACTGCCACTTTATCCACTGGTGGAATAAAGTAACTTTATTCCACTGTTAGTAACGAGCGCACCGCGTAACAGCTTACTACATTTAACCGAAAGCACATTTAGCGTGACGTTTAAATGTCAGTTTAATTTTTAATTAAGTTTGGCATAATTTGGGCCTGTGATTGTGGATAAAACGTTATATTGCAGTCGTGTGTTAGTCGCGTTTTATCCACTTAAGATAATTAACCGCGCAAACTGACGTTCTCGCGGTTAAACATTCTTGCGTGGATAAAACGCTACCTAACACACTCTTACAATAAATAACTATTATCTATCTTTGTTGTTAAAGTGTTACTTTATCTACCCTTGCGGTTAAAGTGCTACTTTCTCTACTCAAAATAGTTGATAAAGAAATAGTTTAACATCTGCTATAGAAAAAACTAAATATTTTAACAAATTATTTGACATTGTTTGACGAGCTTTTCATTTTCTTATGTAATTAATTTAGTCTGTTGTGAGGAAAGGTTTTATTTGCATCTCTGGAATAAACATTGTTAATCCCTCAAATGAAAATGCTTTCGGCTGGATCGCCTAGTTTGGCATAATCTACATTCTGGAAATTAAAATTGTCCTTTATTGTTTTGATACATAAATAACTATTATACTCTTAAAAGATATTCCCAATTAAAACCGGCACTTGCTGTGTAAATTAATTAAAACATTATTATTAATTAACAAATTATTACTAATCCCGTTCGTTTGAAAATAAAAGTATAAAAACTTCTTGGTAAACTTTTAACCATATAGGCCCTACTACCTATTTAAAAACGTTACACATCTTTTTATCAACATTGTTTTTATTTTATTAAAAACTTGCTCACTTATAATAATAAGTAATAGGAGTAATAATTATTTTGTAGTATAACTACATAATATGACCTTTCACATGTTACGCGTATTAGTTTTTAAAAACACTGCATATAATTATATCAACACATTGGTTGTTTACAGTATAATAAATAAATAAACAATTTGTTGATTAAACCGATTTAGAAGTGCTTCTCTCCACAGTCGAGGGGTGCTAAAGCTTTTTATTTTGACTGTGGTGATGCCCTAAACTCTTACACCGACCCAGGACCACTTCTATGAGAGGGATCAGCCCGGGACTAGTAAATAAGTGTTAGACCATTGTGTAACATTTTTTCCATGTTCCTGGTATCTTATCTTATTTGAAATTTTTCTCTATTTAATGAAATAAATTTTTGAAGAATTAATCCCAGGGATAATACAGGGTTAGCCCTAGAGAAAAATTTTTAGTAAGATACCAGGAACATGAAAAAAATGTTTAAAAAATGCAATCTGTCAAAAAAATTTGACAATTATTTTTTGACATTTGCCATTTTTTATTTCAATTTAATGATACCTACTGGAGATCTTGTATATGTTTTTTTATAATTATTTAGTAAAAATACAAAAATTTTGCCAAAAGAAGCCACAAATAACATTAAACAGAGTTACAATTTAGGATACAGCTTCCTTCTTTCCTCTTCTAATAGCCTGTAGCAAAAAACACTTAGAATAAGTATTATTTTTCCAACAGAAATAAAGAGAGTAAAAGTGCAAAAAAACTTTCATCACTTCGAACTTTTATAGACAGAATTTTTTTAACATTTTTTCCATGTTCCTGGTATCTTACCTTATATGGTATTTTTCTCTAGGGGTTCTAGAGCACCCTGTATTTGTTTACAATTGTTGTTAGTTAAGTGTGAGGCCAAATTTTAAGTTCATTCGGCGACTAAAACCCTTTGTATCTTTTTGCGCGATTGATCTCTATTTGATTGTCTACTACGTCTGTTTCCAAGACAGGAAGTTGTATTTACTCGTTGCTATCTTAAACTCGTCGGTAAGTGTTTTGTTTATTGTTACTAAGCCGGTAAGCATTAAAAAATGTTCTAGAACGCTAAAAGACTTTGGCGCCCTAGAACATTTTTTAGATATGTTATTAAAAAAACTAACAAAAAGTAATCGCGCAAAAAATGTCACAAGACTCATAAGCATTACGAATGTTAAGGACTTATAGATCTCAAACAATAATTGGAATCGTTGCTTCTCTTTTCCTCCAAACAATTGTCTTCGATCGGTAAAATGTCTTTACCGTTCTTGCTTAACATACTACAGAAAGTATAAACATTTAAATAAGACAAATTGAGATATTTTTGAATCTTTTATCCCTTACTATCTCTTACATTTTTGCACAACTATTAAAATGACCCTGTATATCAATGAACACTGATCAGCAAAATTATTTGAAATATTTTTCCAACGACACACATTCTTAACACTGTGAACTTAACTGAAACTGAAACTTTTTCTTTGTTTTCATTTTCAATGGAATCAAAGTTTCCTGTACTTTGCCACTTTTCGAAAAGGCAACATGTATAGTAAATTATTGTAAATTTTTGCAAAAACAAATTTATTCATAATTTTATTGTACTGAAAGATAAATTACTTAATTGGAGATTATTTTTTAGAAAAATGTTAGACTTTTGTGTTGAACAATGTCATTTGCAGTTGGCGATATTTCATGTAATCGATCTCCAGGGTGCATCAGTTTAAATCTAGATATTAAAAGTGAGTGTCAAGTACAAACCACTTGAATGAGATGTTGTTTTAGGATTAGTTTGAAACAACATCTAAATTATTCAAAACAGCAGTGCGAAGATAAAATAAATCCAACATGGTTATATTGTTATAACAATGTATACAGTTGCATACAAAGCTTCATGTTAGAAGACACTTCTTGTTTTGGTAGTTTAAATAGGAGGCGAATTTACTTAACACTTTGTGTTAAATGTTACTCTTTAAATTGTCAGCCAGCTATTATTTTAAGTAAGATACTTACAAAAGTCAAAGATAAAGTAAATCATATTAGAGTTCAAAGAAAACTGAAATAAAGTAATCAGATCAAAAGCGTTTAAATCTGCCAAGTCTGACCTTTTGAGAAGTGACTCTTAGATGTTGTCGCATGAATTGAATTTTACAGAAATAAAATGGAAATTTTTGTCAATCTTTAAATAGGATCGCTAATGGATGAGCAGTTGAGATTACTATATTTTATAACAACAAATTCAATATTACTATTTTTTTACAGACGGTATTTTTGTATTGGTAATCGTTTATTTTATTCCCTCAGTATTTTAACCAGAGTTAATTTGATGGTTAACTTGACATGTCAAGTTTTTTACAGTTGACTTTATTTGCAGTGTTCATACTGTTCTAATCTTAATTATGTTTTGTTTTTCCGTACAACCTGGCGTGTTTCTGAAACTTGTTGTTGTTAACTGTAGTTCGATGAATTATTTATATGAAACATGGCTGTTGTAGATGTTAAACAATAAAAATTTATTGCGAAGACAGAAAAAATACTATATTAAAGAACAAGTTTTATAAGGGTTGATTTGGCGCACGAATCCCAAGTTAGAAAACGAGCCGTAGGCGAGTTTTCTATGGGATGAGTGCACCAATGCAATTATAAAACGAGTATTTTATGCTATTTTTTCTAATTTGCCCCCCCCCCTTTTTTTCTTATTTTAATTAAAAAAATATATATTTTTGTCGCCTAGAGAATTTTGTGTTAGTTGGTAACACTCGGCGCCCACCTGTTTTTTTGAGTCATTTCTGCCGTCTGTCATTAAAAATAAAATTTACAAATTATTAGTTATTAGTGTTACAACATAATAATCATAAATAAAATATGAGAAACAGAATTTAGTTTGCACTCCGCCCGAAATTGCCGAAGCAACAACGCAAAATTTGTTACCTGACAATGCCAAAAGCGGCATCCAAAAACTAAATAACCCTAAATTCATTAAAGCACAGTGTGCTTTTATAGATAGCCATAATCGACTCTTACTGGAGACGTTAATAAACGTATTATAAACGCAAATTAGAAAAAGATAATTAACAAACGCATGCACATGTCTTAGCCTTAAGTGTCGTTAGAAAAAATGAGAATTTTAGTTAATGCCACCCGATTTCTACTAAACGAATTTTGACTGAAGTACACACATCGGGTTAAAATTTTGATTAAAATTTAACAGCGATTTAGTAACCAACATTTTAATATTGTACTAAAATAAAAAGTTAATTATTTGAGGTATAGTTGCGGCCGTTGAAAACTAAGACACTTTGAAATCCGAATCCGAAAAATTGAAATTGACATTGTCATTCTTGATGAAAGCCTAATTTACACTTTACAAATTTTTAAAACAGCAAATAGCATACCAAAACTGAATGTCCCAGTTTTCAAGGGCTGCAACTATACCTTATTGTTTACTCACCGAAACAAATTATCTTTCCCACTGACCGCAAAGAATTTTAACTCCAACTTTGTTATTTTAAAATGAATATTTTAAAAATTTAATCTCGCCTCTTTAGGCGATTGTAGTTTTTTTATCGGCAAATGTCAGAAAAATTACTCAGAGAAAAATGCCATATAAGGTAAGATATCAGGAACAAGGAAAAAATGTTAAAAAATTTTTATTTCGAAGTTATGAGGGTTTAAAGTTTTTACTTTGACTCTATTTATTTCTGTTGGCAAAATAATTTTCTGATTTTTTTTGCTATAGACTATTAAAAGAGGAAACAAGGAAGCTGTATCCTAAATTGTAACTCTGTTCAATGTTATTTGTGGCTTTTATTGGCAAAATTTTTGTCCCTTTACTAAATAATTGGAAAAAAACATATACAAGATCATCAGTATCCTTAAATATATATAAATAAATGTCAAAAAATAAATGTCAAATTTTTTTGACAGATAGAATTTTTTAAACATTTTTTTCATGTTCCTGGTATCTTACCTTACTTGAAAATTTTCTCTGGGGCGCGAGTTCTGGCGCCCCTGGTTATTTTACGAGTACTACCTACTATACTATAGACATACGAATGCTTTAATAAATTTAGATTTTTTTCATATTTTAGAATTTATATTTGAAATATAAATTTTTTACTTTGTACATTCAAAAAACTGTTTTACATAAATGAAAACAAAGATGTATTATTCTAATAAAGTAAAGAGCAAAATTGGTACCTACTATTAGACATAGAACTAATGTTTCAAGGACTTAATATAAATTATTCCGAATAATCTGATTTGGAGATTTATTGTATTTTCATTGAACAAAAAGCAATTAAAATCCATACCATTTATTAAAGTCAAGAGAAACAACAGCATTATAAAACTGAATTATTATTATTATCTCCATTTATAGCATATACCGTATTGTTTCTTTCTAACTTGAAGCACAAAAATATGTAGATAAAATTTTAGTATTAGTTAATAAAGTAATTTTTTTACTAGAAATAACTACATAAACAATATTTTTTCTGTGTATGCTTGTTAATAATGTAATAATTTGCTTCTTTAGTTGTTGGATCAAAGAGTGGGCGCTCCCCGCTTTACGGCAGCCGAATATTACGTCAAAAAGGCGGATTATGAACTTTACGATCATATAAAAAAATATTCCTTGGAGAACATCGAAGAAGGCATCGATAAATTGCGTAACGGTTCTTTGGATATCCTCATCGCAGACACCCCAATTTTAGACTATTATCGAGCGACCGATCACGGTTGCAAACTTCAGAAATTCGGCGATACGTTAAACGAAGACACTTACGCAATAGGAATGACCAAAGGTTTTCCTTTGAAGGTTCGCCGGTTATACGCTCCGTTTCGCGGCTTGTAAATCGCCAATTATTCCGCAGGATAGCATCTCGGCTGTGATAGCAAAGTATTCCAGCAATGGCTACATGGACATCCTGCAGGAAAAATGGTACGGAGGCCTGCCGTGCTTTAAGCTGGCGACAGATATAGCCCAGCCGAGACCTCTAGGCGTCGCTGCCGTCACCGGGGTATTCATCCTCCTGGGAGTTGGCATAGCACTCGGCGTTCTAATCTTGCTGGTCGAACATTTATTTTTCCGCTATACTTTACCCATCCTTCGAAATAAGCCCAAGGGCTCCATCTGGCGGAGCAGGAATATCATGTTTTTCAGCCAGGTCAGAGCCGAGTGGTTTTTTTCAAGAAACTCAATACAATAATGTCGCGCTTTTATGTTTGTTTGCAGAAACTTTATCGGTTTATCAATTGCGTCGAATTGGTGTCGCCTCATCATGCGGCCCGAGAACTAGTTCACACCATACGACAGGGACAGATTACCAGTTTGTTCCAAAAAAGCATCAAAAGGGTTTGTATAAGTTTGAGTGGGTGGTTCTCTAGTGGATGTTAATTTATGTTGTCGGAACGAACGGATGAATTCGGAAACGAATTCAATATATTTCGGATAAAGGATTTCGGGATAAAAAGCAGAGAAACCCGAGCGACCTAGTTGACCATCCGTAACAAAAGAAAGTATACTTTTTGTTTTCAAAATATATCAATAGTGTTAGATAAAAGACTAAAACTTGTGAAAGGACAAATTACAGACACAAAAGAACACATTTAAACAAAGCAATAACGCAGAAAACTTTAATAAATATCACTTATTTACGAGTTCCATCCCGCTTCAAATGAACAAATTTATGTATTTTTGTTTTAAATTGGTTTACTTACAGTTTTAAAAGATCTGTTTGAGGTCACATTTGCTTCATTAAGTCGTTTCTTAAAATCGAACTAAGCTTAACAGTATTTAGAAGTAATTGTGACAAATATTTGTTCAAGAAATGTTAAAGAAAGGATGAAGCCTTTACATCGATGCCCAGTTAGATTTTCCAAAAACACATTTAAGGTCCACATTTATAAAATTAATTTTTTTGAAATCTCTGAAGTTTTATTTTAAAGAAAAGGTGAGTAGTTAGAATTAAAAGTCGCCAAATGATATACAGACATTTTTTAAATAAATGGATATTGCAACATTACCAGGTGCTATTTTAAAAATATATTTAACTTACTATATAAATTTTGCTATAAAAAAAAACAAAATAAATTTCAAAAATTAGATAAGTATAGCAGATTCCAAAGAGCTAATATAATAGTATTTTTGCAACACTAATACCTTATACTGTTTCTATGGCGCATTTAAACTTACCTCTTATGTTGCCATTAAAATACGCTTCATCTATAAAGTACGTCGTCAGTAGTAACGCTGATACATATTTTTGTCAATTTTGACAAACTTTTTTATAATAATTTCTGAATTTAGTAAAATTTGTGATTCAATATGAGTGTTGCAAAAAAATGTTGAAGATAACACGAGTTTTATAGTTTCAAAATCTCAGCCTATTAAATTCTCGCTCTCTTCGGTCGTACGAATTTAAACTACGAACTCGATTTTTATACTGTCTATAAAACTCTAGTTGTCTTAATAGCTATTACCAAATTTTTGATGAAATTCGTATTCATAAAAGCAACATCATAGGATGCAATTCCAGTTCATATCACACTTTGTATTTCACAATAAGCTCTAACCTAACCTAATCTACCTATGTATTTTAATAACTGGGTGGATAGTGCTTTTATTTGAAAACTAGATCTCATTAATTTTTTATCTATCTATTCCTAGAGCAATCTATTTTCAGGAACAAAAAGACGCCAACTAGAATCTCAAAGGGGTAGTTTGAAATCATTTTTAAAAACATTTTAAAACTATGTTAGAAATTGGTCTTTAACCAAGCAGGGCTAAACCCTAAAAATGAAAATTTAATTTAATTAATTTATTAATAAATTTAATTTAATTTTTTTTAAATTAATTAACAATTTTAATTTAATTATTAATTGAATTAATATTAACGTAGTCAAAAAATTTAAAAAGATAACAGCTTAAGCATAAAAACAGGAATTTGGGTTTTAATAGTTTTATACAAAATTTACTAACTTCAATTCCACATTTACTTTATGATGTATGAATAAAAATTACAAATACTTTGAAATTATTAGTAGAAAAACATAAATTAAATGTGGTCATTTGTTAATTTTCCTTTGTAGTTGTTTAATTTTGCATCAGTTGTTAGTCCCTCCATCCAGTGCAGGTTCTTTCTCCAAATTAGTAAATTTTCCACCCTTTGCGTATTCTGGTTTACGTGTCTAATATACTGTTTCTGTTAATACACATTAACTCTGTTTCATTAACCTCTGTACGTCAGGCCTTTGTTCTCACGGTTATTGTTTCCTCCACAACCACATTTATATTCCGTAGCGGGTGGTTTCAACTAGTGAGCAATATTTTTTTCTTTGGTGGCGAGGCGGACATGTCGATTGATCACATAAAAAAAATCGGTAAAGAATGTGTCAGATTCATCCGTTCCGTTGTTAAATGGGCGTTTCGAACGCGTCATTTGGGATTTGCGATTCCTTGATGATTATTGTTTCAGAAGGAAGACGAACAACGTAGGAGAAGAAAGAGTAAAGCGCAGTTTATAGAAATGATCCAGGAAATTAGGAGGTACGTATTAAGGTGATGGGATGCAGTACGTAAATCAACTTTAAAAAAAGTACGATTCGTAGGCAGCAGCAGGAAGAGCGAGAGCCGCCTCTCGAGCCGGTAACGGAAGTCGACTCGGAATATCAGATGTCTCCCGACGAGAAAAAATCCAAGTTAAGCCCTAGTATATTACGGCGAACGTTTATGCGATCTAGTCCCAAAGCAGAGAGTCAGAAAATTAAATCCCCGACAATGATCTTCAACAAGCCGTTGTTCAGTCCGCGATCCAAGAACAAAGCGAGGAGTTCAACGGCCCTGAACGTGCGCCGGTTTAGCACCGACAGTGTTTTCAATTCGCAGACCATGAAAATCGACCACAGCACTGCAGTGGGGCGGCGTTTAAGCAAAGACGCTTCCAGTTTCTTGACGAGCAGTCCGCCCGATATAAACAGCCGTAGATCCAGCTATTTGGACATCATAAGCTCTGGGAATAAATTATCCGGCAAAAGTCCGGTTCTATCCATAGAAAACGTTTCAGACTCCAGCTCTCGATCCAACGAACCGTTACGAAAACTGTCAGATTCGGAAAGCATAGGGCGGAAGCTGGCAACTCTCCCAAAATATCGCGAACCGATAGAACGACACCGTTTGCAACCCCAATACAGCTTAACCTTGGGCAAGAGCGACGAAACTCTCATGAAATCTGACACAACACATCTGAATCAAGTATCATCAGCGAAAAGTTTTAATAACGTGTCAGAAGTCGCTGGTAATTTATCGGACGAAGAGATAGCTCGTCGGAATAAAATGACCATGGAGCAACTCCAAGTGCAACTGAGTAAAAAACGACCGCAAGACAATAACGCCAAAACGCAAAACACCAACCCTCAGATTAGGATACAAGTAGAGGACACGACGAGGACCGAGACGGTTAGGACTCGTCGCATAAAGACGCGCCACCAGAGTCTCGGGGACTCAGTTCAAGCGCCGGAACCGGCCAAAAGGAACAAGTTAGCGGAGCAGTCAAAGTCGCTCGATGGCAATCCGACAAGGTCGAAGAAGAAACGGCCGGAGGATCTGCCCCCAGCGCCGCCGCCTCCCAATTGCTCGCCGAGGAACTCTAATGGGAGGTCGCCGCTCGAGAGGCTCTCCAAGGACGAACTGGTGTTACTATGGAGAAGCTCCGAATCGGAGCTAAGAAGCCATTTGTTGAAAGCCATCAGGGATAAGGAAGAACCAGTGGAGCCGCCTTGAACACGCGGCAGTCAAGTTCCGGGCACCTGATGGTATTTAAAATTTAAATTTATAGTAAATGATCATCATCGACCATTATCTCATCTCGGTTATTTCGTAGACTTTTGCGCAAGTCGTTGATTCAGGTTTAGGCACGATCAGATCGGAGTTGTGCCTATGAAATGAAGAAACGGCCTTAGATTTGTAGAGTGATAAGAAACGACCACTAAGTGTTATTAGAAGCCTTTATCTTTAGAGGTCGCTCAGACCTCAACGCCTTTTAACTAGGACTGGTTCTCTTTGTAGAGATTTTAACGATTGGTTATCGTCACTGATTCGGTTTCACTTTGATTGCTGTCATGTGTTATTGGGGATATATTTAACGTATAATCAAACTGAGTTTCATAAATTTGAATAATATATACTGCCAATTATATTAGAATTTTTTAAGTAGATTGGTGATATTAAAGTCTTATGCAAAATGAAACAAAGGTTATAAGAAGCCCACATTGGCGATAGCATAGATACAAAAAACATATTATAGTGTTGTTGTTTAAACACGGGCAGCATCACATTCAAACCATTTATCATAAAATCGAGTCGAAACGTGTAGCTTTAAGTAATTCAAATTTTATCTTAACTTTGGTTGACGTGACGCTGTCCAAGTTTTTAAGTCAATTTTAAAGATTTCTCTCCGTCTACTCATTAGATATAAGTATTTCTCTATCCTATTGTTGATATTTTAAAGTTTATTGGAATTGAATAATATAATTTCAAAGATATGTATATTAAAACAAACCATATGACTTGTGATGTTTATAGATACCATTTGTTTGAAATATTTTCGTAAATTTTAAACATATTAACATTAAATCACACTTTTAAAATGTGACGGTAGTTGAGCTCTCTAAATGTCTATATGATATAAATCTTATCTAAACTTGAATGACACATTCCAGAAAATATTTTAAACAAAATTTTGTTGTACATATTGTACATAGTTATTTAAGTTATGGTCACAAATTTGTAAATTATAGCTAATTTAAAAACACTTTATTGTTGACAAATATATGAACTTAGAATAATACGTTCTTTTGTTATCCCTAATTAATCGATTCTCCTCCAAAAGGATACACCTCTCACCTTGGTGAGAATTTATTTACTGCAAAACAATTTCCATAAAAACAGAAGCAAAAAAACACCTTTATGAACTTGACAGAAAATTATATTCAGTGGAATAAACACATGAATAAATTGTCGACGACAAGCAAACAGGAAGAACGCGAGTTATTACATGCTTGCTTCCATGATTAAATCTTTGTTTGGTAGTTTTCCGGATGTTTGAGCGAAACGAAACAATCTTTGCGAATACAGAACATAAAGAAAACGACGAAGATAAAAACCACCAGACCATTTACGGTCTCTAAGGGACTTGACGCTTCTCCAGCGTTTCTCCCTTGATGCATCCAGCAATTTGAGTCGTAATTTATTTTCGAGATTGGCGTTTCCAATATCTTCTCCGTTTAATGCATTTTTCAAATTTATCAAACTTAGAATTTCATCGCATTCGGCAAATAGTGAATCAGCTTTCAATCTTTCATAAAAACTTCAGCAAATCAATATCCAACGAATTGATGTTTTCATCATGGAATTCGACTCTGACAACTAAAAAAGCACTTCATCTGATGGGATTTCATCCCAAACAAATGTTTTATTTAACTCACTATTACGTCCATCAAAGCACAATTAAACACGTTCAATGCAAGTCCATATAATACGGCAGGGGATAATTTTAATTTCCGACTACCAAATTCGGTGTGTATTGTACAGATAAGGCTTATTGTGGGCTTAATTATGTTTGAAGTTTCGGCCCACATGCATTTGTGTTTAAACCGCTAATAGAACCCGAATCAACAAAACCCAAGAAATAATAACCCACAAAGGCATATACACTATTTTATTATACACTAATTCACAAAATAATATTTAATATTGTACAATCCATTTAACATAACAATGAGCGGCCATCTTCTGCTTCAGAAGTTTGCAACTTCAAAAGTTTGAAGAAGGTCTAGAAAATGTGCGATCCTCGAAAAACTTCACTTCCTGACTAGCGGTCATGTGAACCCGAACTGTTTTTAAGTGAGGCACAGATTTATAGAGACGACTTCAGCTGGATATAATTATTATAACAAAACACTAATAACATTTATACTGATTGACAGAAATTTCATTGAAGGAAATTCCAGCTGAAGCATTTTAGGAGATTTCATTTAGAAACATTGACCAAAAACATATACTTTATAAATGTAGTCAACGTGATTATCTTTTAACACTGATCTGGAAATGGCGACCTGTGAGGGGAGGTCTTGTAAGAGGGTCAAGATGAAATTGGACATCTCTTATTAAATATTATTGATCATTCGAGCTTTTTCAATGCGATCTTCAAAAAAAACTTATGCTAGATGTAAGCGACTATTAACAAATTCTCTTCGTTTTAACAATTTAATAAAATAAAAAAATCAATTCTCTAAACATAACAGCGAACATACAATTCCTATATTTACAAATTCACATTTATTCTGTTGTCTTTAATTACTTATTAACTACATACGTTTTTTTGTATTTGTTAAGCTTTCTCTACCTCCCATTCCTAGAATAACACAACACATAGTCTAAAACAAATTTGCCGTTTTAGGCCAAAGATATGATACGTTTCTTACAGAATTACATAAATATAACACATTCAGGGTTGTTTCATCTGATTCGCAAATTACGCCTTTCAGTTACAGTTGGCAACAATTTAAGATAAAGCGTAGTTTACTTGTACATTGTATCTATGCAAAACCCTGTTTTTTACAGAGTGGTCAAGTTCTACTCTAAAACCTGGATACTCTGTATCTAAAATATCCAGAACAAATTCTGAAAAAAATATATGTTTTTTTTAATAACCTGCTAATATAATTAGACAATAATTTTATAAATGTAACTCATAGGTAATTCCTTCTAAAGTACCTTTCCTGTATAATCTAATCTAGTTTTTGCTAATATTGACATTATTTTGAGTAATTTTATAAATTATAAAATGCATAGAGATGTTTTTCGAATATTGTTAAAAATGCAAAACCTTGGGATAAGAGCAAAATTTTCTTCAAAATTCTTCTCTTGTCCCGAACTATTGGTAATGTAAATGTTATAATACACACGCATGCAACACCCAAGTATAGCAACATTTTTCTGCAGTATACATACGCATGCGTATTGTCAGTCTCAATTAAATTAAATTACTATTTAAATAAGTAATAAATTTCGTCCTGGTCGAAGTTAGTATCAACAGGTAAGTGATTTTGTCCATAAAGCTATCCTGTATTATTTTTCAAGTCTGGAACGTTCAGGTTATTAGCAGTTGCAGTTTGCAGCCTGAGGCCCTTGAGGCGCATCGGTAAGACGTTGTCCCTTCGCACCTCCACTCATCAAAGTTGGATCGGTATCTAAACTATCTGACATTTTGTCGCAGATAATATCCACGAGTCGCTCAAAGACAGCCTGCAACATTATCAAGTGTCAAAAAACTGCGAGATGTTAGCTAAACCAAATCTCACCTTAACGTTAATATTCTCTTTCGCACTAGTTTCGAAAAATTCAACACCAAGTTGTTCGGCTAATTGCTTGCCTCGTTCGAAACTTATTACTCTTTCGTCTTCCATGTCGCATTTGTTTCCCACGAGGATCACCTGGGCATTGTCCCAAGAATATGTTTTTATTTGGGTTACCCTAAAAAAGCAAAAATTATATTATATTCGTACGTCTGCATTATTGCTCAAAATAGGTTTTTAAAATCACATAACATTTGTTATATCAAAAAAGTTTTAATAAAATTTTAATGTTAGGCATTTTCCCCCTGCAAGTAAAAAACTTACATTTTGAAATTTTAAATGGTAACCACATATTTTTATTGCATTTTTGAATTCTCCTCTCCAAACTGAGTAAAATGTACTTGGTTGTTAGTACTTATCTGTCATAGTCTTTGACACATGTAAATTTTTTGGTCAAAAATTTCATTTGCAGAAGTTCATTTAAAACATCACAGTTCTTGAACCATTTGCGATAAGTGAATATTTTTTTTGCATTCGATAACCAAAGGTTCGAAGAGTTTTCTAAAATTTTCAAAATTGTCAACTGTCAAATTGCAAAGCTAATATGATTTTTTGAAAATGATAATTAACAACTCAGTTTTTTCAAATAAAGTAACCTTATTTTCTCAATGGCAATTCAAGTAGAACGACTTTTATC
>NW_025400983.1:13525261-13731320 GCF_015345945.1 Tribolium madens | reverse complement strand
ATATAGACTTTATATGTAGACTTTAGAAAATGATCAATATGTTTTAAAGATTAAGTCATCACCCATCCGGAATTGAGGCAAGGATTGAGGCGGCATTTAATAATGTTTAACCAAATGAAATAACGGAAGCCACTCAATCAGTTTTAGACTGGTTGAAAATGGTAAACATATCAAATATCTCTATAAATTATGACATATATTTATTGTACTTTTCCAAAGCTTACGTGATTAACTATAAAAATAAAAACAAAAACATTTTTTTTTGTGATTATTTCAAAAACTATAAGAGATGGGTTTAGGTCATGTTGATAAAAGTCCTTCTACAAATTGATGGACTTTTGATTGCCGTTGAGAAAATGGAGTCATTTCATTAAAAAAAAAACTGAGTTACAGCTGTTTGTTAAAGATCATTTTCAAAAAATCACACCACATATGCAATTTGAAGTTGACAATTTTGAAAATTCTAGAAAATTCTTTGAACCTTTGGTTATCGAACGCAAAAAAAAATATTCACTTATCACAAAGGGTTCAAGAACTGTGATGTTTTAAATGAACCTCTGCAAATGAAAATTTAGAATATTTAGCATTCTCAATTTTTAGCAAGAAATTTACTAGAATACAAAATAAACATGAATGAGAAAGAACCTCGGAAAGAATGCAATTAAACTAGTGTCTTGTGCATCGTTTTTGAGAAACGAGTTGAAAAAGTAACAGTTTTGAAACTAAAGCGCAAGAAGAATTTATAAAATGCATCAACTTTGAGCTCATTTCAATAAATTACACAAAATTTATTGCCAATTATCATAATACCTACTTGTATCTTTTGCTAAATAACTTTTTTCTGTATATACATCCTTTTTCATTAAAGTTTTTGTAGCAAGAACATCATTTTTGTCCACAACATTGTACTTACTTGCGGTGTGTTTCTATCAAAATTATTAGCACTGAATTCTGTCTTTAGACCTTAGGTAATGATGTCTGTCCTCAGGTATTGAATTATAGCGCTTTCAAAGAACAAACCGGCACACAAGATTCATAAAAGTCAAAATTTTGACAACATCTCAATTTGAAAACATATCCATATTTTTTAACAACATTTCTAGGCACAAAAACAAAGAGCAAACAAAATTTGTGGCTCTGGAGACAAGCTGGTATAATTGTTTTCATATTAATGTACATTGAGGTAATCGTTGAGAGGAGTCATTTTAAGGTGGCATCAGTGCGAAAATTTAAACAATTCCAATCTAAATCTTCTCTAAAAATTATTTTCTCAAATAAATATGTGTACCCCAGTTTTTGAGGTAGCAAAAATAATTAAAATGAACAACGTAATTTGTCATTATTAATATGATTAAATTTGTTCTGAATGACATTAATGACACTCTTTGTGTGAATCGGCTTTTAAATTAAAGCTGCATTTAGACTTCTACAACCTACTTGATGCACATTGATATGAAAAAGAGTATACCAACTTTTTCACCAATATTTTGACTTGGTAAATTCTGTTTTATTTGCATTATGCAATTATTCTGTTTCTATTTGCATTCAAATTACAATATTTATATGAAGTGGAGTTGTCGGAGGCCAGTTTACACTAGAAAAATGCACTGTCCCGTTTATTTATGTCCACTATTGTAATTCACTTGCTACCGCTCGTGAATCACACATTTTTCACTCACTGGTAAACTTTAAGTTTTCTTTACTTGTAAAACAATCTACTATTATTAGCAGCAAAAGCAATACGGTGGTATTTGTTATTGCACAAAAATTTCTCAAAATTTTACACCCTCTGTTCAATACACAACTGACACCGGTACAATAAAGAACAATCCAATTACATCCAATCGCAATGTAAGCGTTTTTGACCCCATAGATATGTATTAAAAGTTTTATTTTTACATAGAGTCAGCCCTGAAAGATTGTCAGTGGAATTCTGACACATCCTGTATAATAATTGTACTGAGGACATTATTAAATGTTTATGGTCCCAAAGGTGACACGTTTGCAAGATCTAGCGCCTTCGCCCGAAAAAAAATTTAAACTCAGATACCTACCCACTTACGACGAATACTACAACGCAGTAACGAAAAAAAAAATGTGTAGAAGTTCGACCATGCAAATATGTAGATACTATTTACTGACATACGTTGCGTACGTATCCATTTGATCGCGGTTTTTATCTTCCGAATACATTAAATTAAAATGAAATGTGTCGATAACAATAGAATAAAATTTAAATACATATTTATCATTCGACATTTAATAATCATATTCAAGAGGATGAAAAAGCGTGTAATGCTCAAAAAAAATTTATTCAAACAAGTATTTACTAAGTAAAAGCTTTAGGTACTTGCAATACTACTTACCAGTCTTGCACGCTGTTGAAAGACTCTTCGTTCGTTATATCATACATAAGAATAAAACCCATGGCGCCTCTGTAATAAGCAGTCGTGATCGTCCTGTATCTCTCCTGTCCGGCAGTATCCTTCCAAAACAAACTCATTTAGACCAAAAACGTCTCGCAATCAAGATAATACTCACCCATATCTGTAACTTGACACGTTTGTCATGTCTAAAAACCGTTTTGACCTTAAAATCGATTCCAACAGTACTGACGAAAGCCGACGTGAAACTGTCATCAGCGTATCGAAACAAGAACGAGGTCTTCCCTACAGAACTGTTTCCAATGATAAGCAGTTTGAACATGTAATCGAAATTCTGATCTGCAGCGTCTTTTTGCCATTTCGGGTCTGCTCCGGCCATCTGAAAAAAACGACAATAAAAGAAATGATGAAATGACGAGATTCACAAGCGCTGTTTGTTGACGTGACTTACGTAACCTAAGGGTATTTCCACCCAAGAAAGAAGCCTCGATTGCCGTTTGCGAAGCTCGAAAGAATGGTCACCTAATAGAAAGTTTGGAAACTTGAAAACTTGACGCGGCCAAGTTGTAATACTTGTAATGCATGGAAGTTTTATTTACCCGCTTTCGGCATTGTGGTGGTTCGGCGACGAGGCTTTAGTAACTGACATCAAAATTAAAACATTTTGCGATAAGTTACTCCTGTGATAAAGTTATCGTACTTGGTTAACCTACTTCCTTTTACAAAACTAAATACTAACCGAAACCTTTCGATCCATTGACAAAGTAATAAAATACTCGCAGAAGTGGTATTAAAACTGATAATAGCAACTTTATACTGATTACATGATAGCAAGTTAAATGTTCCAGGTAATTAATAAGAAAAAACAGTTTGAACAGTATTGTTACCTGGAATGATAAAACTACAGTAAATATCACACATGTGAAGGCCAGCTTCTACTTCGGTTTTTAATTTAAAAGCTTACTTTTATCGATTGACTTCAGCCTCTTTGTTTTTATAACAGGGGAATGTGATAAATCTGAGTAGTTTGTACGTAAGAGCAATCACTGTAAATGTAAAAAAATTAAATTACCTCTGAATTGTCAATAGAGTTCAATAAAGCTATAAAGGAATAACGAGCAATAAATTTGTATGGTAATTTGTTAAAATACATAACACCGAGAATACAGTAAAAAGCTCACAAAAGCTCAATAAAACCCTTTATGTAAAATTCAGTGTTGCAGTAAATGACACAGTCTTGCCGCAAAGAGATTTTTTTCACATGTGAGTTTTACATTAATAAACCCATTTATTAGGTTTATGTGTAAACTTCCAAAAAACTCAATCATGACGTAGGATATCAAAGTTTGAAAACATCTGTTGTAAAGTTGCACCAAATTAACAAAAGTATTCCAACCCTTATCAATCTATTTTGAACTCGTTTATCCGGGATGATTAAACTTCGACAAGTGGCCAATTAATGTTAAATCGATCGCGAAACATTCTTAATCCGTGTACTAATTAAAGTTGCATAATAAAAAACAATTACGCAGTTGATCTGTTTTCCTGCCCCTTATCAAACAAAGGTCATCGTGAAAATCGTCCTAGAAATTTTGTTAAAACTGAGTAAACAAGTAGACAAATTCAACAAGACAACTCGTTTGAAGCAATCAAGACAAAAACGTACTCACCTCGATAAGCTTTTAATCAAACCCTCAAAACTTTGTCCTCTGGAACACGGGTAGTTTATGTAGAAGACTTCCACACACTAATTTAGCGTTTATAACCCGTTTTAATATGAAAACAATTGAATGTGTTTTTATTACTGTATTCTATGGTGGTTGAGCTTTCGACTGCCTCAACCGGGAATCGATCAGCTGGAAGTACACTCCCCAGAGTCAACAAAGCACTCCTGAAATTTTCAAAATCGATATTCCGTGGAAGCTTGTCGCAAGCGGCATCTTTATGATAGGTGTAATGTTTCAGGAAAGCTTTAAGTCGCCCGGAAGAAAGCTTTTTAAAAAGAGCGGCAGTAATTAAATTCCGGTCGACGAGAACAGTCTCTGGTAAACTGCTGGGTTCAAATTGGATTCCTGCGGCGATTGGTCGTGACAGTTTGTTATCAGTATGTCACGATTTACTGCGGTTTTGTTTTGAAAGGGACTGTATTGAAAAGAGCGCATGACGTCAAATAGCGTCGATAATGGGCGTCAAAAGCAGACGCCACTGTTGACGACATCTTGTGGAAGAGATGGCCTTCATAAACAGAAAACTGTGCACGAAATGCTTTTAAATAAATAATTTCCAATTATAGTGGGTCCAAAAATAAAAGCTAATCTTCAGATACTGTATTCAAGGGCACTGATATCAAATAAATATTCATATTCCCTTCATTAATTAAAAACATCAAGTCATAAAAACACAATATAATGGCAGAATGTAGAAGCGTAACCGAGACACATTTTTTTCTAATATAATTAATATCATTAACACTATACTGCCAAAGGAATTCAATATTTACGATCCAAATTTCCACAAAACCTTTAATAGTGCATTATGTAACTAGTGCTATAAACGCCATTAGAGAAGTTTACACACGTGTTACATACTATACTTTTTCTACGACTACCACAACAAAATTTGCTTAAATTAAAAATTAAATTAAATGACAGAAAACTAACTTCAGCCCATGACAAATACGACAGTTAGCAACGTAACAAATACGCATAGTAGTCACGGCTTGTCAAAATGTATAAAAAAAGTCACTTAGCGTCATGGAAACATACAGGGTGCGCCAGAACTCGCGCCCCAGAGAAAATTTTCAAGTAATGTAAGATACCAGGAACATGAAAAAAATGTTTAAAAAATTCTGTGTCAAAAAATTTTGACATTTATTTTTTGACATTTGACATCTATTTAATGATACTGATGATCTTGTATATGTTTTTTTACAATTATTTAGTAAAGGGACAAAAATATTGCCAATAAAAAAAAAACTTGGAAAATTATTTTTGCAACAGAAATAAATAGTGTTAAAGTGCAAATTTTAAACCTTCATAATTTCGAAATTTTTATAGATAAAATTTTTTTTACATTTTTTCCATGTTCCTGGTATCTTACCTTACTTGAAAATTTTCTTTTTTTTTTCTCTGAGGCGCGAGTTCTGGCGCACCCTGTTACGATAATCCGTGTTTTAGATGTGGAAGTAGAAAAAATATTTATCCACACCATCGCCGTCTTGTTAGAAATAATCTTTTTCTAGCCTGGGCATTTTTTGAATTCATCTGATTCCCATTGGCGCTTTAATCTGGGGAAATTTTTTGATACATCCAGTTTTTTAGCTTAAAGTGTTCAACCTCATAATATCAATTCTCCCTGGGGTATCTTGTTTTGTTGTATCCTTCTTTCGCCACTTTTATTAATTGCGTTATTTTTCGTTAATAATTAAAAATCATTCCGTTTTTCCTTAGTAACCCCCGTACTAAGAAACAACTCGGAATCACCACTCTAATGTATTTTTTACGAAATGCCCAGGCGGGATCCACTAAGAAGGCGGTGATCCTCACAAACTACGAAATGAAAGTTTCGCACAATTATAGGTTGAAAATACTACTAAATCCACAAACAGTAAATAAATCCCTCGTTTCTTGTCCACTAGTCGCAATAAGCGACATCTGTCTAACCACATAAGCCCTGCTAGCAGAAAACTGTGTTCCTAAAGCAGCGGGAACGTGTTCTAAATCGGACATCCTGGACAGCTTTTTCGACATGAAATGAAATTATCGATTTCCCGTTATTACTGTTTAATGCGATTAATATCGTTCTTTGCCAGCTGAAGACAGCAAGAATTTTGGCAATATCAAAAAACACATCGAATTTTTCCTAGACTTCTAGAGCATTCAAGCTTCCATCTCTTTCGTTTTTATACTCCTCAGAAACGTAGGTATACATATAACAATTGAAGTGAAACAGGACTAGTCAGCAAACATCCATCCTTCGATCGAACTGGAAGGTCGCATAAATAATAAAATAATCTTTCAAAAATTTATAAGCAACTAAAACAAATTTGACTTATAGAGGTCGTGCCAGCACATCACGAAAATCTTTTCAAGTGACACGAGTGTGTAATAGCGGACAAAATTAATTATTGTTCGTGTTGTCGTTAGTAAATATAGTAAAAGGTGAGCTCAGTGTTTTTCAGTTCAGAAACTGAAGCAATATTTCCTTTTCTTTTCGGATTCTTTTAATTTGATTGGAACAGTTCTGTTTCTCTTTTTCGTTATCTTGGAAGTTTCCTGCGCCTTGATTTATTTCCTTTTGCGTAAAGTTTTGGTCTTCGAAATATAACATAACAGCAGATGCGAAAAATCAACTTGGAAAGAGCGTGCAACGGAATTTGATAATATTCTCTCGCTTTTAAACTTAGAACGAACGTTTAATATCCATACTTCGCTTTCAGCTGATAAATAGTAGTTGTACACTAGTGTAATAATGTGTGCAAGTAAATGTTTCATTTACTTACCACATTTATCAGGTCGATAAAAGTCGGGTATTTCAAGATAAAAGCCAGAACCACACTTCTGTTGTAACATTACGAATAAAATAGTTACAATCTCTTTGTACAAATTGAAAAATTGTTATAAGATGTAAACCAATGTAAATAAAATCTAGTCACGTCATGACAAAAAATTACATAATATAGTAAACATTATGAATAGAAATAGAATGTAATAAATAAGCCAATAATTTGACATGCCATTGTTACATGAAATAAAATAATGATCAGCATTTATAATCGGAAATGGTTTTCATAATTATTCGTGTCCACAAATAGCTATACACACCCTTCTTTCAATTTTTTATGTAGCAAATTTTTCAAAGTCAATTATAAATGATTGATGTTGGTTAATTACTAAGACAATCCAAAACAAAGACAAATTCTTAACAAAATCCAAGAATAAAATGTAACACAAAATATTAAATTGTTAATGCTTTGGTATAATTTAAAATTTTACTTTTTACAACATACTCCTAATACAGGATGTTTATAAATGCCTGGGTATCAAGTAACTTCTGGAATTTTTGTTAAATTTCCTGTCTTGTGATGACTATAGGTACACATACATGGAATCGTTGTTTCCATTTTCTTCTTCTTTATTTTCGGTCATTTGCATAAAGTGTGGTCTCAATTCAGTTAAACGTTAGACTTAGACTTGATAGTTGGAATTTGCACTACTTGAAACAATTTTAGTCTAGTCTTGTGAATTTAGTCCATAATCTGCCAAAGTCACATCTACCAAGATTTGAAATGCACCTGTGTTTATTGGTTTGTGAAACCCTGTACTCAAAACAAACACTGTACAGAACACTTGAACACCAGCAGAAAGAAAGCAAAACGTCTTCACAAACTTTTAAGTGAGAAATCATCATCTTCAAATAATCCAATAAAGGATCTCACAGAGTCTTTTTAAAAATGATACGGATCCAATATCGTTCCCAAAGTTAATTTTCGCTGTATTTTTCACATGAATCCTATCTGCGTCTGGGGCTAAACCATCGCTCTTCCTGCAGAAGCCACGATATTTAAAAGTAGGCAAGTCTTTGTCAGCTGATGCGTGCTGCCTGTTCAGTGTCTAATTCCATTTCACGACACTTGGTTTTCGATGAAAAATTCTCAAAAGCACAGCATAATTGTACAAACGACGAAACTTTTTACAGGCGAGCATTAAAATAACCTTACTTTTTTAATTTAACCTGTGGATACATTTAAAAATCATCGTGTGATAACGATGTGGAGCCCTCCAAGAAAGCTTTATCGGACTTCCCGACACTCTCCACGGATAAACGTTAAATTTCACTTAACAAACACTCAATTGTACTCATTTCATCTTTTATTTAACCGATAAATTTAAGGGATTGAAAGTGTTGAATTCAGAATATCAGTCAAGCGGCAAAGACATGTTGACATAATTTGCAAAGCCAACTTGATGCCCAGGCAATTATAAACAGCCCTGTATAAATTAATATAAATTTGTGATTGTGATATATTGATTTCAAAAAGAAATGTTATTTGGTTTTCAATTAAACAATATAAAATCTTACTCTAGTTACTCAATAATCGAACTAGATTACTTCGTAAACAATATTGCAATTTCGAGCTTTTTGACTATTTAAAAACATCTTTGACAAATGAGAGTTCCAGTCTTTTTATGAATCATGATAATTAATTCAAAGTGTCGCCACCAAAGATAACATTTCAATAAAAATTTAACTCGTGTAAACTCAATAAAATAGAAACGTAATTTAATACTTTATAACCTTTTTAAACAACTTTTGTGTAAATATGTGTGAGAAGTTTATTCTTTACTTTGCAGCTTCTCAACTTCCATCTCTGAGTTGTTCCAAGTATATAAGACACATTCGTTTAAGATATGCTTACATGTTGATAAATGTAGATAAATCCATGTGCTTGGTAAACTATATCTGGTATTATCTTTTATGTATAATCCAAAGCCCAACTTATCTACTCATGTGACAGCGGAGTGCAATTCCCATTAGAACAGAATTTCATTCCGCATAAGTTTTGTGAGCTTGGATATAAGTCTATCGACACTTTATCTCACGAATTAATGAAATTTAACACTTAGTTAACTTTAGTTTAACTTTAAATAACGAGATAAGTTGTAAAATGAAGTTCGGGTTGGGTTTCCGCGTCGTTTTCTCACACTGCTCACAAAAAATATTTCAGACGTTTGTATTATTGAAATACTTTAGTGTTTTTATGAAGCCACGTATTTCGTAATGTAGTCACGAAGCGTCTTAGACTATTACAAAGAGAATTTATTTCAACTAAAATTTTGATGACGTCAAATGGAAACATCGCCTTCAAAAAGAATTGCAAAAGATGGGAAAACTCTTCATTTTTAGCGCAAGGTAAGCGTAAAAACCGCCAACATTGCAGCTCATAAAATTAACGCAAAAAACCACAATCAACTAGGAGAAAAATACCCTTAATGGTTCTAATTTAAGTATTAAAAATTCTGAAATGAAAGTAAGAATGCTTTAAAAGGGTGCTATTTAACCTTTTATATCTTTTCCCGGCACCCATTTACTTCAAGCATTCGCATCAAATGTTTCCGATTTTATTGCCTCGCTAACAATGCCGGACCTGTTTTTATATCGAAAAATCTACTAAAAGCATCAGAAATACAAATCTGAATAAATTTGGCAAGGCGTTAAGCGTTTTCTCTAATCGATTAAGTAAATTCAAGACGATTTGACGATGATTGAGTACGAAACATGTCATCTCAAGTTTGATGTCTGTCGTAAAGTGATAACAAGAATGCTCTCCGATTTTAATTACAAAATCCGCTTCAACATTTGGCTCCAATTGAAAAAAAATCGTCTAGGGTCATTCTATAAGTATTCCTGGGTATCAAGCCAAAAATGTTTCATCCAAGTTATAATTGCGATGACGCTGAATTTTCCACAGGAGTTTGACGTGTCCATCAAACTTTTTAATAATTGGTTGTTTGGCGTTCCCCTTGTTTATAAAAATTTTCGCCAAATTGCTTAAACATAATCCGCGATCCCAGATTACAAAAATAAAATTATTTATGAGTTGTCAGTGAGCTGAGTTGTCTATTTGCTGTTTTATCTCTGACAAGTCTTTCACCAAACGGAAACTCCTCCCATTATTGTAAATGCGTCCTCTTCGGGTAGGCCCAGATCTTGGAAGGGAAAAGGATTTAATTAGAGTTATCTTGCGTTATCTTTGTGATAAGAGTACAGCGACATGCGCGTCATCGTCCTGACAGGTAATGCAAAGACGCGTTGAACCTGTACGATACCGACGCCTGTAGTTTTCAGTAGTCAGTATAGCTCCGGCAGCGGACGGAAATAACCGCGTCCTGGGCGTCGCGACGCCCGCGCTCGTGTTGAACACAGTGTGTGATAGTATGAGTGCGCGATGCCTTAGGTAGGTACGACCGTCATCCGAAACTTGGTGTTTTTGAAAGAGTATAAATACCTGAAGGTTTCCCCAATGATCGCTCATTTTTTCTCGTCCACAATTCCCCAAAATAAACTTTTCAACTGTTCACTAACTTCCGAGGGAACTGTAACAAAACCGAAAAATTATGTAATATTTTTCCGGTGACGGTTTTTCAGCTTTCATGTGTTCGATACCGGATTTACCTCATGTACAAGAAAGAAAGAAAATCGGTTTAGGGAAATTACATTCGCGCTTTGTGTCAGTAAATTTAATGCAAACTGGAAAATTTGTGGTTCAAAAATCAAAATTCAATTTTCCAACTTGATAACTTTTTCATTTGGGGTTGGAATGATAAATCGGTCTTTCAAAGATTGTTCTTTGCGTGTAATGGAGCCAGGAGGATAAACACGACACCAAATGAATAAAAGAACTCGCTATCGAATATTATCGCGTTATTTACTCCATCATCAAATTTCCTTTTTATTTTTTTATATTTGTTTCAGAGATGATAAAAATGAATAATAACTTCATTATTGATCGTACAATTTTACAGAAGACTTCGTAAAAAGACTTTTCTTACGGTAATTGAATGCGACATAAAAGCAAACTATATAGGTAAATAATAAACATAAAATTTTAGTAGAACCGTAAAGTACTAAAATATCCGCAAAGTGCCCATTGAAAACATTGCTAAATTTATTTGTAAGAAAAATATTATTGTTGCAAGCACACATTCTGTTGTGTGTCAAAAAGGTCGAACAAGCTTAAAGGTATAAAAATTCCAGCACTAAAGAGAAATAAAAATAACCGTATTTTTAGTTATTGGACATTCTTAAATGTGTAACACCCGCTTGGGGTCCATCAGAAGACCGGGTCTTCAATAATAAATTCTTCTTACTAATTCTTCAACAATCTATAAAATTGCTCTAAGTAAATATTTACAAAATTTTGCCGCTCAACTAAAGGAAACTAATAAAATGAATTATTTTTTAATAAATCAGAAAATCGGATTTCATGTATCCAACATAGCAACATTTAAATTACCTTAATTGTCATGTTACCAGAGAAACAAATAGTACTTTGTGAATATATTAAGATCTGACAATTTCTTGCAAATTAAAAAAAACGTAATACCTTTTGAAAAATAAGTTTGTGTGCTAATGAATATAGTATAAACATTTGCTTAGCACTAAGAACAACGCAACAAATTAATTATTACTTAACGAAATTTTATTTTTTACAATGTTCTTACATCTCAATAGTAACAACAAAAAGGTGTTCTTGAACTGTGTTGTCGGTTCTTTTTTTATTATTTTAAGAGTGAGTTTTCGCTGAGAAGTAAATCGTCAGAGGACTCGTTTATACAGGGTGCGCCAGAACTCGCGCCCCAGAGAAAAATGCCATATAAAGTAAGATATCAGGAACTTGGAAAAAATGTTAAAAAATATTTTATCTATAAAAATTTCGAAGTTATGAGGGTTTAAAGTTTGCACTTTGACTCTATTTATTTCTGTTATAAAAATAATTTTCCAAGTTTTTTTGCTATAGCCTATTAAAAGAGGAAACAAGGAAGCTGTATCCTAAATTGTGACTCTGTTCATTTTTATTTGTGGCTTTTATAGGCAAAATATTTGTCCCTCTACTAAATAATTGTAAAAAAATTTATACAAGATCATTAGTATCCTTAAATAGATATAAAAAACGTCAAATATCAAAAAATAAACGTCAAAATTTTTTGACAAATAGAATTTTTTAAACATTTTTTCCATGTTCCTGGTATCTTACCTTACTTGAAAATTTTCTCTGGGGCGCGAGTTCTGGCGCACCCTGTATAAGCAAACAAATGCTGTCAATACACAAAGCTAAATTTTCTTTTTCACGTTCGTAAAAACCAAATAAAGAAACAATCAATATTCTACAAAAGTTCAAATTTAATTTAGTTTGAAACATTAAGCATTAAACACAACTCTTTCAATATCGTAAGAAAAATATTTTCGTATACGAATACTGTTTATCTACCACATAATGCTTGGAGGTATTTAGTTAATTTTAGTTTTACCATAAAGATGCTAAATATGTTACAAATATTTATTTCTTTAATTTCCGTAACATATACACATACACATACTATATTCTAATAATATATAATATTAGGGTCGTTCATATAATTTTGAACTAAACGATTTACCCTACATCTTTCATCAAATATTAAAATAATCCAATAACTTCTTTGATAGAAAAACTTTCTTAATGGAAACATTGTTTCTTTTATATTCTAAAAATCAGGAAAAGGTTTTTAGAACTTAGGTTTAATTTTAATTTAATAAAAGTTGTACAGAAATTTTAAAAAGTAATAGTACAGGTCTAAACAAGTCAAAGTAACTCCAATTGTCTTATCCCAATGTTTATTGATTCTGAGATATAAAAAGTGCAACCTCAAGTATATCACCGGAAAATTAATCAAAAAGTGCAATATTAACAAAGTTTTCATGATTACTTTATTCCAAAGTTTATATTGCTAATAGTTTTTAATATTGGAGGTACTGCTTCAACAAAATAGTATAGTACATATTATGATACGAGTTTTATAGGAAGCATTTTGTCGCACGCACGCAGAAGTAAGTGCGACAAAATGTCTTATAAACAAGATATCATACAGTATTTTTTCTACTTTGCACTTTTTTAAACAAAAAAGTTAAAATTCTGCGGCATTTGACAACATTGCAGGGTGGCTAGGTGGCCATGAAATAAATTGATCTGAAACGTCATTATTTTATTCGTAAAAATGAATTCCGAAGACGTTTTGCAATGTAATGTACGTCTCTAAAAATACAGATCTTGACGGCAAATACGATGACAAATTTACTCCCTGTGAAATCACGCCAAAATTGTTCAGTAAGTTGACGGCAAAACCTACCTAACCCCAAAAGTCTCACAAGTAGTAGTAAGTACTTGTTGTTTTACTTTGTCCTATGACCTAAAGGTTTGCTTAAGCATCACTAATTATAATGTTAATTATTATTTTCACCTTGCATTTAATATTTTTACTTACTTTACCTAATATTGTTACTTAGAAAAACTTAAATATATACAGCATTTGATTTAAAACTTAGCCTTTAATTTGTTTCCTAAAATATTACGGTGCGTTCACAACAAACTCATATACAGTATGTCCCCGTATTGAGTTTACAAAAATAAAAATAAATTTCTTTGATTTTACGTCAGAACTTCAATTAAAGTTTCATTGTTCTGACTCAGTGGAAAGAAAAGTTCATTTTTCTCTCGGTTTTGGGCTTGTAATTTTTTTCTATGCTTTTTAAGTTCCATCACTATTATGGTTTTAATTTTTTGACAAGGATATCACTTGGCAATTAACTAATTAATTGAATAATGAGTGTTCTTGTTAAAACATGACTTTGTTTTTTATCTTAAAACTGTTTCTTTCAGTTGGCATTTATTAAAATTATGTTATTCACAAACATTTCTGTTATTTAACTTGCGTAAACTCATTTGTTAAAGTGACATCTTTGTTAAAAAAATAAAACCGCCAATGTCATGTAATTTAAAACGCAGAGAAAAACGCAAAATCAAGAGAAAAATGATTTTTTCTTTCCAATGAGTCAGAATAATGAAGTTTTAATTTCAGATTTGCTCGTTTCAGGTGAAGCAAAAAAATATTTTTCCTTTGTAGTTTTGGCGTAAAATTAAAGTAAAGTTAAAATGTTTTTGCTTTTGTAAATTCAATCCAGGGAGACCCTGTAGTAGTCGCCGCCAACAAAGACGGCAAATTTAAAAAAAACAGCCGTTATATTGTCATCTTTTGTTCTCTCTTAACAAATATGACAATCACCCTGTAATTTTCAGTTTTTAATTAAAATTTTCTTCAATTTTTAATTTTGCGATGAGTAAAGTTCTTAATGAAATGAGGATTTTGTTCATTTTTAATTTTGATGAAAAAGTGTTTAATTATTTTTAAAACTGTAATAGAAGTGTTGCAATTTTTTCAATTAATTGTAAAAATTTTAAAATAAAATTATAATTGTCTAATTAAAATGCATGACATTGTGAACATTGCTGCTGACAAGCCTCAAAAAAGCGAGATACTTTATAATTTTGTCCTATTTAGTTATTTTGTTAGATTATCTAAAACCATAATTATTTGATATTGTTATTTAGAAACCTAATACCGTAGTAACATCTTGTCCGGATCGGTATATCGTATCTCGAGCGGAGGCAACATCTTTATTTTATGACGATAATGCGTGTCTTACAATTTACGATTGCACCCCATCGTAAAATACGTTTAACAGCACTTACGAAACATTTTTCTGTTGAACATGATCAAACAATTCGCCACTAAATTTGACGATAAAGTTAATTTCTAATATTCAAAAATCCATTTATATGAGAGAAGTTATTTCGAACGTGACGTTCTCGTTTTCATATTTTTACATATTAAGCGGAAATGGAAATTTTAGTATAAGATGTTTATACGCGAGTTTGATATCTGATACAATTATTTTTACAATTACGTTATAATTTCGTCGACAAAAGTCTGATCCGAACTAAATCAGCTTTGTTAAAAGAAAATTGATATTTCAAACTCTATGTACGGGTACAACAAAGGTTACGCGACTTCCTGAGGCATATTTTATTAATATACTCGTTTATATTAATTATGGCTAGGTTTTATCAAAAGTTTACCACCGTAAAGGCATTGTCGTTTAATAAGAAAACTACATAGTGCTTATTACATGGCCTTTAATTATCATTGAACACTCTTGGTAAAAAACACTTAGGTTTCTCAAAATCAGACTACATAATTTGTGTTAAAATCAGTCAATTAATTTTGGTAAAAAATATAAATATAAATCTATCTTGTCTATTTTAATTATGAGAAAAAAAATTATTTTTGAGGGAAATTATTCGAAATTTTAATTCCAACTTGCCTTTGCACAACAATCTGCAACCAAAACAAAATAAATTATGAACATTTAGTTAACACCATATCTGTAATTTAAAAGTATTATATGTTTTTTTATGGTATTTTCTGCAAAAAGTGTCAATGTGCACTGTATTGACAATTTTATTAATCCTTCCTCCATTGATTTATAATAATTTATAATTATAATTGCTACATTGGGTTAGTTCTGTGTAAAATAATTACGTCCACATCTTCTTGACTAATCTCTAATAACAAATACCTATGAAGGAAGTTTCGTAATCTAAGAGACATACAAGGTGATTCACGAGGAATTAATGAGCCTAACCAAATTCTCGATGCAACCACCATTACCTTTCGCAAGTTTCTTTGCGACAAATGTAATGGTGGTTGCATCGAGAATTTGGTCAGGCTCTTATTCCTCCTGAATCACCCTGTATAAAGAGCTCTCTCTTAATGAAAAGGTCAAGGTTGAGGTGTTATTTTCGTTTTCCGTCAGAAAAATTGACGAGGATCGATTAAAATAATAATGGAAAGATCTTATTTTTGACAAAATGATAAATTCCTACTCATAGAAATGAAAAGTTACATTAGGAGCGAAATTTTAACAACGGCACTCGTTTGAAATACCACTCATGTAGAGTCAAACCTATGTAACATTGTTAACATTAAATATTCACTTGACTTCACTTAAACAAATGTAGGAGAAATACTATTCAACTTTGAGGTGCTTTTACTGTTGAAGTATAGGGTGCGCCAGAACTCGCGCCCCAGAGAAAAATTTCAAGTAAGATAAGATACCAGGAACATGGAAAAAATGTTTAAAAAATTCTATCTGTCAAAAAATTTTCTCATTTCTTATTTTGACATTTGACATTTTTTTATATCTATTTAATGATACTGATGATCTTGTGTATGTTTTTTATAATTATTTAATAAAGGTAAAAAAATTTTGCCAATAAAAGCTACAAATAATATTGAACAATTTAGGATACAGCTTCCTTGTTTCCTCTTCTAATAGTCTATAGCAAAAAACTTTGCAAAATTATTTTTCCAACTGAAATAAATAGAGTCAAAGTGCAAAATTTAAACTCTCATAACTTCGAAATTTTTATAGATAGAATTTTTTTAACATTTTTTCCATATTCCTGGTATCTTACCTTATATAGCATTTTTTTCTGGGTCCCGAGTTTTGGCGCACCTATATAACAAGAAAAAAACTGAGCAAGTCTCTTCAATTTTCTGAAACACATCTTTCGCTTTAACTTTAACATTTTGAACTTAATTAACAAGAAATGTGTGCGTGTCAGAATGAGAAATCAGAGGGTCTTAGACCTAAGTTTACCTCATTACAATCTCCTCAATGAAACACGACTTCGCTTCTCTCATGTTCGTAATTAAGGGAGCAATATCACAAAACATGTGGTAAAGAGTGCCAAGCCGGAAAACTGATCAAAAGTCAGACAAATATTCTGTAATTAATTTAGTACCTTTACAATACATAATAACAAAGCGGTAGGTTGCCAGGGCAACGTAACTTCATCCAAGGTGACCTAATGACGTGAAGCTCGCAGGAAAATTCGAATTTCTTTCAGTCACATTTGCATGATTTTCATGATGCAGCAGAATTCATTATTTCAACTCTTGCATCAATAATAGGCGAATTGATTTTGAATAATTTCATGGACCAGTCTAAAAATTTAAATAATCTTTTATTGATACCGATATTTCCCTTGAGCAGAGTTATTAATAAACGCGTTTTGATCATAAATATTTAGATAATTGGAATTTTTACTGCAAATTCGCGGTGTCCTAATTACAATTTAGCACGGCATTATTACATTTATTGCGGTACTATCGTATTTAATATTTCACAAACGATGCAAAAATAAACTGTGAATTCAGAGAACAGCTTTGACAAAATGTCAGAATGATAGATTAACAATACGGTAGATTCAACATTCAATCAGAGAAACTTCCGCTAGATATGTTTAGATTAAAATTCAGAATTTCTTCTTTGCCATATGTTTATTTTACTTCAGGGATGCATTCCTAAATTCATAATACAATCAAATTTACCCTCGTAACTTCTATCTCGGATGTTTTACTAAAATGTGTATTCAAAATCATATACATTAATTTTCAAGCTACGTTTATTTTTCTTGACGATAATAACTTGCACGAGATGAAATTCAAATCAAACATTCGGAAATAATCACAAATTTTTACGCTTTATTCCACTGTATTTATTTGTTCTGTGCTTTCTATACACATGTAGCTATTGTTACATAAAGCACTAAAAATATTGCTTTAAATTTAGAAAATATTCGCATAAAAGGTCAACAACATTTTAATGAGAAAAAGAGCCCATTCTAGAGAGGGTGTAGCCCATTCTAGCCCTGCTAGCTTCTGGGACAAGTACTAATTTCTACGTCTCGCCTGCTTCAGCCACATATATTTTATTTCCTTTTTCAGCCAAATCCACTTCAATTATTATTTGCTGTTATTTGCTACTGTTTAAAATACAGGGTGTGTCAGAACTCGCGCCCCAGAGAAAAATTTCAAGTCAGATAAGATACCAGGATTTAATGATACAGATGATCTTGTATTTGTTTTTTCATAATTATTTAGTAAAGGTACAAAAATTTTGTCAATAAAAGCCACAAATAACATTAAACAGAGTTAAAATTTAGGATACAGCTTTCTTGTTTCCTCTTCTAATAGCCTGTAGTAAACAAATTTGGAAAATAATTTTTACAACAGAAATAAATAGAGTCAAAGCGCAAAATTGAAACTCTCATAACTTTTTTTATAGAAAGAATTTTTTTAATATTTTTTCCATGTTCCTGGAGTCTTACCTTACATGGCATTTTTCTCAGAGGCGCGAGTTCTGGCGCACCTGTATATTTTCTTTTTTTTCTTTTCTTTTCTCTTCTTTTCATTTTGCATACTCATACAAATACAAATTGTATTTAATTAAATTATTTCTTTTGGATTTGTTTTATATTTTTGTTTGAATATGAAAGAGAGAAAATATAAATAACTGCAAATACCAAAACATCATTTTTCTTTCGTTTAAAAAGAAATCGCCGTTTTCAGGACTATTCAGAAGAGTATTCAAAACAGTCGGCTAGTCCTTTCATTTTACAATACAGCAAATATGTTATCCTTTTCAAATATTGTCAACACGAAGGATATGTTGAAGCTCCTTCCACTATCGACCATTATTAACTTACAACTGTTAAACGCTTTGCAAGTGCTTCCACCCAACATCTTCGTGATTTTAAACAATATTCCTGTCTTGACTGCCTACATACTATCGCGATGCATTCTATAATTATTTACTTGTCCCTAAAAAGCTCAACAAACCTTTTTATATTGGCAAAACATTTCAATCACAATAAAATGGGTGTTGATTGGGTTTTACGAGACAAAATAAAACTTGTCATATTAACTACTATTACTGTCTAGGTCACATGAAACCAAAAATAACACATTTGAGTCGAATACATCGTTTAGATGACGTGAAAAATTTCGTCACTTTCGTCAACTACAGAAATAACAGTTTTTATCTCTAGGTCACTGTAACATGAAGAGATGCCACACTGTTACTGAGATAATTAATTTTAAAACGACGGAGACTTAAAGACGCTTATATACTCGTACTTCTCAAAATAAAGCCAACATTTAACTTACTTCAATTACTTATTACTTTTTAGGCATAGTGCCATATTAAAACGTTAGATCGAAGGTTTGTACTCCAAATGAGCGTTTCACTTGCTAATCTACTTTATGCAAATACTTTAATTAACAAGCTTCTATTACGTGTAGCACAAGTCCGACCTATTGATGGTGCTCATCCTGCTGTAGGTATTTTACGGCTTCATTTCCTTATTTATGTAACAAGACAGAATTAAATTACATAAAGAACGTCCAAATAAATCAATACATATTTCCACAAAACGAGTCGTCTATTTTGCAGCAAACCTAGTGTAAAAATAATATTTTTGTTAATCAACGGTTGCAGCTTTTCTTTTTTTAACATTAAATATTAATCTTGTAAATCGTTCGGGAAACTATTGCAAACTTTGTTCTAAGACATCAATCATTAATACACTTCTCCTAGCGTTAAATTTTTTTCTGAAGAAACCAAGACAATGACAAAAATATTACATACATACATAAAAAGAGAGACAGTATAAAACAAAACATCTTTCGAGGTAATAGTACATTACAAACGTGTTCTGATAAATCACAAGGGGTAATGCCATTACCACCGAGGTTTGTAAGCTATTTTATTCACAAGCACATTATTTTTGGTCAAAAATTTAAATTAAATAAAATTCTAACAAAGGTAATGTCCAAACGTGGTAGGTCATCCTAATTGCGTTTGATTTTTGACATTTAAAAAAAATATTGAATGTGTGAATCTGATTTAAAATTGTTGAAATGGAGTAGTGTATTTCCCCAGAAAGAAAAAAAAAACTGTTACAGAAGCAATTGAATACAAATTTAGAAAAACATTATGCGAACTTGACAATTTGAAAGAAAAAATTCCTGATATTTTTGTAATCTTAACATTGGCGATCCTGCATACTACCGCCTAAGAGAAATAATGTTATTACCTACTCCTCATGAGATATAATAACGTGTCTCCCAACCTTTAAAAGGTTAGTAATTGGCGTATTACAATGGTGATTATGAATACAAGATGTTACCCAGGATGTAAGAAATAACGTTTCCAAATCGTTTGCACTATTGGCAAAAAGTGAATGGTTAGCAGTTTGAACATTCGATTTGATAAAACGTTCATTATTAACATGTGCTATTTGTTTTAAGTTTGTTTGATTTTTAATTGCAGAAAAATGGTGATTTTTTACTTTTTTCCCCATTAAAAAATTTCGAGGATTATAGAGGATTAAATTGAAAAAAAATATGGAGAACAAAAACAATTAAATTGAGACAATCAACCTGTTTAAGAATTTTATTCATAAATTTACCCCAAAGAAGTATACTAGCAGATAATTAGGAAACATATCAACTTGTATTTTTTATATTCAGAGAAATCCATGAATTTAGTTTTAACTTAAAAATTGTTAAATTTAACTGTCGTAGACAGTTAAATAATAATTTCTCTAATATTTTTGTGGTCCTTAAAGACACATAGCGACAATTAATTGCAAAAGATATGGATCATAAACTCTAACTCATAAAGCACATGTTTAATTGTGATTTAATTAAATACTAAAATTTAACCAAAGTTGGTGCTTAGACAGTATTAATTTGTACGGAAACAAATAATTTTACCTTAATAAATTTTGTATCTGTCACGTAAACATGTTCGTAATATTAGGCCATATAAAAGTTTCTCAAGAGATATCCTTTTAATAGTTAACAATCACATTTCTTACCATCTGAATCTCGTATAATAAAAAGAAAATAAAGGAGTTCGTAAGGAAATATGGTATGTTTCGCGAAACTGTACTAATAAGACTACACTGTGTTTATGCAGTCGTAAAAAGTTATATTGCGGAAGAAATGTGTCAGATATTACCTTGAAATTATAGGCTCTAATTGCATAGTCGTTTTCAGTCTCAGGATTTTTAAATTTTTAATTAAAGTTTTTTTAAAAAAATATCTCTATGATAAACTTATTTTGAGGTGTACAACCGACAAAAATAAATTTACGATTAAAATAAAAATAGGCCAAGTAGCTCAGTAATTTTTGTCCTACCGTCTGAAAAGCTAGTGTTTCACAATCAATATGTACATAAAATTATGTTTCTAAATGTTTACTGCCAAAAACCATAGACAATGTTTTTCAGAGTTAGCCAAAAGCGACTTGTGTCTGTCTTTACCCATGTCACCCTATATAACATACTGAATCAGCAAACCTTGGCCGGTGGAGTTTATAAATATCTGTCCAAGCAGTCAACAAAAAAGATTGAAGCGAGAAATTTTAGCGGAAAGAATCGTTCTGACGCACAAAATTTCAGACATTTCACTGGGACAGCTTTCATTTGCATGAACAACACGTTAGATTTATTTTCAAAGACAATCTCTTGCAATTTAACGTTAATTTCACCTTCTCTTCATAGAACCGGTTGTTTGTTATCCCTTTATTTAAAATTTAGTTCCATTCCAGACGGTAGTTTAAGCAAATGTTTATCTTTTAAATGCGAAACAAAATTATCGAGATCCAGTTTTAGCTGTTACATTGTCAACTCGCCAGATGAAACTCGCAGTTACGGTAAATTACTAAAAAGGCAACATTTCCTAGTGATTTGGACCTAAAAATGCCTCGCTTGTTGTGAAGTCTGATGGCAGATAAATTAGCTCCGGCATTGCCACAATGGACTGACGCTCACGATTAGATTGAACTTCAATAATATACAGAGTGTTCCGTCTAAACCCCACATTAGAAGTATTGGGAATTGGAATAATCGTATTTATTTAAAAATTGGTACATACCCTCCTAAATGAAAATATTTTCAAGATGGTCCCGGTTATACCGGAAGTCGGTCTCAACTTTCTTATTTTTAATGGAAAGGTATATTTTTTACTGCGTTTTTGGATTAATCGGGTTATTTTAAGGGAGTTTCCATCAGCTTTCCCTATACCTAAATTTAGCCGTTTTTGAAATATTTTTAGTTTTTCAAAAATTTTTGGATTTATACCTTCCATTTTAAAAATCGGTAACTCTGCCATTTTTTAAGATTTTGAATTTGTTTTTTTTTGCGTTTGAAAGAGAAAGCTTAGATCCTTTTTCTGGTGTTTTCAAATTTTGAAAAAAAAAAACATATCCCAACATTTTAAGGTTACTTTTGTAATAATTCAAAACTCATAACTCAATTTTTTCAAATGAAATACCCCAATTTTTATTTGACTAAATAGAAGAGAATTGTGCATTGATCAGTATTAACATTCCCTATACCTAAATTTAATAATTTTCAAGTTATGGACTTTTTTTTAAGACTACAGAAAATTTATTACTAGCCACACCCGTTTTCACATAGTTTGCTATGGAAATCAAAAATGTCAAAATTGTTTCTCAATAAACGTCGACAGTGACTTATTATTTGACAAATAGTGCCAAAATATGGAGAATGCAAACTTAATTAGAGCTTGTTCCAAATCTGGTGGCGAACTGACGTTGTCAAAAATGACTGAATTTTGGCACTAAACATATGTTTACTATTAAAAAAAATATTGTTCATAGGCGTCGTATGAAATAATATTTCAAAACCACTGTTATTCTTTAAAAAATTATAATAAGTAGGTACTCGTACATAAGATGAAGAATGATGAACAAATTATTAAATTGTTAACAATCCTTGTCTTCAAAATTTTTAAAGAAAAACGTGCGCCCATGTATTTTTTTTTATCTTAACCAAGTGGGCGCACTCCAAGTGTCTTTTCCGTCACTGTCAGTTCGCCACCAGATAAGGAATAAGCTATATTATTGATAGATTTCACCATGCGATCATTATTTAAAGCTAACAAGTGAGAAAAATTTATTTTTGTTTAATGAACGACATCATAATTTTGTTACACTTTCCATAAATACAAAATAAATTAATTAAATCTAAGTTTGTGTAGCATTGACTCTCTATATTTTGGCACTATTTGTCAAATAATAAGTCACTGTCGACGTTTATTGAGAAACAATTTTGACATTTTTGATTTCTATAGCAAACCATACGAAAACGGATGTGGCTAGTAATAGATTTTCGGCAGTTTTAACAAAAAGTCACCATAACTTAAAAATTATAAAATTTTGGTATAGGGAATGTTAATACAGATCGATGCAGAATTAAATTCTTTTCCATTTAGTAATGGGGTATTTCATTTGGAAAAATTGAGTTATGTGTATTTGAATTATTATAAATTAACCTTAAAATTTTAGGGTTTGTTAATTTTTTTTCAAAATTTGATAACACCAAAAGAAAGATTTAAGCTTTCTCTTTCAAACACCAAAACAACGAATTCAAAATTTTTTAAATAGCAGAGTTACCAATTTTTAAAGTGGAAGGTGCAGATCCAAAAATTTTTGAAAAACTCCAAATATTTCAAAAACGGCTAAATTTGGGTATAGAGAAAGCTGATAAAAACTCTCTTAAAATAACCCGATTAATCCAAAAAAGTAAAAAATATAGCTTTCCATTTAAAATAAGAAAGTTGAGACCGACTTCCGGTATAACCAGAAGTGACGCCATCTTGAAAATATTTTTATTTAGGAGGACATAATGCATTATGGCTATGTACCAATTTTCAAACAAATATGATTACTCGAACTCCCAATACATTTAATGTGGGGTTTAGACGGAACATCCTGTATATTTCGCACAATTTATTTAGGCTGAATCCCCTAACAATTCCTACTGATCCTTAAGGATTTATAGCCCGCTATCTCCCATGTGTAATACCCTGTTTTTGAGAATTTAAATAAATGGCAATGAATAAGTAACAACTCAGTTTTGATTTTTTTGAAACTTTACTGCTGAAACAATAAATTACCAATGACATTTAAGTGGATTGTTCTGTTCACATAGTTGGTGAACAAATCGTTTTTAATGGTGTGCTATAATAAACCGTTCTTAATAATCCGGTCGATAAAAAACAAAATTACACTGTCATTTTCAGTTTGCTAATTTTCAAATTAAAGCTGAATCAGTTTCACCCTGATCCATTTCCAATTTTGGGGTGAATTATCAAAGAACGTGTGTGACTAAAAGCCACTTTGAGGGCAGGGCGTCTCTCTAATAAAAAACGTCAACGATCATCCGGAAATTTGTGAAAATAATGAACTTGGTATACGGACATGCACTTATCGCAATGAAATTGCCAAAATGATTCGATAATTTTTATAAAAATTTAGTCGCTGACCCTATGATTGTTCCTATACACTACCTAAAAATTTATATTAATAAATAGGACATCTATTTCGGTAAACATGCTAAAAAACCGCGTTATTATCTGCGTTACAATATTTATACGTACCACCTGCTTTTGAGTCCTTGCTCAGGATGTTGAAAAATCAATCACATGCTTAATGCCGATGACGCGGTATGACGTTTTTGCATGATGCGAAATAAAATACATCCTAGATTATATTTATCGAGACTCAACCTCGTTGTGACTTGGCTAGATATCTAGTTATTAATAATTTTATAAGTGACTCATGCATGTCCAGAACTCAATCAGAGCGAAATCGGAAATTCTTGAGTGAGTGGCGATTGATTTTTTGACCACTCCTTTTCTGAGTCGTCGAAATTTCCCACCCGGAATTTTCATTATAAAGAGGTATATTGCATTCACCATGTAACAAACCAGTTAAATGCAGTATGAGAATTGACAAATCATTATGAGATACTCGTATGTCCTCACTTCCCAATTTCCTAACTGTGCGTTTTAACAATTTGATATTCATTCATTTACACGTAATTATATTACGTTCAGTAATGATACCTGCTTCTGTATCGATCTTTATGTAACCGTAGAATTCTCAATTAGCTACAATTTCAGTAAAAAATAAATAGAAGAAGTGAATACTGTTACGTAAATAATATATTTCGACAAAGTCTTAATCACTTTACCTTAAAAAGTTCACCAGCTGTTGAAATATTAAACCTAATCTATTTTCACCTATTTGAAGTTGTGTTGTTTAAATTAATTTTAAGACAATGTATGGTGTTCGTTAAGGGAACAAAGTTTTACAAGTACAAAGTAGGTACAATGTTTTTTAATCTATAAATAAAAATACTGTCACTTACAAATTCTCTCCTCTTTTTGAATTTCTATGTATTAAAAAATAAAGCTACTGTTACGTACAAAAATATAACATTTGTATTAAAAAGTTGGTAAAGCATTAATTATAAAACAAAAAGTAGGAGTATAATTTATTTTCTTTAACTTTGGCATCATAATTATTGTACTTTTCGATCCTGAGAAGTACCTATACTTATTTTGGCTCTTATGGCCCACTGAGCTTCTTCTGCGAACTACCTACCACTGACCTAAGACTTATAGAGAACAAAAAACAATCGATTTGAAAATTTCTCAAAAATATCCTTTAATTTTCATTTTGAGTAAAAGATTCCAACGTATACAAGCAAATGCAAATTGTCTCAAAAAATATTAGTAAACCACTTTTTTTTGCAAATATAACTAAAAATATAGTCAATATGTTTTAAATTGTCAATACAAAGATTCTGTATATCTGTTATTTACCGAGAACTCTTACATCATATTTATCGAAAGGCAATTTAGATGTTTATGAATCTCAAAAAAAAAAGATTCTGTTCAAGTTTGTATTTTTTTATATTCTTATTGTACGAGAAAGTAATTAAGTAGACCGGGTGACTAAAAAAACTAATCCTGTTTGAGCCCTGATTTCTACAGAACTCTTTGAGGTAGCGATTTCAATTTTTGGATTGTATTCTAATTGAAAATTATTTCTGCCAAATTATAATTATTTAAAAAAACTATAAAACGAGGAACTTTTTAATATCACCTAGAAAAAAACAATTACATGTTATAATTAATATTTGACGGGAATAGTTTTCAATCTATTGTTACTTAGAATGCAAAATTGCAATTATTCAAGAGATCTCAGAACTTACTCGGTATTCGTTTTTTTCTAGACCCCTAGACCCTATTGGAGCTTTGACACAATTCTTAAGTAGATATGTTTTGTACATTTTCTAAAGAATTGCATAAAAATAGAAATTCATTAATTGTAACTATTCACCAAGTTGAAACGAAAAGCGCTTGGACTGCGCACAATGCACACATGTGTGGTTTTTGGTTTAACGTCTTATTCGCAGGTCCGGAAGTTGTGTCTGTGTTTTCGCTTTAGTCTTTATTTTTAGTAAATACTAGTAAGCACATTACTCGCTCTAGGCGCTACAAACAAACCTGTTGTCAAATCCTATTTTACAGTATTCTATTGTACATAACAATTTTTTTAATACTTTTGTCTTTTACTGAAAGTTTCAAATGTAAAATTGTGAACTCCGGTAATTTTCAGAGGCTAGAAACGTCACTGATCCATCCGATGTACTCACATTATAAGACAGATGAGAGGCTGTCCATTTTTCGAGCTCTATCATGGGGATCACAGTTAATATAAGAGATACGAGGTAAGTTAAATTTGGGCAAAGTTGAGCGTTTTTATGTTAAACAATTATCTGAAACAAATTTAGTTTGTTAATTAAAATTGTTGGCGTTTTTTACAAAGCACTCTTCGCAAAAACACTTTTTCTTAATTTTGATCAGCATGTAAAATTTGATCATATCATGTGATACATCGTTATAATCAGGAACAAAAAGACTTTTCAAAAATTGAGTGTTATAACTCTGACATCAAGAACGCCTTGGAAAATACGATGACAGATTTAGATCCCTTGTAAAAAAGTGCCTTAAGAACGTCCTAGTTAAGAACGTCTACGTCTTTTAGACTTCGCTTATTAAATAAAAACGAAAATTCCAAATTTTTCCCATAATTCAAAAACTAAAAATGACACATTAAAATTTCTTTCAGATCTTTTTATTCAGCATAAAAATGCGCAACCTTGTATCTCTTATAATAACTGAAATCCCCATGGTGGAGCTCTAAAAACGGACACCCTGTATATCTACCATAGAGTATGTAATTAAAAATCTCCCCATTTTAACATAATCAAAATCATTTCTTTCTTAAGCTTTCTTAAGAATGATTTTACAAATATCGTCTTAGTACTTATTACTAATTAAAGTTATGAATCATTTTAATATTAACCAATTTACAGTTTACCTACTTTTTAAATTTGACAAGTATTCGATAAGTATTTATTTTTTCAAAATTGTCATTTGCCGAAGCGTTAGCCGAGGCAAATAAAACGCCTGAGTAATGAAAAATGACTTTGGTGGCGAGATGCATATAAAAAAGATTCCGATATCGGCGCAAATTTGGACAAAATTTGTGCAAAACTATTTTTGAAGGTTAAGTTTAGATCATGACAGTTTACAATTGCCAGTTTACTTCAAGGTCCAGTGTTATCGGATTTCTTGAATCATTAGTACCATCTCGTCCATAAACCACAAAATAACTATCCACCGAACAAAACCACGAAACAAGAAAAAAATATTTGTAAAAATAAAAACTATTATGTACTTACAAACAAACAAGTTGAAACCATTTTGAAAATGATATTTATTAAAATTGGACATTGGGCCGTATGAATTAAGTTAAGTTTTTTCTTACTTGTAATAGTAAGAAATACAACGAATTTTATTTTAGGAGAAAATAAGAGATAAAACTATAGTATATAGTTTATGTAGCTTTTGCTACACTTTATTCATACTACCCATTAGCTAAGCTTTTCAGATAAGAAAAATTATTTTCTTTCTTTTATTTTTAAGGTTTTATAAAACTCACAAGGCACAAGTTCCTGTGTACATAATAAAACATCTGTGAGAGAGGTAATTAGAATATTAATTTTTATTGTTTAACAAAACTTTAAATGTTTTTTTTAAGTATTAATTAGTAGGTATATTAAGCATCAAGTACCGTTCTTGTCCTTAATTTTTGTTAGTTTTTTTTAATAAAATATCTAAAAAATGTTTTAGAACGCCAGAATACTTTGGCGACGACTTTGAATGCTTACCGATGAGTTTGGGATAGCAACGAGTAAAATACAACTTACTGGCTTAGAAACAGACGTAGTAAATAATCGAATAGAATCTAAACGCGCAAAATTCTATGTATTAGCGTAATATGTAAAATTCTAAAAAAGTACAAGGTGATTCACGAGGAATAATGAGCCTGACCAAATTCTCGATGCAACCACCATTACTTTTCGCAAGTTATTTTGCGACAACTGTAATGTTGGTTGCATCGAGAATTTGGTCAGGCTCATTATTCCTCGTGAATCATCCTGTATATTAAAATACAAGTTGCAGAAGGTATCCATTCAAGCAAGAGTATAAAATTCCGATTCGAGCCGCGCAGCGGCGAGTTGATGGACGATTCTTTGAATGACTTTCGGTAACGACAATCAATCAATTTCTTTTATTTTGCGGTTTTTTTTAAATTTTTAATTTAAAGAATTTTCCGTCAATTGGTGATACATATGTAGTGTTATTCATCAAGACATTTTTCATGTCTGCCACAGGGAATTCTAAAAATTGGTAGGCATATTGAAAATAATTTTACTTACGGGATTATCACCAACATTAAAAACATAAAATACACTTGACTGTTAACGCACACTGAGAAGCTGCACCCAAACGAGGTCGTTAATAGCATTCTTAAAGACGCAAAATATAAAAATGAAATGTTTCTCAATTTAATTAGAATGATAATATTGTACAGTGTTTTCAAATAAATTTCTCGTCAATGTAGTCTGAAAGCATGGTACATATTTACAAAATGCCTTTTTTTTCTATTTACTAAAAACAAGATACCGGACGTCATTATAATAAAATGAAATATACATCCCTCCAATTATGTTTATAATTTTCAGAGTGAAACTTGAATAAAACTTGTTTAAAAGTCCTTTTTAGTTAGGGTCGGAAAATTGATAGTGAAAGTTTCTGAGTAAACCATTTTAATGATGCAACATAAAATTTAGTTAACAAGCCCCACAAATTTTCCAAGCACTGAGCACATTTGTGATTTCAATATATTGTAAAAGGTGCATTGTGTAAAATTTCAAACATTTTCCAACTACATTTACCACACTCGTAAAGGTAATGTTTGTTTTGAAATGTTAATTGGATTGTTCCTTGTACCTTCGGTTTGCATTTGTATGTGAGAGTTAAAATAAGCATGTAAAGTTTAGCTCGTGTCTACATACACACCATCATGTAACCACATTTAATCTTATTTAAGTTTGAAACCTTCAGGGTCTCCGGCACGTTTAATAAGTTTCCATTGGCGAGCCAGCCGAACGAAATTAAGTGAGCTCTGAGAACAACGTAAAAAAAAATCAGACTGTGAATTGGTATAGTGTTTTGGTGCGTTCGTATAGTAGCAATTCTGGCACCCCCGTTGTCGTTTGAGACACATTAATGTTGGAAACGGTGCTGGGAGTGCTGCTGTGGGCAGTTTCGCGATGTGGGATTCAATGGGAGCATGTATGTGATATCTCCGGCAGATGAAGTAGTCTGTCTGTCATATGGTCGAGTCATATACATCCCTTCGTCCCTGCCCACAAACCGTGTGACCAAACCGATTAGAACCTCCCTGTCGACCGGAAGTCACACGTCTTATCCCAGTGTCCCTTCAACGAGTACCAGTTCAACAAAGAGCCGACAATCAACTGCCAGCGAACCAGTCTTTAGCTTAAACAAAATAAAACCAACCAGTTCGTCGAAATCCCTAAACCAACCCTCTACCAGTCGTGAAAAGTCCCCAAACGAACCACCCCCGGTCAGACCGTCGAGAAAGAAAAAACTCAAAGTTGTCCTTGAATCAGCACGGAAACAGTCTTTTTCGGATTTCCTTTCGATCAGTAGGGAACGGACACCAAAATCTCCCGTTAACCAAACGCCGGAAAAATCGCCGACCTTTCAATTTTTCCGAGGAAAATCAGTCAGTCCAAAAAACCTAGGAAGAAACAGAACTGCTGTAGATTTTGATTTCCTTTTTAACCGCGAAGCCAGCCCAGGGAAGCTATCCGTCAAAAGCTTAAATAACGTAGACGAAACCGGTCCTAAATTGACCGGAAAACAGCGACTGACTCCAGGTGAAGGTTCTAGTGCCAACTAACACTGAATTTTTTGATCTGAATATTCCAATAACCGAGGAATTTATGCAGCTTTACCCGTATAGTTTGCGAAAAATTATGTGCAAACAGCGCTGAACCCTATATGCATGCAAATTTTGTATCGGATGTGTTTCTTTTAAAGAGATTTTCTTTTGCATAAACTAACATTTACGTCAATAACTTTCAAGGAAAGTGTAAGTAATGATTTTTTTAGAAAAGTCGTCGCCTACCAAGAAAAGAACGTTCTTTGGAAGCGTTCGCGTTAAGAGAACTCCTGAAGTCATCGAGAAGATGGCGGGATACGAATCGGCCTTGAAAGAACTGACACATGCAGGATACAACGAACACCTCAAATCTCACAATTCGGTCACGTTTAAATTGGTGCGAACTGGTGAGTATAGTTTTACTATAATTATTATACCAAGTCAAAGAGACTTTACAAAGTAGTTATTTCTAACTAAGTGGGCTGGAAGATAAGGAAAAGCAGATTTTAGTAAAATGATTACTTAAATGAGAGGGCATGTTAAAATCTAACCGAGAGTGAAGGCCGTAATAATTATGCGGGTGGATTATATTATTTTAGCCGCAAAATAATCCAAACCTTTGAAATCGAGAAATGGAAAAAATTTATTCTTGTCTTTCTCATACTTATAGGTATAATATACATAACTTGTGTGATAGCTTAAGTTACCTTACACTTGATCCTTCACAATAAAAATAAAAAGGGAATGAAATTTTGAACTAGTTTCAAACGGCTTTTCGTCTTCCACAACATGCTAGATTAGCAGTAATTTGCAGAAGAAGTATTGACCAATGATTTTATTGGTTTTTAATATTAAAGCAGGAGGACAATAAGCTAACCTTCCAGGTCTGATTTCCAAATATGATGTCAAAGTTAAATAAAGACAGATCTTTGAAGGTATTTATTTCCAAGACAAATAAATGAATTAAATAAAATAATTATACAGAGTATCCGGAAAAAAAAACGTTGAATAAGAAACAAAACTCTTTTGGACCTATGTCCGAAAATGTTTTTTAAATTATTTTTAGTAATCATGTTAGCTTTATTATTGTTATAATGGCTTTTTAGTTTTAATTAATTTATTTCTTATTTTTACAAAATATTTTCATTATTAAAATTGATTTCTTTTATTTACATATTTTCAAAATTGTTCGTTTTCGTGAAATCTAATTCTTCAGTTTGCCTAAAACATTTAGTCATAAATGATTTCAAAAAGATGATTTTTCGGACTATTTATAGAAGGCTTTATTGAGAGCCAAGCCAATATTTCATCAAAAAAAGAAAATTGACAGAATTCCATGCCTTGTTAGAAAAATATACGCTGTGTCCGTAAATGATTGAAGGATCAAGTTGGCTTTGCAATAATTTCAATTTCTAAATGTGCCGCTTTATATGTGACATGTGGCATCAGTTATAGATTTCAATGTTGTTTCTCTTAGAAAATAAAACGGCGGAAAAACTGTAATAAACGGTCCAAGGTAAAAAGGAATACTTAAGTGAAAGCGTGTTGTGAAAAGAAATCAAAATTTTTTTGTTTTTGGAAATGGGTAAATCGTGTGCGCGGCGCGGGAGTCCACTGTTTCAAAAAGATTTTTAATGAACACTTTTTAATCAAATTTGGTACGTCACAAAGTGTTGTTTAAAGCCCAAAGACCATTTACAAATGATTTGCAGATGTAAGATGTACGAAGTTAAACAGGTTAAACAACTGATAATGCATCGTTTCTTAAAGATCGCCCATTTGACCATCACTTCGTAATTACATATTTGAATAGTGTGGAAGAGAACATTTTTTGAATCAAAAGAAAAGCGGCGAATCCAATATAATTTAAGCCTGATTTCTCGTGTTAACCTTTTTGTGATAATTATTGTTAATAATGAGTTAAGTAAACACTAATATTGTTAGAATTTTAATAAAATAGTTACGAGGTGTTTATTTGTTCTTCTTGTCACGTTGTAGTTTTTGTTCTCAATCTGGAGCTGCAACAAAAGCAGTTAATTGAAAAATGCAGTAAATCTGAAATTTGTCACTGTCACATGTCAAATATTTTTTGTATTGTCAGTATTCAGTATCATATAAAGCGGCACCTTCAGAGGTTATTTCAAAGCCAAGATTGATCCTTCAATCATTTACGGACACTTTGTAGTTTTTGCAACACTAATTCCTTATACTGTTTCTATGGTACATTTAAGTTTTTAAGTTGCCGTTAATATACGCTCTTCTATAAAATACGTCGTGAATGAGAATGTATTTTCACAAATTTCTTATTTCTCAATTTAGTAAAATTTCTGATCCAATATTAGTGTTCGAAAAATTTTGAAGACAACAAGTTATAGGTATAGTTCAAAACTCTTGTTGTCTTAATAGCTATTATACGTTTTGCCATTATTTCGATCAAAATGATCCACAAAAACTTTATTTTTAAAATTATCAAATCTAGAAATTTTAAATAGTGATGCTAAAAGTAGGGTGTATTGAAATTTCAACCTACATTAAGTTTGTTATTTTATTCACAATCACATTTTCTTTAAATAATACAAATTGTAATAAAATATGTCTTTTTTAAAAGCATTGACTTAACTTGCATAGTTGTCTGTCTATCTGTCTGTCTGTCTGCACAAAATCTTGCGAGTCAAATTTGAGACAGAATAAACTGAAATTTCGCATACACACGTATGTAATTCCTATCACTATTAAATTCACCTCTCTGTTTTTAAATATTAACCAATAAATTAGCAGATATTTACTTTTGTATCCTAGCAATAGCAAATTCAAGCGAATATTCCACTCCTGTTAAAATATAACTGGATATTCCAGGAGTGATTGCAGTGAATATGTTAAATTAACCTGATTATTTATCGGTTGGTATGAAAATGAAATCGTGTATAACGCACATTTACCATTTGGTTCATGGATTAGTCTGTTGAATACAATTCATGCTTGGTGTTCATAAAGTGATGACCATTCCTAAAAATATTCAACAATTTTTGACTACTCGTTGTGTTATAACTGACAATACATCTGTATAATATTTATTTTTATTAATAATTTGGAAACAATTAACATTTGTTATAAATATCTCGCCCCCTAATTGAAATAAAAAGATAGAACCAACGCTATTCGATAGACCAGGAAAAAAACTAACGGGCTATGCGTAAATCAAAAAAAATTCAAAAATCGAAAAGTCAAAAATATTTAAAAATAAACAAAATCCAAAAATCAAGAAAATTCTTAAACTTAAACTTAAAAAATTCTTTCTTTCTGTCAGAAAAGAACATCGTTTACACCTTAAAATTTTAAAATTTATAAAAGCTTTGGAAGGGGTTACAACATTACGACTAATTTATAAATTTTAAAATCTTAAGGTGTAAGCCAATGTTCTTCTAGGACAGAAGAAAATTATTTGTTCCTTTTTAATAAATTTTTCTAATAAAAGCTTGTTCTCAAAAATATTTTTTTTTTGTATATTTTTTAACAGTGTTAATGTATGTTTGGTAATTTGAAGGCCTCTTATTGGAAGCCTTCTCACTTCTCACCCAAGAGATATAGAAGTGTAATCTGTCATTTTCCACCATGAAAATGTCATCGGAATCTTAGAATGACATATTTTTTTACTCCTAAAAGGTCAGGAATTGACATATTAACAACTTTATTTGATTCGTTGTAACAACTTTACCAACACACATACAAAGTCAAGAGTTGGTGTGAGAGGTTTTCACCTGCAATTTAGCACCAAAAGCGATCGAGATAGCGGCATTATGAGCTGTTAATATTGATTTAGGACGAGATAAACAAATTTGAGTAAATATTTGCGTATAATGCAATGAACAATTCTGTACAAACTTTTCCCTAAAAGAATCTAGAAATAGACGATTTAAACATGCTTATCGATTACCTACAGATTAACTCGGTTTATGCAAATGTGACAAAGGTGGAATAGGTCGAAAATGAACTCGAGCAGATTGTGAAGGATGGAGGAAACGTGGACGTGATACACCAAATAGAGTTCTCATCAAAAGATTTATTGCTTCGTAAGCTAAATGGTGGAGTATAAGAGGTCAATCTGTCGGGGTGCTATAGAGTAATATTTACGTACCGTTGAATGAATTAAGAGCGAATAAGCATGTCGTGCACTAGCTCTAAACTAATTTGCATTTGTACTTGTGGAGTTCTTGTTACGATGCTATAAATATACGCCAACGAAATTATTTTGATGTATTCCGGAGAATTGCACAAAATCAACTTAACTCAGAACGGGTTTCACTCCGTTTCATTTTAACAATCCCGTTCTTACGCTTCAGATATTAGAAATTACAAGATGTATCCACATGATCTCAAGTTCCCGAGGGAAACTAATCTGCGAAAAACACTATAAATTCAAAATGCTTTGTGATTAAGATTCGATAAACTTATAGATGCATACCTACCTTCGCCAAAAAGCATCAATTGTAAATTATTCATCCTCTATGAAGCACAAAATCACAGTCACTCGTTGTTAACGTGACCGGAAATATCTATGAAATCTTTACATACAAGAGCTTTTTACATTTCATTTGTATTCCACGCATAATTTTTGATTAAAAAAGCCATCAGTTTTTAAGATCGACATTAAAAGCCGGGTAGAGAGTGGGGCAAATGAGGAATACCTATACATACCGTGCGATCAAAAAAAAAATTAGAGTAAACGGTGATTAAAGTCCTTCAGATGGCAATCCTGATCCTTTGACAAGTTTGCGTTTTATTCATTTCGAATGAAATAATGTTCACTTTAGAGTAGAAAATTTTTATTGTTGCAAGTTATTACAAAAATGCTGTACAAGACGAAAACGGTGAAAGGTCATTTTTACTTCCAGTTTGTGTAGAAAATTTCCAGGCCAGATTCCCAGCCAATGTGTTGCCAACTATAGAATTTAATCGACGCCTACTCTAATTTATTTATTTTTTGATCGCACGGTACTGCTGGTCAAGTGATTAATAAATAAGACATCCAAAAAAGTGAATCTTTAATAGTTATTTATTATACAAGACGATAAAGAAATTGTTTATCTACGAATCTACGAGTGAAAAGGTTAAGTTTACGAGTGACGAAGTCACGAGTGTCCTTTTTTTCACGAGTAGATAAACAATCTTTATCGTCGTGTATAATATTTCGTTTTATTTTGTAAGCACCTACCAGAATTTTTTGAATATAAACAGTAGATAAAAATTACTTTATTTCACTAGACGATAAAAAACTACTTTATCTATTGAAATTAGTTGATAAAAGAACTCTTTAACATTGAGTACAAAATAAAATAAATTATATTTTAACTATGACTTTTATATACAATTTTGTTAATATGTTAACATTTAAAATATATCGCTATGTACTTTAAATGTTGATTTAAAGTCTAAAACAGCAAAAAATTCTAACGCTTCTGAAACTTTCACAAACGAAATTTATGAATAAAGTGCAACGAATAAAGAACAATAGAACCCTCGAGATCTCTATTCATATTGTAAGATAAATGTACTCGAATCATATTTGGTCCTAAAAAACAAACAAATAATAGACTCACCGGCAAAATTGTAGCATCAATTTTGAATTGCAATTTTTTATTGAAATAAATAATAAAAAATAAATAAATTCATCAAAAATTAATTAATTAACTAATTAACGTTACGTTAAACTAAAATTACGACTTAAACTTCAACAATTAAACTTCAATTTAAGGAATGTGAAAAGAAACAAAAAAGCAAATTTCGTGCGGATCAGTTTTTTAGCTTAGATAAGCTTCATTCGGAGGCAACCATTAATTCCTAGTATTGCCTCCTCAAGCCTGGAAAGAAGCTCAGTTTTTAATTGATGTCTCTCGAAAATTAGCGGTGATTTTGATAATTTAACATTTATTCAGTAAACAATGAATCTACACCAATTGTTTTTGAAAAATCCATAGTCAACTGAGTTACTTGATAATGATACTATCCTATATCATCAATTTTAGTACTATTTCAGAACCATTTAGATCTTAAAATTTAAGTGATGCGATAATTATGCCGGTCAGTGTATAAAACTTAAATACAATTTTGTTTTTTATATTATTGGTATCATTATTATATTATTGGTAAGGATATCTGGATATCTAAGAAATAATTATTTTTTTTAACTTTTTAGCAAAGACAATTTCTTGAGTAAGTTAAAATCAAATGTAGTACTAGTAATTTATAACATAGTCTTATAAGTAACAACTACCTATTGTGATTTACAGACCAAGCAAAATTACAACATTGCTCACAGGATTACACTGAAACATACCACCATTATATGCTTCTTTGCACGCGTATTTCGTTGTTTACACCCATTAGGTAACTAGTGAATACATAATTCAGTGTTTTGCAAATTAACAAAAGTTTTCGTCTAGAATCAATAATTTTGTTGTTGATTTTAGAACAGGTCAAAAAAGGTTCCTTTGGATCTATGTCCGGAAAAGCTTCTTCACGGAGAGCTTAAGCTATAACTTGAACTTATACAGGCTGTTTCAGAACTCGCGCCTCAGATAAAAATGTTATATAAGGTTAAAATACCAGCACTATGAAAAAAATGTTAAAAAAATTCTATCTATAAAAATTTCGAAGTGATGACAGTTTAAATTTTGCACTTTGACTCTATTTGTTTCTGTTGGCAAAATAAAGGCTACCTGTGAATTAAAAAAACAACATGTTTTTTAATCACTTTCAGATGTACCTCTTGAAAACCTTGTATGAAACTCAATACAAAATAGCTGTTTTTTACATACATATAATAATGAGTTTAATTCTTACTAAAAGTTGTTTTTTATTATACAAGTGATGTGTGAGTAAAAAATAGAAAAACTTTTACAAAAAAACACATTTTCAAATAAAAACTCAGTAATAAGAGTAAAAAAGGGGTAAATCGTAAGCTAGGTGTTGTAGAACTGAGGATGTCAACTATTTATTTGAATGAGAAGTTTACTTCTTTTCTTCCTTCTTCCAACAGCTTGAATATTCCCTATTCTGAAATAAAATAAAAATACCTATTTGTTTGTATAATCTCATGAAAAGTATGCACTCTTTGCACTCTTCCACACTTATTTGATAATCCTGTTTTGGGATTAAGGTTCGATACTTCCGGTTTTACTCCATCCTATCCATAGATTTCAGGTTTAAGAAAACTATGTGAAGTCCTCGTAGCAACAGCATTATCTTGCACAAAACACTAAATCTGCGGATTAGGATTTGCAGTTAGGTACATACACACACTAATCCTTCATACTTCATAACGTCAACGGTAGTTTCACAAATTCTGGCTTATATCGTGAAACATTTGCAATGTCGATTTCAATTTATGATTTTGTTATTCAAGTCGAGCGTTACCTCATTTTTATATGTGGAAATATTTAAAACTGACTTGACAGGTAGTCGATATCTGTGTTACAATAATTGTGAGAGATAATAACAGAAAGAGCAACAAATCTGTGTGAAACATAAAACAACCATCTTGACATGAAGTAGGAAGACAGAAATAACAGCGACGATAAAATATCTAGTTAAATCTATGTTTCATCTACACACAGCTATAAAAATGTCTGCATTCACACAAACACAGCTTTATGAAAGTCCTACCGAAATTGTCTTTATACGAAATTTCACGGATGCGTTGACCCGTTGAACTCCAGTAAAGCATTCATAATTCAACTTAAAATATTAAGATGATTAAACGTTTTTGTAAAAAATGATAAGACCTTCTATTTTTCATCTTCTCATGGGATCCTTGAATGAAACAATATTTCCTTTTCATTACATAATTCAAGAACTTCTTTCAGCAAGCCCAATCAAGCGCCGTTAAATTTTAATAAACGAGGGATCATTTATAATTACCTTAATCTTTACGTTATTGTGAGTACATAATAAAAGTTAAACTAAAAATACAAACAATTTGAATAAATTTGAATTTGGACCAAAAATACCTACATCAAATTAATTAAGTGTAGCCGTGGGAGAATAAATATTTTCACATAATAGATTAAATAAACTCTGGCGGTAATAACAAAACATTAAACTGTTAATTATTTTTCAAAAGAGATCGTTCAAATATTATTAAATAAGGTGAACATCAAGGATAAACCGAACGCTTGTTTTATTTGTTGACAACATTTTTGACACTGAACTGATTAAACTCTTTTGTCCTTCGTTGTTACTTGTTTTTTAAGATGAGCCAGATGTTTTATTTCAAGGCTACTTTTAATTAGCTTTTTTTTACCGCATGGTATTGATTCTCTCTCTATCAGTCCTTTTAATAATATTTTTCTAATTTGCGTTTATAATACGTTTATTAACGTCTCCAGTAGGAGTCGTTTATGGCTATCTATAAAAGCACACTGTACTTTAATGAATTTAGGGTTATTTAGTTTTTGAATGCCGCTTCTGACTTGTCAGGTAACAAATTTTGCGTTGTTGCTTCGGCAATTTGGCGAATTTCGGGCGGAATGCAAACTAAATACTGTTTCTCATATTTTATTTATTATTAGTATGTTGTAACACTAATAACTAATAATTTGTAAATTTTATTTTTAATGACAGACGGCAGAAATGACTCAAAAAAACAGGTGGGCGCCGAGTGTTACCAACCGATACCAACTAACACATAAAATAAAATACTCGTTTTATAATGGCATTGGCGCACTCATCCCATAGAAAACTCGCCTACGGCTCGTTTTCTAACTTGGGATTCGTGCGCCAAATCAACCCTTGTTGTTCTTTAATATACTATTGTTCAAAGTTTAAAAAAAGGTCAAATTAGACGAGAGAAATATTTTCATTGGTAGAAAATACTTAGAAAGGTCAACTGCAGCAGATTATTTCTTTTATTCTGTCAAAATTTACGGTTTTTCTCTCGTATAAGGACGTTTTGACAATTGTTTGGTATTTCTCAATACGAAACGTCAGATTATTTTTAGTAAGTTTAAGCCTTATTGAGTCTAATTCGAAGAATAAAATGTATTCAACTCGTTTGAGTGTAAATCGGACGCTTTATTCCACCTCGTGGATGATAAACCACTCGGTGAGATAATGCGTCCGATTTACACTCAAACTCGTAGAATAAATAACTATTTCCTCTTTATTATTTTTTTACAACTGGCATAAAACTAATAAAAAATACTGAAACATTCTAATTGTGAGTGTAATGCGCGCCAATGAATCTTCTTCAATCAAATAAACCGTCTGAAAGTTGAAAAAATACAGAGGAAACTGAAAATGTAAAAGCCATGCAATCGTTATAAAAGTTAACCTATCCGCAAATCGGAATTTATCACAATTACTTATCGTTGACAGTTATTTTTACACAAAGAAAGCTGAGGAAAATTCTACATTTGATAAAGTGTAATAAATTTCTTATCACGATCTGCTTTTATTGAAAAGAACGTTAAGAGGACATTAACACGAATTTAGTTTACAAAAAATTGACTACAATGTTTATACCCATATAAATTTTGCAATTGTCATTCAAATTATGCGATTAGATAGAGTCGTAATATTTCAGTTCGATTGACACAACAAAGCACTTTACTGCCAAAAACATTATTGTGATACGAAGTTGGCAACTTTGTTGCCCAAGACTCGAAAGTCTTGGAAAATAATATCAAATAAATCCCTAAATAGTCTCCAATGTCTTAACGAGGTGGCAGCAACTTTACTTGACAATTTTAAATTTAGTAGGGCTTCGCTTGTAGTAGAAGTTTGATGAAGAGTTGCACTAGTCATTATGGAGAATTATTGAGGCTTTAAACTTTAATGAGACAAAATTTGCGTAAAAAATTTTTCCCACGTTTCTAATGGAAAATATTCTAATTAGCCGCTCTTGTTCATAAATATACAATAAAATTCTCTTATCGCCCGGTATAACTACATTATCAAAGTGAGCTTGCGAATTAGCTGGGAATCTCAATTACAATGTTTGTTATCACACAACAGCCAGGAAAATACACTTGTTGCTGAAAAATCAATACAGCCGCCACAATTGTTTGTGTGGAACTATTTCACAATTAAAACAGAGCAATAGCGTCTGACCCGTTGCTAATTAACCCTCACTACGTGCAGCTATTTTTACTTGAATTTTAAATAAAATTTTAGCACCCAGAGGGAAACGCTTTATTATGTAGGTATAAAATAAATTGAACGATAATCGACTAAAATGCAAAAGTGGGGAGATTATCACTCGATTCTATAACGTATAATGTAAAGCTCTCTCGCGACCCCGTACCTTTAATTTAAGTTCAGAAAACAAAAAGAAACATGGAAACGCGCTTGTGCGAAAGCAATTACACTCTCAATGCGAACGTTCCGCATAAAAAATTAATAATTCAGCGAGAAAATGGCAACCGCTTGCTTTGTAAACCGTCTAATTTTCAGACAAATTAGAAATGGCATATGCTCAAAGAAATGAAGGAACCAAACACAATGTAATCTCATTTTTACCCAGCCAATCGTTAAAATTTAATTCATAATAATCTTATTTTCTAGTCACTAAAATTTCCTGTAAGAGTATCGGCAAATTATTCTGTCGCGTCGTTCAGAATTTATTTATTCTTTTTAAGTTCTTTTTGAACAGTTCAAATTACACCAGGATACCTTCAGTATACACTACCTTTTTCACTATTTTTAACTTTTTTAATTTTAATATGTAACTTAATTATTTATTTAAATTAAATTTAAATGAAATTAATTATTTAAACTTTTATCTTAAAATTGAATATTCTAGGTATCACCTGTTTAAATTTGTAACAATAATAACGGAACAGCCCTGTATACAAGCTGTTTCAGAACTCGAGCCCAAAAGAAAAATGCCACGTAAGGTAAGATACCAGGAACATGGAAAAAATGTTTAAAAAAATCTATCTATAAAAATTTTGCACTTTGACTCTATTTATTTCAGTTGGAAATACTTACAATTTTCCAAGTTTTTTGCGACAGCCTATTAGAAGAGGAAACAAGCAAGCTGCATTCTAAATTGTAACTATGTTTATGGCTTTATTGGCATAATTTTTGTACCTTTACTAAATATTTATGAAATTGTATATTAATCATCAAGAACCGTAAGGACATTTTACCGATCGAAAACAATTGTTTGAAGGAGAAGCGAAGCGACGACGCCAATTATTGTGTCAGATCGGTAAGTCCTTAACGTTCGTGATGCTTCTTATGGCATTTTTTGCGCGATTGATTTTTGTTAGTTTTTTTAATAAAACATCTAACAAATGTTCTAGAATGCCAAAACACTTTGAATGCTTATTACCGACTTAGCAACAATAAACAAAATACTTACCGATGAGTTTGGGATAGCAACGAGTAAATACACTGTCTTGAAAACAGACGTAGTAAACTATCGAATAGTCTAATCGCGCAAAAAAACATATACAAGATCGTCAGTAACATAAAAAATGTCAAATGTCAAAAAATAAATGTCAAAAATCTTTGCAGAATTTTTTTAACATTTTTATACATGTTCTTGGTATCTTATCTTACTTGCAATTTGTCTCTGAGGCGCGAATAACTTGCCGTCCTACGGTATACCTTTGACGGTACAAATTTAGCCACACCACACACCATATTTTTATGGCATTCTCCATATATCAAAATCATGTTAGTTATTTTTGTTGTTCAATTTAAGAAGAAAAAAAATGGAATTGACGACACTGTCAAATTTAAGGCATGACATCAATGGGCATCAACCCCAAGCAGCACTAAAAGTCACAACAACCAGTTAAAAGTAAAAGGAACTTTGTCTGAATAGATTTATGGTAACTGCGTCATTTTTTTGGACTATTAAGTAATTTTTACTTTATTAACCACAATTTTAGTAAAAACTACGTATGTTTTACCGTTTTGAAAACGATAGAGTTGTGAGGATTGAAAACTAAATAATTACTCTAATAAATTACTTTTAAGTTACTCCTACTTAAAAGTAATATTATGTATAACGTTATTAAGAATAACGTTTTTACTACATCATTTTACGTACTTAAAGGGAGGTAGCCATTTAGTAACATTTTCTGTCTAATTTTAGTCATAGCTACTTTAAAAATTACTTTGTAGTTGAATTTACTGCTTGACCACTACTTAGTAAAAGTTACTTTTTGGTTAGAATTATCGTTATTTTACATAGTAATGGCTACTTCTTCCTAAGGAATTTCTTCTTCAAACATACTTTAATAAGGAATAACGACTACAAAATAATTTTCATCAAATACATATTGTTAAATCTTCTAAATGTGCAGGTTCAGTAATAATATTTAATGAAATTAAAAAAGTGCTTTATTATATTTCTTTTAAGAATAACTTAAATATTAAAGGTATAAATGGAACTACTGGCACATAGAAGGACAAAAATTGTTTAAAAATGTTTAAAAATACTACCTTAATATCTGAAAAAAATATTGTTTTTTATTAATGATTAGAATTTTGAGGGCGCGTCTGTTTTATGCAAGTTTCTTCGGAATGTTTATCAGAAAATTTGAGTTGGTTAAAAATTTTGACATCTCTTTGACTACAATTTGCTATAAAATCTATTTAGTAATGTATATACTCGGTAGAACTATACAGGGTATTTCACGAGTGATAATGAGCCTGACGGAATTGAAAATACAATTTTCATTAAATTTCGTAAAAAGTCAAATGCATTCGAACAATGAGAAAACAAATATGATTCTCATTTATGGCGAATTTGGGAAAAATGCTTCTGCCGTTGCACCGTTGTAAAGACAATGTTTCCTGAATAGAAAAACTCCAAAAAGGCTTGAATCACTAAAGTGTTTTCCATCCAACAATGGAAAGACAAATAACCTTAAAAATTGTGTTTCCGGTCTTGTCAATTTTTTTGTGTCAGTCAGGCGATAACTATGTTTTATTAATTTTAAAATTCATAATCAAAATTCATGAAGCCTATGCAAATGTATTGCTGGCTGCAGTTCAAATTTGGTCAGGCTCATTATCACTCGTGAAAAACCCTGTATATTACTGGTATCCATTGCTGGAGAATAGGAAATACTGTTGGACATTATGAAATACCAAATAAAACTAATTCTGAGAGAGACGAAAACATGACTGTAGAATTATGGATATCTTTCATCAAGAAAACGAATAAACTATTTTACTACGTATCTGTTGAGTAAATTTGTCGAAATTATGAAGTCGTTGAAACGTAATTTAGGTAGTTCCGAAATAGTAACAAACCAGTATTTGCTATTCCCCACTTTGGGAAAATCTACGAAGATATTTCGCTATAGTTACGTATTAATCTGTGGTAGCAATTTACTTTGAAGTTACTGAAAAAGAGAACGTTACGTAGCTACCACAAAAAATGCTAGTTGGAACAATGACTGTGATTTAAAATTAATAATTTAAATTTTGCAAACGCAACAAATGCCAAGTTATCTGTGAAAATGTATTTTGGGTTGCGTCTGAAAATCGGGTAGGGACTTTATTATAAATGACTCACCCTGTATATATTTTTAATTTTAAAATTTAAATTTCAATAATGGACTTTACCAACTCGTTGGGACACTCAGAAATTTGAAGTATGATTTATACAATATCTTATTCATTTAATAAAATGACTATAGTTATTAAGTGGTGGTACTATACAGGGTATTTCACGAGTGATAATGAGCCTAACCACATTTGAACTGCAGCCAGCAATACATTTGAATAGGCTTCATGGATTTTGATTATGAATTTTAAAAGTAATAAAACATAGTTATCGCGTAACTGACACAAAGAAATTGACAAGAAAGGAAACTCAGTTTTTAAGGTTATTGTCTATCTACCATTGGAAAACACTTTCAAGTCTTTTTGGAGCTTTTCTATACAGGAAACATTGTCTTTAAAGGGGTTCAACGGCAGAAGCATTTTTTCCAAATTCGCCATAAATGAGAATCGGATCTGTTTTCTCATCGTTCGAATGCATTTTTAAATTTTGCTAATGTCAGTTGTGACATGGTTGTGACAAATAAAATTATCGAAGCAAAGCTATCGTGGATTCATAATTCGGTGTTTCAAACAATGCGATATCTAAAATATCCACGTTAACTTTGCAAATGTATTGTGGGTTGTATTTTCAATTCCGTCAGGCTCATTATAACTCGTAAAATACCCTGTATACAGTGCGATCAAAAAGTTTATCTATCAAGCAAGCCTAGAAATTTAAAACGTGTGTCTGCGGAAGATAAAATGTCAAAATGGTAAATAAGATGTGTCAAAATATTTTTTTTTGTAAACTGTAACAACAAATCGTGGTGAACGATTTATATGAATAAACTCCAGCTACATCTCATTTTAGGGTGTTTTAAGACGTTTCATACAGTAATTCAATTTGTTTAGATCAATATTTTAATTTTTATAAAATAATTTTTTGATATCTAGCTGACATACAAACTTCCAAGCGACATACGTCCTCAACTAGTACGCCTACTTGATAGAAACACTTTTTGATCGCACTGTATTTAAGCATAGTTTGAGCAAATACAGTGCTTTAATTAGTTAGAGAATTAGGAATATGTAAATGTCTCCGTTTTCGCAGATGATATTGAGCCGTGCGAGAAGACGTCTGATGGTAAATTCAGTCCAAGTTTACGCCATTGTGATTAAATACGCAGAGGTCAGAAACACAAACACGATAAGCTCGTCATTGAATCTGTTCAAACCTCCAAAGTCAGTTTTTTAATTAATTTAATTAAAATGAACGCTACATTATTATTACCAAAAAAAAAAAAAAAACGCTCCAGTGAAAATGGATTAAAAACAAATCCAATTAAAAAATACAAATTCACAAAAGTTTATTTTTGTAGTTTACTATTTACTTGATTTAATAAGTTGAGAGGAGCATCACGTCGTCTTGCCCGTCTCGGTTGTGGCATGTCATGAATAAAGCAAGAACTTTCGATTTGATGAAACAATTTTTCTGTGAAACGGGCGTAATAAGGTTTTTCCGGTTACATCAGTCGAAAAGCACAGATGTTCCTTCACGTGATCCCCGAAAATTTGAAGATAATTAAACCGAGCTTAAACATTTAAGTTACCTACTAATTTAAGTCATTTATTCCGGAAGCTCAGGATTTATTTAGGCAGAAGAAGAGAATTACTGAAAAATGGTTCTGTTCGCTTGAAGTGGATGTCCGGATTGCATCTTATGTAAATTTCATCAGTCTTGACAGGCAGGGTCGAAATACGACACAAATATTTTATGGGTCTCACATAATTTATAGAGTTACACGTTTACCTCATTGCTGCAGTAGAAGCTTGGCAAAACGCAATGCCGGAAAAGTTTAATCATACAGCTTTAATAAAGCTTAAATATGCCAGTCCTTGACACATATCACGTTTGGAGGATAGTTTGCAATTAAGTTGGATGTTATGGGTTATGGGGCAATTTCAAAGCAAAAAAGTCATTTTTCCGAAATATAATTGAGTTTGATTTACTTTCCTGTTACCTTGAACTCCACGTAACAACTATTAATCATCCCGACGGGTTAACGTTCGACTTACGACCCTCCTCTATGCATGCGAACTGAAACCGCCTTCATGTCTTTTGGAATTCTTTTCAAGAAGAGACAATTTATTGGATTAATAAAGACTGATGGCTCCCAAAGTTATTTATTAACTTACTGCGGTTCATAAAAACAGTAACACGTGATCAGAATATCAACAAGTGCAACTAGATCATAAATCCCAATCTGTTAATACTGTTTTATTAATTGATCTGCGCTCTGTATTTAATCAAATCGAAAATCTGTTGCATGGAAGTTCTTCAATACTTAATTATACCGGCCTCAAAGCACTGCAAAAAAAAGCACATAACTTGGTCTGGCTTGTTGGCCGAGGTTTTTACTTTATATTTTATCCTAGTATGTAACTATGTAGTTTCTTGAGGCAAAGTTACTACTTTTACTAATTAACCACTACCATAAACATTGGACGGTTTTTGCAATTTTATGCAGTTGCATTTTACTACAAACTTTAATTATAGTGCAGAACTGTTTCAAAGAATGTTTTGTATTTACGCATAAAACAAAAACGGTTTTCCAACAAGATATTATTGTAGTTCTTGGTCTTAGATCATGAATAAATAGATCGAGATTCAAAACATAAATAATAATTAATTGAACCATTATAAGTAGTGTAAATAGATGTATTCTGACCCGATTACTAATTTATAAGTGTAAAAAGCGGTAATCTGTTTATCTTATCGGTCAAAATGATCACACATGCGTATTAAAACATTTATAAATTAGTAGCCACAATCTCTCTATTTACATAAATAGAGAGATTATTATAATAATGTTTATTCTGCGACACTGTCAAAATTTACGGTTTTTCTCCCGTGTAAGGAAGTTTTGACAACTGTTTGGCATTTCTCAATACGAAACGTCAAATTATTTTTAACAGATTTAAAGCAAGTTTAAGCCTTGTTGACTCTAATTCGAAGAATAAAATGTTGTATTCAACTCGTTTGACTGTAAATCGGACGCTTTATTCCACCTCGTGGATGGTAAACCATTCGTTACACTCGTGGTTTAAAAATCCACTCGGTCAAATAAAGCATCCTATTTACACTCAAACTCGTCGAATAAATAACTATTATTCTATTTTATCAAACATTCTGTCTTTTGTAGCTTTCTGAAAATTGCATGCTATGAACATTGGCAAATTAATTAATTGGTAGTATTCATGATTGAATCATAGTAAAATTTAATTAATTTATAATTACGAGTAATATAAAGGCTGTCAAAGTCTGCTGCTTAGTTCCTCGTTTAGGTTTTAAAAAAACACTCTAGAAAATGAATTTTTTAGGTTCTCGAATACAAAGATTAATCCACCAAGTTGTCGAAAATGCTGAAATATAAAGAAGCCAACATCATAACCATTTTAATTTGTTAGGAGTATAAAATAGTATATTACATTATTAGGAGTAAAAGTGATAGTTTATGTGGCGAAGCTGAACATTTATTTTGCTGAACGCAAAAATATTCAGATCGCGTATAAAAAGCAACACTATAATTAGCAAGTAGATGAACAAAATAATCATGACGCTTTTCAGTGAAATCATAACAAACGTCACGCATCAGTTTCGGATTTTTCAAAGATTTTTGAAAGTGTTAATCGATTTAACTAGTGAATAGTGTAGTTTTTAGTGCCAAATGTCTAATCCAGATACAATCTAAATCAGATTATTCTCCGATGTGTTCAAAAGTAAGGCCGCTGTTTTCAAAACAAAGTCCGATTGTCAACTTAACATTTTTAGTCGTCAATAGAAAAAAACAATTTTTCAAACAAAAGGGTGCTATCGTCAAAAGAAAATCAGGTTTTAACATTTTTTAAACTTTTAAATGCATACATCAGATCGGACCTAATTTTGATGATAGCATCCTTTCTTTTGAAAAATCGGCCTTACTTTTTGGACGACTGCAAATGTCAAGTTATCAATCGGACGTTGTTTTGAAAACAGCGGCCTTTTTGAATACATCGGAAAATCAACTCATTTAGACTGTAACTTACCTACAATGTAGGTACACTTGCATTGCAATGTCAATAAATGTAAGTATAGGTAATACATGCATTTTTGTTTTAGTCCAGAGTAGGCTATTTTATTGTCATTCACAGTTTTACCATACAAATCACCAAATTTACATAGCTTATTCTAGTCCAATACAAAACTGAATGTATTATACCTACATCATGGAGATTCTGCACCTACATTAAAAGCAGTATTATTAACAGGTAGCAGTTACCTCCACATACAAGGGCGTTCAAAAAATTCCTCACTTCCGCGACACTGTGTCATCGGGCGGTGCCCTAGACGAAGAAAAATGTTATCTCTAAAATTTCCGAAGTTATGAGAGTTTAAATTTTGCACTTTGACTTTATTTATTTCTGTTGGAAAAATAATTTTCGAAGTTTTTGTGCAACAAGCTATTAGAAGAGGAAACAAAGAAGCTGAATCCTAAATTGTAATTCTGTTAAGTGTTATTTGTGGCTTTTAATAACAAAATTTTTGTACATTTAGTAAACAATTATAAAAAAAGCATATACAGGGTGTTCGGTCCAAGTCGCCCCGGCTATTAACACCTAAACTTACTTCTTTTTTTCAAAAATTAAATATTTAAGTAATAATATTAATTCTTGGCTTTCTTAATAAATGTATCAATTTTTTAGCACATCTGGTGTTGCCGGAAATGCTACCAAATTTAGTTTTTTAAATGGAACACTTATGTTTTTTTTTTCCTTCAAACAATAATAATTGACATGAAAAATATTGTAAACCACTATTTATTACATTTTGCGTAACACAATGCAATCAAAAAATATCTTAAATCTTAGAATTTTATAAGGAAATTGGTCGCGTAGTGTGATTTTTAATTTTAAAGGAAAGGTGTGAATAAAAAAAATGCTTGGATACAGTTTAATTGTTGGTTTGACAAATCTAATTTGTCATTTGATGAGCGAGTTCTCTTATGGAAACTCTTTCTTCGACTGATAACAGAACATTCAGATTTCTGTTTTCTTGTTCTTCATAAACAACCACAGGTTTTTTAGTTTTAAGAAGCGAACCTATTCGTTTCAGTTGTTTTTCTATTCGACTAATTTCCAACGATTTGGGTAAACTCTATTTGAGTATTTTTCTCTATACTGCCTTTCAGCTTCCGCTCTATTTTCATTGCACTTAAAAAACACTTCAAGCTGATCTATCAATTCGTCGTAATTAATATCATCCATTATTAAAGATCTCAATAAGATTTATTGACAAATTAGGCTTTGTCAAACTAACAATTAAACGGTATCCAAGCATATTGCTTTTTGCATGAATACCTTGACAAGTAAAATCCGCCTACGTTGCAAAATTTGCAATAAAATTCAAAAATTTAAATTGTTTTCTGTGCATTATGTAAAGTAAAATGTAATAAATAGTGGTTTACCGTATTTTTCATGCCAATTATTATTGTTTCGAGCAAAAAAACATAGGTGTTTCATTTGAAAAACTAAATTTGGTAGCATTTCCGGCTACATCGGATGTGCCAAAAAAATTTGATGCATTTACTAAGAAAATGAGGAATAAATAGTATTATTTGAAAATTCAGTTTTTGAAAAAAAAAGTAAGTTAAGGTGTTATCGGCCGGAGCGACTTGGACCGAACACGCTGTACAAGATCATCAGTATCATTAAATAGACTTCAAAAAATGTCAAATGTCAAAAAATAAATGTCAAAATTTTTTGACAGAATTTTTTAATAGTATATTAAAGAACAAGTTTCATAAGGGTTGATTTGGCGCACGAATCCCAAGTTAGAAAACGAGTGGTTGGCGAGTTTTCTATGGGATGAGTGCGCCAATGCCATTATAAAACGAGTATTTTATGCAATTTTTTCTAAGTTGCGCCCCCTTTTTTCTTATTTTAATTAAAAAAATATATTTTTGTCGTCTAGACAATTTTGTGTTAGTTGGTATCGGTTGGTGACACTCGGCGCCCACCTGATTTTTTAAATCATTTCTGCCGTTTGTCATTAAAAATAAAATTTACAAATTACACAGGGCGACAAAAAAGAAGTCATGTCGTGAGAACTTGACAAGTTTTATATCATTTTGTTTGTCTCAGTAAGACAAATCAAATGCACTAAAAAAAATTTCAAAAAACAAAATATTTTTTTCTAATTTAAATGAATTTAAAATACTTTAACTTTAAAAAATCATTACTCAATAACTATTAGGCCGATTTCCTTCAAATAAAGACCATTCTAAAGGGGTGGACTTGCCCTTTAGAATGATATGCAACTTGAAATTGAATATTGTCAAACTTTTCTTCGAACAGTGTTCGAAGAAGTTCGAAGTAAATCGAAGTAACCTAAGAAAAACCCTACGAGTAATTTTTTTTTCTTTGTCAGCAACGTGTAGAGCATCTTTTTATTAGTAAGAATCCAAATTTTGAAAATAATATACCAAGTAGTTTTTAAGATATGATTTTTTGAAATTAAGGTTTGCTATTCAGGTATTGCGCCATATAGGAGAAATGCATGTTAATCTTACTTAAAATTGCTTTTTTATAAAAGTATTAATTTTAAGACTCTTCTTTTGCTTAAAAATGGTCAATTGCACCTTCTTTGTTCTAATTAGAATAAACAAAAAACTGTTTCTTTACTTAAAATAAACAAAGAGTACCTGCTTACTAATTAAAGCAAATAAAGAGTTTTTTTGTTCTAAAAATGCTCACTGATCTCTCACTCCGTTCGGCAAAATGAACGTTAAGCTTCGCCATATAAACAATCACTCATAATAACATAATATACTATTAAGTTCAAAATATCTTATGTAATTTTAATATCTTATGTATTTTATGTAAAATACTGTAATACTATCAAGTTTTATAGCTATTAAGGCAACAAGAGTTTTATAGACAATTTAAAAATCAAAATCGTAGTTTATATTCGACCGCTAGAGAGCCAGAATATCCTGATAGACTGAAATTTTTAAACTATAAAACTTGTGCACATAAACTATCCTTTTCTCTTAATAACATAATATGTGTTATACTATTTTTCCAATTCCAACACTAAAGCGCAAGTCAAGTAGTGTCATTGGTTCCTGCTATGCAACTGCGATCGGCTCATCTTTGCGACCCAACTTGAAATTAGGCGCCATTAGGCCGAATTTTCAACTCAAATTGCAATTGTGCAGTGTTATTAGTGGTTGCTGATATCCAACTGCGACCCGCGCATCTTTGCAATCTAACTGGAAATTTTGACTTTATATTGTTTCTAAGGTGCATTTAAGCTTATCTCTTATGTTTCCGTAATTATGCCAGGTGAATAAAAAGTATGGAACCAAACGTTTTTCGCTTAAACTATTTATTTTTTGGAAAAACTAATTGATGAATGATAAAGTGCTATAAAAATATGATGTTTTATCAAGAATAAAATTTTTCGAAATTTTCTTTTGTTTTTAAGTTCTACTAAAAAAAATTTTTTTTCAAATGGCAACCCACTATAAAACCATTTTTTTCATGAAAGTTATGATCTAAGGATTACAACTATCTACTTTATACTTAATTTTTTTAAAAAAATTTTTCACATATATTGCAATTTTGACAAAAAAAATCGCATATTTCAAAAACGAAATAAAATTTCGTACTCAAAATACTATCACATCTTTATGTTACTTTAATTTATATAAATTATTATTTTCTGGAAGCAAATGATTAAAAAAAAACCGCTTGGTTCCATACTTTATATTCACCCTGTATACTCTCTTCTATAAAAGTCGTCAATCACAGCGTATTTTATAAGGACATAAAATACTTTTATACCTAAACAAAAAAAATCAAAGTTTCAGTGGTGTTTTAATTGATGCAATTTGGTATTGAGGTAAGTTGAGCTAAATCGCTTTATTTTGACTTGGGGAACCTCAGGTTACTCTTTGTTCCCATCGTTTCGTTACACCCTGTATATTTAACAAAAAATTAAACAGAACATCAATTAACGCATAGTGGTATCTGACAATGAATTTTCGGTTGCGACTAAAAATCGTTTATTTATTATACAGGGTGTTTGCGGACTCCAAATATTCTAACCACTAATAGAATTGGTCAAGAGAAACAACTTTTCTGTTTCTAACTTTTGCCAAAAACACGTAATTTCTAAATTAAAATAAAAAATAAGTTGAGGCTGTGTTAATTCCATATTTACATTCGTTTAAAAAAGTGTGGAACGTAAACAGTGTAAAGACAGTTTTAGTGGGTCAATACTTGCTCCAAATGTGGTCGGTCCTTCGTTGACAATACACACTTGCGTTCGCACATACAGCCCTTCGAGAGTATTAATTTAAGCTGCGTACAATAATTCACTAATTGTTTCATGTGACCCCCTCCAAAAAAACACACGTATTTAAATCTGGTGACCGCGGTGGCCATGCAAGTAAACCTTAGCGACCAATCCATCTATAGTCAATCCATTGGTCCCGACTTTGGCATAATATGGTGGAACTCCATCTTGTAAATACCGCATGTCCCTTCGTTTCGCAAAAAACACGACCTCCACCAGATCGGCCAACACATTTTCAAAAAAATCCAATTTAACGACACCAGTTAAACGTTGGGGGTAAAATGTAGGGTCCAGTTAAATGATTTTCATTGATGGCTGCCCATCTGGGCATATATCTATTTAGTTAAAAATCGGTCTTGGAAGTGATGCCCGTACACTAGTCAATTCGATGTTGGAGTAGTTGACCATAATGACTTGATTTATAATTTGATTTCAAATTGATGTGCACAATTCACCCGAAAGCGCATTAACGACTGAGTAAATTGACGCAGTGAAACTTGTAACACTTGATTTTTTTTGTGCAGAAAAATTTTCAGTCAACATTCGTTGCAAATTATTTTCATTTATATTTTTACTTCCACCTTACAAGGACACACACTGAACGGCTCGTGAACCCAAAAAAAAAAAAATGGATACGGAATTTGTTTGGTCTTCAAATTGCCTTTTCATAACGAATCGTTTTAGTGGTTAAAATATTTGCTAGCAATCCACAAACACCTGTATACGACTTACTCTTGTTAAGATATAGATACACAGTTGTAATCCTTATATCATGGCCTCTGTAAGAAAAGTTTTTATAGAGGGTTGCCACTTGAAAAAATTAAGAATTTTGCAAATTCAAAAACAAATAGAAATTTCGAAAATTTTATTCTTGAGAAAAGTTCACATTATCATTCATTACTTAGTTTTTTTTTTAAATAAAAAGTTTAAGCAAAAATCGTTTGGTTTCAAACTATCTGTCCCCTTATAGTATAAACCGAATAAGGATAAAACATCACCATACATATCGAGGGATCAAGATAATTTGTAATCGAGTCTTCTTTGCATCCGAGAACGTATGTCTGTTTTTGAACTAACTGCACGTGAAACGTCAAATAAGATGACAAGTCGAAAGGTAGAACGTCAAAATGGGCTGGAATTAGTCGCCCACGTATAATAATACAAGTAGGACCCTTCTTTTTGAAGGTAAATTATAAATTGAGGTATTATAATCATCACCTTTTTGATCATGCCACTTTACCTTTCGACTTGTCATTTTACTTGACATTTTACATTTTCATATTTTAAGATGTTCGAAAAACTAATGTTTAAAATAAAAACAGAGGTTAGCTGTGTCTAACTTGTTTAAGATGCAATTGATGTTGACTTGATATTAAATTAACTAAAACATTTAATACAGTGTCGTGAAAACAACATAATTTAAACTTAAGTAGAGAAGGCACGTGCGGTTGTAGCTTGTACTTTCTACCATGTTTACTCTAAAGATTAGCACTTAAATGGTGCATTAAAGTTTTGATTGGATAAGTTGAACAATGGCTGCATTAATGAGATATAGTGAAAAATTTGTGGATGCGCTATTCAATTTGTAAGGGTTTCTTGTTTAATAACTTCAAATTTGGAGGTATTGTGAAAGTTATACTTAATCTTAAAGTCGTTTAACTTCGTTGCAATTTAAATGAGGTTCAAAGACGAAGTTAAAAACTTAAATTATTCGGCACGCACTTTTCGTATAAGTAGACCTATGAGTTGGGGTTTTCTCGCCCCAAACACTTTGTCATTTGTTCTTCCACTCTTGTCAAATAAACACGCAACCATAACTGGGTCATACAATATTTTCTTCTGGCTGCAAAATCAATAAAACAACAGGTTGACCCCTTGACGGTCATTAAAGCAAATACAAAAAATGAATTATTTATTTTTTATTATACGGATGGATGTCAGCGCCTATTTTTACTCACGAACGAACGAACGAAATGTATAATTTGAAAAAAAATATCCGTGCGTTTTACGCAAAATCTATTGTACTAAACGCGGATTTCCTCAAATACAAACGATAAAGTAGGAAGTTGTTCACTGGCGGAATCACTGATGTCGTTCCACAATCAAGTCTATTACCGGCAGCTTGCGGAACAATTGTTATTGTCACCATTAACCACCACTATTACTACCAAAGGAAACATAATGGTCAACTTCAGACTCCCTTTTAAACTAAGATCAAATTAAATTTGCGTAAAAAGCTTCTACACTCAGATTTAAAACAACGTAACGCATCCCCTAAAGGCAAATAACTTTCAGCAACATCTATATTAACCTTCAAATATATTTTCCATTAAAAGTACAAAATAAAACTTTGAGTTAAGTACCTATTATTAAAGCTAAATTAAATAACTGAGTTAAAATGTAGTAAAAAATTGCAATCCAATTGAATATAATAATTGAAATGAAATTCCCAACTTACCAAACATATGTATGTTGTACATATGTTAAAATTTAAACCTGTAAACAATAACAATGTGAATGTCAAAAATCTTGTCTAAATTGTAAATTGTGGAAATGTTGGTTTTGCTGCGCTTTGACACGAGGGAGTGTCTTGAAAGAGCAAGTTTACCAACGGATGCACTAATAGTAGAAAAAACGACTGTAGCTACAACTAGCTAAAACATGATGACTTATTGCGTGTGGCAACACAGAACATGTAGTGTATTTCACTATAATACATGAAACGTTAAAAAATCTTACTCTCACTTATTCTTGTGAAATAAAAGTTCCTAAATATCTACCCGTAGTTGTTTAAGTTAACTGATGTATGTAGGTCTTCGCGTTCCTAAGTACGTAAGATAATACTGATATTACATTCTAACAACAGTAATGCTAAATAACAAAAATATTTTGTACTTACTCCAAATATTGTTAAATAAAAATTGCATATGTTGTAATATTGTAGACCAATACAGAAAACCTGTACTTTCATAAATATTTATGTATGTACCTACATTTTCTCATGCTCCAATGTAGGCAATATAGCCTGTTTTCAATTTACTAACAAATGTACAATATTGCTTGTGTATAAAGACTGTTTTCAAGATGTAACTTTAACATCAATAAATGTGCCCAAAACTTATTTCGTTATAAGAGTATCTCCATAGCTATTCTTAAAGTAGAGCAAATTTTGCTTAAAATCTTTAAAATTTCCTTGTAAGTTTCACTGATGTAATCAACAGTGAGTTACTTGAACCATAAAAATATTATTTCTCCCCATGTATACGGGTTTATATTACAGAAAGAAATGTTTTAAAACTTTTAAATTATACCTTATGTGTGGGTATTCCGATGAAGTGAAACTAAACTGATTCAGCACTAAACTTTTTAATTCAGCGGTAAAACTTTTTCTGTAATACAAAACCTTGCAAACAAATGCACTTGCGTGGGTTTTGTTATGTCAATTTGACTTTATAACACACAATAAAGACTAAGTGTAAAAAAGGGTTTTGTTCAAGACCGAGACAATCCATTCGACGTCAGAAGTCAGGAGATATTTAAGTTCTCTGAATAAGTTTAAGAGAAAGTCGGCTTTAATTTAAACATTAATACATAATTACCGCTAACTTTACTACGAATCAAATATATTGGAGAACTGGAACTGCTACAACTTGTTTACACTGAACCTTTTATTAACTAAAAATTTGTTCTTATTATAATTTTAACTTCATCTGAAACACATTGATTATGTATAATTTACGGCCTGTATTAAAACATTTCCTGGGCTCAAATAAAAATAAAATAATGGAGTGATTCCTTCAAAGCAGCGAAAGAGAATAATTAAACCGATGAATGATCCTGAAAAGCCCATGTCAACTGGAACGAGACAGAAAACAGTCTGAAAGCTCTTCTAAAAGCACTCAAGCATCAAGAATGATAACTAAAATACGAAAGAAACAGTTCTGTGACAATGCAAATAAGACTTCCTTACAGTTATTTTGCTGTTTTCAAATATTTGGTTCAACATATTTTTATCACTTTAAAAATCGATAAGAGTTGAGGCGACACAACAGGAATGGAATCATGTTTTTATGGAAAACTAAGGGTTACGTAATTCTGAAAATAGGTGTTGTAGCTTTGGAACATCAATAATTCCCATTTACAATTACGTGTTACTATTACAGTCAACGGACCAAATAATTTTTATATTCCATCACAATCAAGCAAAAATAGCCACAATTAACTTGGGTTATTTTAGGAGGGTCGAGGCAAGTGTATTTTTAATTCGTCTATCTGCCAAGTTAAAATGAAAGTAGGGATAAAGACGAAAAACGTAAAGACATTACATATAATTTCAACAAAGATACATTTGTGGGTTTCTTCGACTATAAATTGAAGGTTAGGTATATAAACATTAACACCGATTGTATACGGTCTGATTTTATTACGCATTCATCGTTTTACTGAAATTAACTTCTGAATAATTAAAATGGGAGTAAATCGGTGTCTTTCGTAAAATCCACATGTATCGCTGGAAAGTATCGGATTCTCATAAATTAAAATTCGTCTCAAACAGTCTGTCAACTGCCACACAAGTTTATTAAAAATAAAACAATGTAATTAATGTGCAATAATTTTAAGTGCTTCTTTATTTGAAACACCATCAACTCTTCATGATTATACTTAATAAGACGACGCTTTCTGCTTTCTGCACTTGACACCATTAATATCGCGCAAGCATTTTACCGGATAATTAAATTTAAAATTTTACTTTGCACCTCCTGAGTGAAAATATCTTTGATCAAAGGGAAATAGTCGTCAAAATAATCAACTTTTTAGGAAAAGAAACCGGTAGTTAGTAGTATAATATAATCTGGAGAAATTAGATGATTTTTCTAAACCATGGCATCACGTCGAGGGGATTCCGGTTTGTCTATTCAGCCGATTTTTAGGTTTACCTTGACACAACAAGGCCTTACAAATATCCTCGACGTTTATTATTGTAAAAATGATGCAACAGAATCACTCTCATAAAGCTTTCAACTATTCATGAATTAAAATTGATGACCGACGCTCTATGCCAAAATCATGTGATTCCCATTAGATGGTAATTAAAATGCACTTGATGATTTTCATTAAAATAATAATTATACAACAATGCCTTTAAATTATTCAAATTCAAACACAAAATTTAAAAAGTCCTTAGTTTGCCTGAATTATTATGCTCCAAATCTATGCATAACTACAATTTTACCAAAACCATATGCTGGCATAAAAATATTTTAAATTATTATTTTTTAAATTTAAAAGCAGAAAATAAATAACTAGGTAATGTTTGCTATATTTTCATACGTGCCACACATCCCCTTTTCGTACTTTTAAATAATTTTTATCACCGTCTTTTCATCATTTGGTTTTGCAATAAGAGACACTTTAGAAATCAGATTTCGCAACCGTACGCATGCGCGATATTTATTTTTTTTTTTCAAAACACTGAAAATATTTTTAGACCACAATTACACACAATTAGATCACAAGTTCACGACCTATCTCTGTAAATTTGGGAAATATACTGAAAAAATTCTGTCGAGACAGTATTTTACAGAGGCGACGGCATTTCGGCGGTTCGCAGTGTTCGCACAGTTGTGTTGTGCACCAATCGCAGCAATTCGCACTTTACAAAAAAAAACAATACCGATCTTTACACAAAGATTATTTACATTACCGGTTTGCTTTTTTCAAATCATCAGTAACGTATACTTTTATTTTTCTATCGTTTTCGTTTGATTTTCTTGAAGAGAGTGAGCCACATAGACGTGAAATGACACCAACTGTCAGAAGTGTCAGATTGAATAATTGAAATCCAACGCATCTTTGGTTAAGGTTTTTTTAAACTTAAAATTTATGCACTTTTAGAACTTTTTTTCTCTATAAAACTCAACTATTTTGTAGAATTATAATTGAATTTTTATTTTTTATTTTCACTCAATCTCTACCATTTGCCGTTTTCTACTTTTAGTGCTTTTAATTTTCCAACAGAAAAAAAATGCTATTGTGCAAGCAAAATGGTTAAATTAATGTTTGCGCGATTAGCCTCTATTAGATTGTCTACGTCTGTTTCCGAGACAGTAAATTGTATTTACTCGGTGCGATCCTAAACTCCTCGGTAAGTATTTTGTTTAAGTCATCGTCAAAGTATTTTGGCTTTCTAGAACATTTTTAGACATCTTATTAAAAAAACTAACAAAAATCAATCGCGCAAAAAATGTCAGAAGCATCACGAACGTTAAGGACTTACCGTGGAGGGAGAGAGTCTCTTCACGGGACTTACCGATCCCAGACAATAATTGGAGTCGTCGCTTCCTTCGCTCCTCCTCTAAACAATTGTCTTCGATCGGTAAAATATCTTTACCATTCTTGATGCTTAATATGCTATTTTACACGGGTTGAGATCATTGGAGCTATTACGTTTTAGTAAGATATACAGGGTGTTTGCGGATGGAGAGCAAATAATTTAACCAGTAAAATAATTTATTATGAAAAGTTGAATTGAAGACTAAATAAATTGCGTATCCATTTTTTTGCATTTTCTTCCCCATGATTTTCACGAGCCGTTCAGTGTGTCTATCCTTATTAGGTGGAAGTAAAAATATCCATGAAAATGTTAACCGTGAAAGTTTTTGTGCAAAAAAAAAATATCTGTTGTTTACACGCGTCAGTTTAGTCACCTGTAATCGCGCTTTCATGTGAATTGTGCACATAGATTTGTAAATCAAGTCATTATGGCCAACTACTCAAACGCCGAATTGACTAGTGTACGGGCATGCCATCATCTTCCAAGAGCGATTTTCACTAAATGTTTGGGCAGAGATCATTGAAGATCACCTACCTAATGGGACCCCACATTTTTCTTGAACTAGTGCGGCTTATTTGGATTTTTTGGAAAATGTCCTGGCCGATCTGGTGGAAGCCGTGCGACACGAAGGGACAATTAGTTGAACAACCATTTTCCTGTAAGATGGATTGGTCGCCAATGTTCAACTGCATGGTCACCAGATTTTAATCCGTGTGATTTTTTGGTAGGGTCACATACAATTAGTGTACGCAGCTCAAATGAATACCCTCGAAGGGCTGTGTGTGTGTGAACACAAGCTTCCCTAGCCCAAAAGGTACAAGTGTGCATTGTCAACAAAGGACCACCGTCCAAGCAATTTTTTTTTTATAATAGCAAGTCCAACCCACTACGCTGTTTACGTTCCGTAGTTTTTGTTTTATCAATGAATGTAAACATCGTATTAAGACATGGGCGGGGACGGGTTTTCAGCCTTAACTTATTTTTTATTTTAACTCAGAAATAACATGTTTGAAAACTTGTGATTTTTTGACTTATGCAATTGTCATGCTTGTCTCAGTTTTTTATGTCCACCCACTGTCCTACATTTTCAATTCAAGGAAAAAAAAACTGGAATTGATGACACTGTCAAATTTAATTAATGACATATCAACAATTACTTTGAATTAAATTTAATAAATCAAATTTTTCAAACGTAACAAAAGCCAAGTTGACTGTGAGAATGTATTCCCAGAAGGGCACCTTAAGGTGTCATTGAAAAATTATCCGTTACTGGGTTACAAAAATAATACCAATTTGCTCAAATTAAAAAAAAATAGCTGGTCTACTGTAATTTTGACACCTGTCATGTAGGTGACATAACCTGCTAGTTTCCAGTATGTTTCTAGCTCAAGAGGTTGTACAAGAGTATAATGAGAGAAAATCGTTAATTATTAACATCAACAATTGTTGATAATAATTAACGATTCTGTCTCATTATACTCGTGTACAATCTCTTCAGGGAGAAAAATACTGGAAACTAGCAGGTTATGTCACCCACATTAATAAAATAAGTGTGAAAATTACAGTAGACCAGCTATTTATTGAAAGTTCTGGGCAAATTGGTATTATTTTTGTAACGTAGCAACGTATATAATTTTTCAATCACACCTTGAGGTGCCCTTCTGGGATTGGTGGATTTAAGAATCTAATAACTTTCTTATGCAAGCAAAAATTATTTCTTCGGCTGCACTTTTTGGCGACCTATTGCCCCCGGCATTTGACATTTTTCTCTGGTGCGCGAGTTCTGGCGGAGCCTGTATTTATGAATTACCTTATAATTATAAATACTCCTAAATAAAAATTAATTAAAATATTCAAAATTAATATTTTTTTGTTTTCTGAGATAACCCTCAAAGACCACTAACTTCTGTTTTAAAAATATAGGAAAACATAGTAATAAAAAGACAAAAAAAATTTATACAAAAAGAGCATACCAAGTTATGATAAGAAAATCTATTGGCAACAATTGGTTACTGGTGTTTATTGTTGCCAAGTTCAACAGCCTACCGCCAATAACACATTAAATAAATGAAATTGTAAACAATTTGTTCGCGTACTACAATATGCATATACGTGAATTCATTGCTAGACATTATAACTTTAAATTTTGTTAAATAAATACAGGGTGCTTCAGATAAGATAATGAGCCCGACGTTTTGACAATGCAACCCAAAAAACAAATTTCATTTACGTTTTGATCTAATTTTAATTACGATTTGCATTTGCAATCCAACTTGTCTTATGTTGCTCTGACAGTGCTTTGACAAGCAATTTATGATTTATAAAAAAACTGTTTGTTTACCTTTAATGTTTCATTCTTTCATACATTTTGTATTGGGTTTATACCGAAAAGACTTCTTTAATTTCTCTATCATTTCGCGAGAACTGAATGGCACTAATGATCGTTCTCTGCGCTGATGTCAGAGTGACATAAGATGATAACTTGGATTCAACTTGCAAATCCTAATTTGAATTGGATCAAAGGCATAAATGAAATTTGTTTTTTTGGGTTGCATCGACAAATCGTCAGGCTCTTATCTTAATCGCTCTGTATAAAATGTGGCTTTTGAATAGTTTAAACTCAGTATATGTATACTCAGTAAATAATTTGTTATAAAGATTTTATAGCCGAGAAATTACACCCACAAATATCTTTTTGGGCTCGACAAGAAGGCATCTATTATCTGTGAAATTTAATACACGCCGCACAGTGTACTGGTCTCGTCTCGTGGACAAAAATAAAAAATCAAATTATTTTTGAACGTTTTATTGAGGTTCTATTATTTATAGAGAAGCCTTTCTATCTAATAGAGATTACACATATTAAAAAATATATAAATTTTGAAAAAACTAATTCCAAGGTTTGACATGTCAAATAATCTTGTTTCATACATATACCGGCTGTCCCAGGCAGATTTGGATATAGGAAATTAACATGGGAAATTAGTTTTTATTTTTTTCCGGCTGCAGGAGTAACAAAAACTAAAATCTGATTAATGGAGCTTGTAGTGCTTGAAAAGGGCTATCTTATCGACATTTTTGTCGATTCTCCAATTAACTTCATTTGGGCGAAAACGACCCTCGAAAAATCGAAATTTGAATTTGCCGGGTTAGCGTTACTAAGAAACGAACAATCAAGTCAAATTCTGACAAATTATCCTCTGGCAACAATGACTTGAAAAAATTAAAACTAATTTTCCATATTAATTTCCTATATCCAAACCTGCCTGGGACACCCGGTATACTCGTTTTCATATTAATGTACATCAAAGTAGACGTTGAAAGGGATCATTTTAAGGTGGCAACCATGCGAAAATTCAAACAATCCTAAACTCAATCTTTCCTAAAAGTTATTTTTTCAAATAAATGTGTAGGTACCCATGTGGCAAAAAATAGTTAAAATTAACAACGTAATCAACATAGGAAAATAAACATAAAGATTTTTGTCATTATTGATGTGATTAAATTTGTTTTGAATGACATTAATGACACTTTTTGGGTAAATCGGACTTTAAATTAAAGATTCATTTAGACTTCTACAACCTATACTTGATGCACATTAATATGAAAAAGAGTATATAAATTGTTTCTGTTTAAATACAAATTTTGATTTTTGTTCCAAAATCAAATGAATCAATGCACTGTGCGCCGTGCAGAAAAATAACACAAAAATTTTAAGTTTTTAGATATCCCGAAAAAAAAGATCCTTTATGATAAATGAGTTTATTAGTACAAAAAAAAGATACCGCATTCATTTATCTATTCAGTAATCAGTATTAAAAAATAAACACTTTTTTTCGACAGGACTCTGATCAACGCCATCTTGTAGTAAAATAGTAAATGCATAGACCCCTCAAATCAAAACATGAGTTGAACAAACAACTGTCGTCGGCCAAAAGGTTTTGTACATTATTTCTAAGTTAGGTATTTTACAACGTTCAGTTTTATTGAAGCACACAGTTTCGCTTCGTGCTTCAATATTAAAACCTTAAGCTGGAAAATTATATTATACCTAATGAATTAAAACGTAAATAACTATTTCAGTCCTATCAGTTTAACCTAATTGAATAAAATCACCATAAATTTTAATAATCCGATATTTTATTTACACATATTCCAAAACTGCTTTAAAATTCATTAAAATACTTTACCTTTGTAAAAGTCTAGAATGCTGCAAAATTAAAAGCTACGATAAAAATAAGTTTTAATTTCAGTATGCACATATTTGCAAAGTTTACGTAAAAACGCTAATGAAGCAGGAATTATAAAAATAAAAAACTTTAAACAGCTTTTAATAAAGCTTCTGCTGGCATATACTTCATTCTGTTTGAGTGAAAATTCTGATCAATATGCGTATATTTGTGAATCAAATATAAGAGATGTATAATTCACATGTAATCCAGAAAAGCCCTTGAACCGACCCTGTTTCATATTCGAATAGGTGGCATGGTCAGGACAAATACTCAGCAACAATGTAACGATTTCTAGAGAATTTTAAAAACAACTCAACAGCTCAACCCGTATAAAATTTTATTCTGTTCAAATAGTATTTTCTTAAAAAGAATTTCTTACAAAACGACCTTTGCATTATGTTGCTATAATTAAATTTTCAATTTCATACAAATCTGAAAAGATTTCATTCCAATTTCTACCACCCACGACAATATCCTTAATACAATGGGTGTCAACCCAAAAGAAAAGCGCTTTGTTGTCACATTAATAAGCAATAAACTCATAACATTAATGGCTTCGTCTGAAATCTACTTTTAGATAGAAAATTTCAATAATTGTTTAAAGCAACGTGAATTATTTAACCATAAAACGAATTTGGAGATTAACTTGACAAGCAAAAAGGTGGTTTACAGACTACACTGAAATTGAAAGTTGAAAGACCTGCCACGTCCAAAATTAGAACCGTTCCATGTGTCAAGCAATGCAAGAAAAGTTACTAGAGGCAGAAAGGATATCTATCTTATCATTTAAAACTGCAATTTTTTGTGGAAATTTAAATATGATGTAGCTTTAAAATGTTCGCAGACAATGTATCCATAAAGTTTGTTTACATCCATTAAATATTATAAATAAGATAGCGTGCGCTGCAAATTTTGTATGAAATATACAATGCTTCAGACTAAATCGATAGAACAGTAATAATTAAACGAAAGAATCTCGGAAAGCTTCGCTAATTTTAATTAAAATTGCAAATTTTTAAATGGAATTATCTTTTCGATTGGATATTCTAAAAAACCAATTCTGATGATAAAAACAGGAAATCAAGGAAAATTGCTTAAAATTTACAGGAAATTCAGTTTTGCTTTCAAGTGTATTTCCCCGAAGTTTCTATTCTTCAGTTTAAAAAGGGAATGTAATGTCTCCACGAATCGATATATTTCCCATTTTAGCAAATAATAGATTTCATTTGGTAAAACTTTTATGCGTAAAATATAGGTACAAAGAGCCTCTGGGATTGTAAGTGAAGCAGACATTACTCAAAATAAAATAAATTATTTCTGTTTTCGGACATGCGGTTGAATATCGAGCTCGAGCATTTGCTAGTCTAGTCATCCCTTGCCCTTTACTCCAAAGCACACAACCGTATTTCTATGTACGAGTATATCAATAAAGCAACCCGAGCAGCAGCTCGAAGTAGTTTTTCATAAATATTAAACTAGAAGGTTTTTGTTTTTCGTACCGTCACCGGAACATGTATTAACGCCCGACTTTCGTTTCAGTTTCAGATTTCACACAACAGCTGGGTCAAATGTACGAACAGCATGCCGAAGAATTACAAATATTGGTCGCAAACTTCCGGAAACGAAACGGTGAACTGCGGAAAGAAAGGTAAAAGTTTTAATTGGGAGTTTTAATCCTCCCGACGGATTGACCCTACGTGATTTCTGCTGAATCATGGAGTCTTATCTCGCAGACCGGCGTGCCCGAGTTCGTTGTTTCACACTTGGGAGACGCTGCTTCAAGAGGTGGAAATTGATTCTCAGGCCCTCGGCGAGATCGCGTCGATCTTAGGGAGGCAAGTATCACGGCCGCTTCTGGAGAGGTCCTTCCACAGGAAGATACAGTCTAGGAAAGTGTTCACACAAAGGGAGAGCTATGAGACGATCATTGCCAAAACTGAAGAGAAGTTGGTCAAGGTAAGCAGAAAATGTAGGGCTCCCTCAAAACTACGTGTCTAATATTTTATTTAAATCGAGATAATAATAATTTACTATCAGATATTCAAAACATTATGTTATCTAGTCTTAGATTGAAAATTTTTGAGTTTATAAATTTATACATAGTGTATTACAATCACGATGAAATTTTTTTTATTAACCCGAGAGATCAGGTTATGTGACCGAGAGGCGCAGCCTCGAGGTTAAATGGAGCCCGAAGGAGCAATGAAACTCTAATCGAGAATTGTATGCCATTTTGAGCACAATAACAGAAAGGTAATTTCTAAATTAAAAGTAAAATACAGAGTGTGTCAGAACTTGCGCCCCAAAGAAAAATTTCAAGTAAGATAAGGTACCAGGAACATGGAAAAATGTTTAATTCTATCTGTCCAAAAATTGTGACTTTTGTTTTTTTTATATCTAGTTAATGATACTGATGATCTTGTATATGTTTTTTTTTTATAATTATTTAGTAAATGTACAAAAATTTTGCCAATAAAAGCCACAAATATAATCGTAACCAGGAATATTTGAGATTGACGTATGCAAAGCTTTATTGAGGATTTAGCAGCTTTGCGGTCGGCGGTAATAATTTTTCACTGTTGATGGTACTCCCTGAAGATTTACAAAGAGCCGTGTTCAGAAATTTTCGTGGTAGGCTTTTAATTTATTACAAACAAAAATTTGGCAATTTATATATTAATTGAATATAAAATGATAATGCAGGTTTGTAAAGAAACAATCTCAAAATATAGGTAAATATTAAAATTAATTTTTTTTTTGATGAAACGTGCCTGTCCTAAGAAATGCAAATTTGTTTCTGGCTTCTCTACCGCAAGCCCCATGAACCACCGTGGGGGGTAATCGTCTTATTTTACAGGGCTTTTATTTCAAAAGGAGCCAGTGTCAATAACTTTTGACATTGAGTAAATGTATTTTCAAGCAAAAACAGGTCGAGAGAGAAGTTCAAAATCAAGAAAGTTACATTTTAAGTTTCATCCCATAGTCGCTAGCCACCCCTACTTTAAAATTTTAAATGACACCCCCTACTTTTTAAAACGTTTTCGGAAAGAGAAAAAATCAGCGTACCTAAATGTCGATTTGGGTTGCGATGGCAGAGTTCAAAACCAACATAAAATCCGTTTTAGGTTTCATCCCCTAGTAGTTACTTTTTTTAAAAAAGCACCCCCAACTTTTTGAAACATTATTGGAAAGGGGGGATAAAGCTTATCGATAAATCAACAAAATATTTTTTTATTTACGGTTTTCTGACGTTTGCGAATAAAATAACACAGAAATAGAGGACAAAAAGTTGGAATAAATGCTAAGATTCTTTTGTTCTTTTTTCTCATTTTACTATTGCAAACCGAAAAGCATTTAAGGTACAAGAAATGTTTTTATACTCCATTTTGAATTTTTAAAGACTTCGTAAACAAGCCAGAAGCCAGTTAATTTAGTCGTCACATTATTATTTTTCTTTACACTTTATGTCATTCCTTCAGCAAGTTGTTTTAAAATTCATATTCTTTTTTAGATTATCTCATTTTTTATAATTTAAAGGTTGTTTAGCAAATTAAAAATTAATTCTTTGTTAAAAGCATCGCCGTCTCCATAGAAATAATCCTTTTCTCGCCTGGGCATTTTTTGAGTTCAAGTGATTCCCGTTGGCGCTTTAATCTGGGGAAAATTTTTGACAAATCCAGTTATTTAGCTTAAAGGGTTCAATCTCATAATATCAATTCTCCCTGGCGTATCTGGTTTTGTTGTATCCTTCCTTCCAAGCATTTATTAATTGCGTTATTTTTCGTTAATAATTAAAAATTATTTAGTTTTTCCTTAGTAACCCCCGTAACTAAGAAAAAATCGGAATCACTGCTCCAATGCATTTTTTACGAAATGCCCAGGCGGGATATTGATACATTTCATTAAGGAGGCGATGGTTAAAAGTTAATGCGTAATCAACCCAAAAATCTATGCATCTGGTTGGTTCAATTTGGTGATCAGTGATCTGACGTTTGATTGCAATTAACTTAATAAGTTAATGACGATTCTATAAACAGACCAGTAGTCTACATTTTGAAAAATGTGTGTCATTGTTCGTAATATTATGTAAAGAGATATTTGGTATTGTGAAAGAGCGATTTAAACACATATCACACATTATCAAATATTCATCACTTCTTACATTCAATTCTTGTTGGTTATAATTTAATTGAAACCGTAAAAAACAATGTGAATTCCATATTATAGCAGTCTACCAATAAAGACAGTCATCAAACAATGTAACGAGAATTAATTTGTTTAAATTTTACACAATTACTTTTATTTTTTTTATGCGTACAAATAAAAAAATAACTATGCTACAGTCTATTTTTTAAATTTGCTGGTGGGGGTAATGTGAATCAAGAACAATGACCTCCGTCTGTTTTTGACATTTGACAGCTTCTTACAGTTTAGTACTAAAGTCAAAAATTAAAGCTTTTCCTGGCATTAACAAATTTATAGGGCTTAAATTACGATTGTTATCTATATACCGGGTGAATATAAAGTATGGAACCAAGCGGTTTTATTTTTAATCATTTGCCTAATTTATATAAATTAAAGTAATATAAAAAATGTGAAAGTATTTTCAGAACGAAATTTTGTTTTGTTTTTGAGATATGCGATTTTTTTTTGTCAAAATTGCAATTTATGTGAAAATTTTTTTTCGAAAAAATTAAATATAAAGCAGATAGTTGTAATCCTTAGAGTATAGCTTTCATGAGAAAAATGATTTAATAGTGGGTTGCCATTTAAAAAAATATTTTTTTTTGTAGAACTCAAAAACAAAAGAAAATTTCGAAAAATTTTATTCTTGTTAAATCATCACATTTTTATAGTACTTTATCACTCATCAATTAGTTTTTTCAAAAAATAAATAGCTAAGCAAAAAACGTTTGGTTCCACACTTTTTATTCACCTGGTATATAAAGAGGCTTGTCCTGATTGACCTATCAATCCACAGCCTAAACCGCTGGAGACAGAAATTTCAAATTTTCACAGTAGATACCTTTTATAACGTAGGCATCCAATAAGAAAGGATTTTTGGAAAATCAACCCCTAAAGGGGTTAAATGGGGTGGTGAATTCGAAGTTTTAAAGCTATAGCCATGAAAATTGGTACTTAGGCTTTCGGTTAAAAATAAAAAAATACGTATTTTACCATTTTTGGAAATTTCATCCCCAAGGGGGTTGAACAAGTGTAAAAAGTCGTAAAATATTTGTATTTTTTTTTAAAGTTAAATTCATGAAAATTGGTATTTGGGCTCTCAGTTAAAAACAAAAAAACACGTGTTTTAGGATTTTGGAAAATTTCATCCCCAAAGGGGTCAAACAAGGGATGAAAATTTGTATAAATATTTATAACTTCGTCATTTTTGAAGTTATATTTATGAAAATTGGGATTTGGGCTTTCGGTTAAAAATGAAGAAACACGTGTTTTAGGATTTTTGAAAATTCCACCCTCTAGGGGGTTGAACAGGGATGACAATTTGTATTAAAATATGTCATTTATAAAGTTAAATCCTTAAAAATTTGTATTTAGGCTTTCGATTAAAAATCAAGTAATACGTGTTTCAGGATTTTTAGAAATTTCACCCTCAAGGGGGTTGATCAAGGGTAAAACTTCGTAAAATATTCGTGTTTTTTTTAAGTTAAATCTATGAAAATTGGTATTTGGGTGTTCAGTTAAAAACAAAATAGCACATGTTTCAAGATTTTGGAGAATTCTATCCCTAAGGAGTCAAACAAGGGATGAAAATTTGTATAAATATGTGTTACAGTTAAACATGGAATGAAAATTTGTATCAAAATTTGTCATTGTTAAGTAATGTCCATGAAATAAGACTTAAAATTTTACGGTTTTTAAATAAGTTATAAAAGACGGACTTTTTATTTTTACTACGAAGTTCATAATAAATTATGTGTTGCTATATTTTGTTAGTAAGTTTCTTAGCCCTTCTGCGTTTTGAAATAGTTGTGGATGTCAAACTACTACGCGAGCGAAGCCGCGGGCAACAGCTAGTGATCATATAAAGGGTCTAAATATTAGCCTCAAAACAATCTTCCCCATTAAAAATGAAATTACAAATAACCTATGTGACGATAAGACATACTTTTGACGTACGTCACTAGCTCTGCGTTACTCTAATCGCATTTGTTAAAGTGAGATAAATAGCGCGACCAACCCTACATAATAAATACGTAGCGAGAAAGCAACAAGGCTGTTTACAAATGTTGAAAAGAGATAGCTATCTGGTACGCATTTGGAATTATTAATTGATCCACACACATAAATAAAAAAACGGACTTTACTAATCATCATCCAAACCACACTCACAAAGTGCTCAAAACACAAACATATTATCTTCGTTAACAATTATAATTTTTCACATAGCATTTGTATTATGAACAATATTACGTTAACAAAATTTGTTAGCTAAATGCAGTGAGTATTTTTTAAATTTTGTACAATTTAGGACAAATTTGCATGTGGGTTAAGCTAATGGGATAGATATTAAAAATATAGTCATAACAGGTAAGATTAAAAATTTAAAAAAATACTCCTAATTTTCTGTTTATTGGTAATTCTTATGAAAACTGTTGAATTACTTTTAACAGTCACAATATTATTAGTACAATAGTACACATGTTATTAATGAGTAGATTATGCATAATAACGCGAAGATAAGTTTCTTTTTTGAGTTTATTAGAACCGAAAGCTTGTTATAAACAATAATTTCAGTTCAGTTCAGTACTAAACTTTGTATTTAATTTGATTTGACTAAATGTATTTTTAAAATAAAAATTCTATTGTAATTTTGTGATTGTGATGATTTAATAAAAGCGGTATAATTCTGTAACAAAATAAATTATGCTTTTACCACGTTTGACTTTTCTTTTTTCTTGAAAGTAAAAAAAAAAAATTTTTTGTTTCAGTGTCGGCAAGAATATAAGAACGCCTACTTAGCGTACCTTTCGAATCCCACAACGGAGAGCCTGAGCTCCTATTTCAACAGTCACAACACTTACGTCCAACAACTCCACGCGACAAACGGGATGTTGGAAGAGTACGGAAAGGATACTTTACCATCACTTTTGCAGGTGAAATTACAGCACCGGAAACGAGACCGGCATCTCGTTCCGGACGCCAATCAAATGTCAACCCAAACCAATTGAAGGACATTACCAATTCATCAGCCGCCATTACCAACCCTCTCTACCAACAAAGCTTGGATTATTCTAATTTGACAAGCTCCGTGCCGGATATTGCAACTCGACTCATAAAATCCACTTTTATCTACCTAATTAGAAAAAAATAATGCGATTATTTTCCTATGACGACGTTCTTTCATCCGTGTTTAAAATTTGTCTTTGAGTACAAAGTGGATGTAATACTCAACGAAATCTATTTTAAATTAGGCAAACAAACGCGAAGCGGTTTCAACAAAATTTATTAGATTGGTGGCACGTACAGCGCGTATTGGTACAAATAAACGATTTTTTCAGGAATTAGAAGATATCTACAGTGATTTGTGTGCGGCGGTTTCAGAAGCTGTCGCTCAAGGGGCAGAAGTGGTCTCTTCGAGGGTAAGCAAATTGTTGACCTTTTAAACGTGGCAAACCCGACAAACATCCCACAGCAATTATAAATTTCGTAAACTTCAGTAATTTATGTTCCATATTCCAGTTCATTCGTTTTTGATAAGTCGCGACGTGATTTGTTGGAAAAGGTCATGTTAATTTATTTTCTCATCAGTTGTGTGTAAACAACCGATCAAAGTAGCGAAAATGTCACAGATTAAAATCTTCTCGAATCAAATCTCGTTCGTCGTTGAATGTTTGAATAGTCCATTGACGTGATGTAATTAATGGTGTGGTGTATTCTATGACGAACTTACAGTCAACCAATCAGAACCCGAATGGCCATCACTGGTGACAATAAAGTCTCATTCTTCATACCCTTTTCTTGTTTGACTTGTACTAATTGCAAAGAAAAATTGAAAATTGATTGGATTGACTGCGAACGTCAACGCTTTATGCACAAAATCCACTTAATCCGGAAAAATTAACATGTTGAGTGACAGTCGTTTCCAATTATTTTTCCGATTTTTGCAAATCCATTATTTTCCGCTAGGCGAAAGAACAATGCAAGAGATACGACGGTTTAGTTTCACAATGCAAATCCATCTCGGCGTCATCGGATTTAGCCCACTTAGCGCGATCTCTACCCACCCCCACGGGCCGGGCCCCCATTCTGAAGAGACCATTCGTTCCGCCTCAACCGCCCCCACCTCCGGATCCTGTAGATGGTGAGCCGCAAGACATGCAAAACGTAAGTTATTTAATGAAAGCGAGACGAGCGCACCTAACCCGAATTAATCTCCAGCTCCAGGATAACATCCCCCCACCGCTCAAGGACGAACTAGTAATAGACAGGCTGTCGGCCCTCCAAGTGAAGCCTTCCCACGATGTTTTGAAAAAGGAAGCGGCTGATTTAGAGGCGCAAATCAGACAAATCCAAGACGCTCTAGAAACTCTGTTGAGGATTCAGCAACGATCGGTTGAAGCGGCACTTTACAATAAAGCCAACGAACTCCAAGAGGATATTTCAATGAAACGATTCGATCTAAGGGTGGCCCAGATCCATCTTAGCGCGATCAACGCTCAGGTAATTGAAAAACGGACATTTGAAAAAGAGAGTTAAAACAACGAATTGATGTTTTTTCTATAATACTCGTATTAAGTTGAGACACAAACTTTTAGCATTTTAGCATTTTTTGTACTTTATCTTTTTGAAAATAATATTTCATAATAATTTTATCAGTTGCACATTTAAAACGAATAGAATGTTTTTATTTGCACGCATTATTAAAAAAAAATCTGTTTATGAGGTTGCACAAAAGATTGTTATATCGGGTGTGTCAAAAAGGTATAAGAATTTCATCACTAAATAGAAATAAAAAAAACTGAATTTTTAGTTATTACATATTCTTAAATGTGTAACCCCCTTGAAGACCATGAAAAGACCCGGCAATAAATATTAAACCCTTGAAAGGACAGCAAAAAATATTTCATTCTACAGTTTATAAAATTACACATTTATACAATTTTGCCGCTCATCTACACTCACCGGCAAAATTGTCGTATCAATTTTGAATTGAAATTTTTTACTGAAATAACGCTTAAAAAAATAAATGCATCAAAAATTTATTAATTAGCTAATTAACGTTAAGCTAAACTAAAATTACGACTTAAACTTCAACAATTAAACTACAATTTAATGAATATCAAAAGAAACAAAAAAGCGAATTCCGTGCGGATCAGTTTTTTAGCTTAGATAAGCTTTTGTTACATTCGGAGGCAACCATTAATACCTAGTATTACCTCCTCGAGCCTGGAAAGAAGCTCAGTTTTTAATTGTTGTCTCTTGAAAATTTGCGGTGATTTTGATTTATTCAGTAAACAATGAATCTACACCAATTGTTTTTGAAAAATCCATAGTCGACTGATTTACTTGATAATGCTACTATCCTATATCATTAATTTTAGTACTATTTCAGAACCATTTAGCCATTTTAAATCTTAAAATTTCAGTTATGCGATAATTATGCCGGTCAGTGTATAAGAAAACTAATAAAATTAATTATTTTCTAATGAATTAAAAAATCAGGCTTCATGCATCCAGCATATGGCAGCATTTAAACTACCTTGACACGTTACCGGAGAAACAAATAGTACTACTAATATGTGAATTTGTCAACATCTGACAATTTCTTACAAATTAAAAAAAAACTAATACCTATAAAAAAAAAATCAGTTTGTGTACTAGTAAATATTGCAACGTTTGCTTAGCACTAGGAACAACGCAACAGATTAATTATTATTTATGAAGGTTTTAATTTTTTACAAAGTTCTTAAATCACCATAGTAACACCTATCTAAGGTAGAAATGTATTCTTGACCTGTGTTGTGGTTTTTCTTTATTATGTATTATTATCTCCCATGTCACGCCTGTCCGACCTTTTTGACATAGCCGATACAAAGTTTCACACTCCAAACAATTTTTAGGTTTAAGGGGAAAATGTACAGGGTGTTTACGGTCTTGGAGTTGTAAATTGACCTAGTACTCCTAGAAGAGTACAGAAATACTCTAACCGAGAAAAAACTCACACAATTGTTATTATTAAGAATGTTATTTAACTCCAAAATATTGGTACACGGTTTGAGGGTCACTGGAATTATTTCCTTGTTCAGATAAAATTGTATTGTTGTAACAAATAAAAAAATCGTATCCATGACAATGAAAGAGAAAAGTCACTTCATAGTTTTGACACTGTCATCATTTGATTTGCTTTTGTTGTAGTTTTGATCATAATTCGAAGATCTTCAGTTTAGTCTCTTCCAGCGAAATGGTTTCCAATAGGTTTGATTTGTTTTTCTTACTTTTTTTCCACATTTATGTACATGGATCGCAAATATTAAAATAATAAATTTTGTCGTGATTGACCGTGAAACACAAGGTAATGATACTGATGGCCATTGCTGCAGATGAAGCAGCAATTCTTAAACAAATAATATAATAGTATATTATGTAACTAGTGTTACAAACTAGTTTTATTAGGCACGAGCGAAGCGCAGCGGAGCGAGTGTTTAGTAAAACGAATGTCTAGAGAAGTTTATACACGTGTTACATACTATACTTTTTCTATGATCACCACAAAAAAAAATACTTAAATAAAAAAATATATATTTGTACTTAATTTTAATTTAATTTGGTATTATAGTTTATCTTTGTAAATAGGTATTCCTTATCAGGGGCAGACGATAAGAATTCTTTAATTTGCTGTTTTCGACTTTTTAGATTTATAACCATCAGATTTACCCTTCAGTTACGCACACAATTTGGGATATTTTCTCATGTCAACATTGTTTTTTAGGTTAAGCGTCATCCGCAACATTGAGTAGACTGCCCACAAAAAATGCGGTTTCATCTTTTTCGAAAGATCTTGAAAATATGCAAGCAGCACATTCTCAGATAAAGAATTTATTTAATTTCTTGACGCCAATCTTGGAAAAGTTTATATATACGTTCGTACTGACTTCCAATTCCAATTAAAACATCATCTTCACTTTCATTTTCATTCATTTTTCACAAGCCGCAGCCCCGTCTAAATGACAGCTAAATGACAACTAACAGAAAGCACCTCGATGAAGTTAGCAGTAAGTAATATTTTTCTTGAGGGCAAAATTCAAATTACAGTCGACCAAAAACTTGCTACTCGCGTCACAACGCGTTTCCCCCAATATTTTCGTTTCGTGCAGCCAGATTCACACTCGAAAAATTATTAGAATTACAGAAAGGTAACTTCAGCCCGTGACTAATATGACAATTGCGAGTAGAAAAAATAAATTATTTCCTTTCTCAACGTAAATTTTTGTTTTATACAGGATGCGCCAGAACTCGCGCCCCAGAGAAAAATGCCATAAAAGGTTAGATAACAGGAACATGGAAAAAATGTTAAAAAAAAATTATCTATAATAATTTCGAAGTAATGAGGGTTTAAAGTTTGCACTTTGACTCTGTTTATTTCTGTTGGAAAATTAATTTTCCAAGTTTTTTAGCTATAGGCTATTAAAAGAGGAAACAAGGAAGCTATATCCTAAATTATAACTGTGTTCAATGTTGTTTGTGGCTTTTATTGGCAAAATTTTTGTCCTTTTACTAAATAATTGTAAAAAAACATATACAAGGTCATCAATATCCTCAAATAGAAATAAAAAGATGTCAAATGTCAAAAAATAAATGTCAAAATTTTTTGACAGATAGAATTTTTTAAACATTTTTTTCAGGTTCCTGGTATCTTACCTTACTTGAAAATTTTCTTTGGGGCGCGAGTTCTAGCGCACCCCGTATAGCGTATTACTTTTGATCTACCGTGGATATCATCTCATTTAAATTTCAACCTCAACACCGTAATCACCCTGTGTACAAGATGAACCAAAAGTAGCATTTAAAGCGGATTTTTCATTAACAAATAAGTCAGGTCAGATAAATCAAACAGCAGAAATTAAAAAAATTGTCTAATACCTACATATTATAATTTCTTGTATTAATTTATAAAAATGTTTAAAATATAGACAATTATTCACTTAACAAAATTCACCTTGAACACAAAACAGGGTGAAATAGCACTATTAGAGCATGAGCTTCCAAACTTTTTTCTTCACTATTTCAATTTTGTTTTCATGTTTCATATTAAAAAAAAATCCCAATCAAACACATACAATTTTCGATTTAATTGTAAACTTAACTCAGGTTGAAGCACTTTTTTGTTTAAAAATAACTTTTTAATAATAATAATAATTTAAAAAAAAAACGAAATTCTAATTGACCGATAAAAATCCCAATCAAACACATACAATTTTCGATTTAATTGTAAACTTAACTCAGGTTGAAGCACTTTTTTGTTTAAAAATAACTTTTTAATAATAATAATAATTTAAAAAAAAAACGAAATTCTAATTGACCGATAAAAATTGTTGTTATGGAGGTTTTTGTTTCAGAAATTAAGCAAACTCAAATTTTGATTCCAAAAGTAGATTGAAATTAATTCATTTGATCATGCGATAGAATTTTGATGCCTACAAAAACTAGTTCAGAAATTTGCAGAATGAGCCCTCGAAGTCATGGTTCAGAAACAAGGCCGAGTTATTTCCATTAAAGTTCTAACCGTCTACAAATCCAACACCTTCATAAGAAAATAAATTAAAATGAGTCCCTCCGTTGACAGTCGACAGACCTTAAAATATGTACATAATTACAACGTTCTCTTAACGCGATTACGGTTGAGGAAAACTTGTAGGTTTTCGAGATTTTCACCTCAAGAATTTATTGATCGTAATAATTCAACTTAATTACATTCAAATGACAAATAATAATTCACATTTATTTTCCATACTACCAAAAATTTGTTATCGTTCTACACATATTGTAAAACAACAAGCAACATTGAATTGCAAATGAGTTTGGATGGAAAAAATAATCCTCCCGACCAATTTTAATCAAGAGGTGAAAATGGAATACCGAAAAATCAACAAAACGATCGAAAAAATCATAAACCATTTTACCGTCGATCGGCCAGGCTCGTTCTCCACCGGAGCTTTTGCACGAATTGATGGAACTCCCAGATGCGCGGGAAAAGCTCTGCGCATCAAGGATTATCAATACACCTCGGGTACAGCTAAGGTTAACCGGTGACAATACGCTTTTACAAAATTTCTTAAATTGTTAACCGAAGATTTGATAATTAAGGCTGTGAATCAAAAGTCTGCCGTAAAAATCGATCGTTTTGGTGTTACCGCTGTCGAAACCCCCGTAGTTGTCGAAGACGCGCGTTTCAAAGCGCGGGATCGTCTCGACTCAAATTACATTTTTGTTTTTCGGATAATTTCTAAAGTAAACGAACCATGGGCTGGGTTACCCTAAAAGCCCATTTGGTAAGTCAGCTTTTCCACTGCAATTATAAATGTCATTATCGATTGTTGCTCTTTTGTGTATGCAATCCAGGCCAAAACACAATAATTTAACGATGCATAACCGGCATTAGATGAAATGTTGAAAATGAAACCCAGTTTAATTGATTGAGATTTCAATGCTTCAATGATGAAAACTCACTTATTAATTAAGAGCATTTAATTAAGACCGGTGATTATTATTTGTCTGATAAATTCGCATGAATAAGTTCAATTAGACCCAACATGACAAAAATATTGAATATTTCAACGTGAATTCAATTTGGTCTCAAACTGCCACATGTTAAATTTTAATTAATTTAATTTACAGAAAGAGCTTTTTACGAGTAAACTCGAAGGAGATACGGGTCGTGAAAGAAAAATGTCTTCAGCGTCGACTGCAAGCATGAAAAATAAATGGTTAAAAGCTTTTAAGAGTTTAAAAACTCCACCACCAGAAACCACGGAGAAGTAAGTCTAATATTGATTTATTTTATTGGAAATGGCCATTTTAATTATTAATCTAAATAATTACAGTAGTTTTGTGTCAGTTTTTATAGGACATTGTTGATTCAATAACAACTTTTCTAATCTTTTATTTGGAAGTAGATTCATCAGTCCGACTCGTTAACTGGTTTAGAACTTTCCCGATAAATCTATTTCCAAGAGTTAAAGTAGATTTGTTTTAATCGTTATTGATGTTTGTTTTTAAATACAGAAAAAACCAAATGTACCATGCAGTTTCTACAATAATTGCAATGAGGTAAATGTGTCATGCAATGTTAGATCACTTTTTGTTGTCACTTCTTTCATACTGCATTTTCATGTGTATATACCCATACCATTATGCATCATTATGTTACTTTATCAGCTCAGAAAGCTTCGGCCTAACTTCCATCTCAATCCATTCAGAAACCAATTTCCCTCAAAATCAATTTTAGTAGAGTTTACTGAACGACCTCAAAAGTATTCTCTATCAACTGACCCAATCTCAGTTACCAAACAATTCCAGCGAATTTAAAGAGATCAAAACGAAAGGATTTGACGAGAAACGAGCGCCATTAAAGCCAAGCTTTGTTTATTTTCAAACCGGATTTAGTCGAGTGCCATCTCATTCAACATTATCCTCACAATTGTTCTATTTCACATTTCTCCCATTTCCACATACATTTACGCAAATTTCACATCATCATCAGCTTGCATTTTCCATCATTACGTTTGCACATATATTAGCTGAACACCCTGTACTACTACTACAGTACGTATAGCTTTTTCTTTATGTCTAGTATAGTTTCGTGTATTGTGTGTATAGCCTGAGGCCGTCCTCATAATCTAAACTTTCGAACTTAGTTATGAGGTTGGCTTAACTAAAATTCCTTTGACGTAATAACGTTTTAAAGCGAATTTCAATCAAACAAATTCATATCTGACGAGAGTTTCTTATCTAGGAAAAATGGTTCGGCCGCGACAAGAGAGCTTCTAAAAGGCGATCCAGACGCTCATAATTTCCAAGAGTATACTTACAAGAAAATTACACCCTGCGATGTATGCTCGCAAGTATTGAGAGGTGAGTCAAAATAAATTGCTAAAATCACAGCTATTGACGGCTGATCTTTTATTAAATTAAGGACAGAATTGCGACGTCTTTCACCAAGAGTATACAGTACCCCAATTCATACCATGTTGACTTAATGTGATAATCTGTCTCTATTAAACGAACACTGGCGCACAATCTAGCAACTTGAGAGACTATTCCCGCTGATCATTTAACATACTGTAATTAATAAGGATAACAGAAATTCTCTAGAGTCTCTGGAGATTCTAAATTAACAAAACTGTTCTACTTGTTTAGAGATATTTTTTAATAAACACGGTGGCTGCAGAAAAATCTTCGTGGCTATATAGTGCTTAATGATGCTAATTTGTTTTAATTTTTAATTATTGGAATTACTTCTAACGGCAAAAGCAGGAAAAAAAGTAAATAAGAAAGAAAAAAAGATGGATTTTGCTATAAGACGCAGAAGCCTGTATCACAAAACTAAAACACTTAACTTAACCCTAACTAATTAACTTAGAAAACAACAATTTATTACAACAACCAAACCAAGCACACGCAAAAGTACAACAAAAAATATTTTATTATTGCTTTATTACGGTGCACACTAGTTCGCTCCTCCGGTCAAAAAATCCTGATAATCGTAACTAGTTCGCTCCGATGACCGTATAGCTCCCGTGAGTTATTTTGTAAAAGCTGAAAATTTGTCAGCGCATACTACCAACACAGCAGTGACCACCCGTGATCAAGAATAATGGGTCGGCCAAATTTACTGATAACAAATTTAAAAAAATGTACTTCGAAGTACCACTCAAACACTACGCACACACATGCAATCAGATGCACTAAAAAAAACGGTTAAAAATTAAACATAAACATTTTTTGCTAGTCAAAACATTTCCCGGGTCACAATCTGCGTACATCGGTTACCTCTCGCCTACCGAACATCTGGGACAGCTGGCCGATAATTATGTGATGATGCCACCGGGTTTTATTATTTTTATTGATAAAGAAGTAAAGAACGAATACATTGCATTATAAAAATTATTAACAGACTAGACACTAGAGTTTAATATTCAGTTATTTGTTTTGGACGTAAAATTTGTTAGGTGCACTGAATTTTAAAAATATTTAAAAAAACACCATAATTGTTTGACATATTTCCTAAAAAAAAGGAAAAATTGCACAAAATCTCACGCCTCAATAGTTTTTTTCTTTTAGAAAGATAAACTTTCAGTTTAGCTCTTGAACCAACTGAAAAAAAAGTTAATATTTCAGAAAAAAAATAATTTCTTGAGGGCAAAACTTTTAGTTTAAAAATCTATTACCTTGGATAAAATTTGTTATATTGACAGTAATTTACTTGTTTAAAAGTCACAAATAGATTTAGAAGGTAAACARTATTTTGTCTAAAATTAAAATGTAAAAACTCAAAAACAAAATCAACAAAAAGGAACATAAGCGATCGGCCGGCACGAGTTCGGCCGTCCTACGCGTGTATTATCAACGAAAGAACTTGWGACTCGACGCGGCAGTTTAGCCTGTGGTTTAGCGATCCGAAAGCAGGGACCGATAGCAAAGAAGTAAAAAATACCAACTTAAATTTATCAAATAAAAAAGCGGAATTTTTTTATATTTTCTTCGGAATAATATAAGAAATCACCTCATCCATTGCCAGACACTTAATATCGTGGCCACACCTTGTCAGACACCCTTAAGGGTGTTATGCAGTGAAGTAAAATTTCAGTTTTCAGAAATATGCAACCCAAATTGCAGGGCGTTTAGGCTTGCACTGGCAGCTGTCAATCACCGGATTAAAAGAGCGCCTGTGGCGACGGTCGCTAAGACCACACCAGACCGAACCTTTTAAAATAATCTTAGTAACATTTTCGGAATGTGCTCTTTCACTTATTTTCATATTTGATAATAATACTAATAATAATAACAAAATGCCAAGTTGCATTGTTAAATACTTAATGAGGATAAATAATCTTTTATAAACGAACACAAATAAAAAAGAAATTATAAGGACCATAAATGGCTTTATATTCACACAAAATATTTTATTAGACTTAGCAAACACTATACACTATAAAATAAAATTACACATTTACACATACAGGGTATCAATTTTAAAACTTGCAATCGGCCATATTTCTAGAACTGAAAGTTATCGAGAAACCGTTTCGGTGAAACCTTTGAAGCCTTGAAGCCACAGTCACCTCAAGTTGAATGAATATTTTAAATGGCACTACCCTACTTCTGATATATCAGTAATAAAGTAATTAATTAAAAACATTCAAAATATTTCGTCTCCTTAGTGCAGCAACTTGAAATTTATAGTTTTGAGTAACTGCAGTTTAAAAATTTTAAAAACAAAAAACTACATCTTCAAAGTAATCAAAAATTATTATTGTTAGTCATACAAGTGTGTAATACACTAACCTGTTTTTTTTAATGTGACACAAATTTAGGTTTTAGGTTTTTGAAGTACTGCAACAAATACTTTAGAAATGCCTAAAATTTAAGTTATCTAGTTGTTGCACTAAGTATACGATTTTTAGATCACATATTTTTATGTGTAAGAGGTCAGACTTATTTTTTCTATATTTGACCGCACTTACTACAGCCATTCGAAATTTTAATACATGCCCTAATTTTTGGTCTGAGTTTAGCGCATTTGGTCAATTCTTTTAATTTATTACAATAATTTCGCAAGATATGGTTTCTACACTCGATTTTTTCAATATAATAATCCGGGCCATATGGTTTAATATTTTTTATTTTATTATAAACTCTACTATCACCATCTCCTATAATTCGTTTATACCGGTTGTCCCAGGCAGGTTTKGATATAGGAAATTAACATRGGAAATTAGTTTTTATTTTTTTCCGGTTCAGGAGTAACAGAAATTAATATCTGATTAATTTAGCTTGTAGTGCTCGAAAAGGGCTATCTTATCGACATTTTTGTCAATTCTCGACTTAACTCTATTTAGGCGAAAGTGGCTCTGGAAAAATCGAAATTTGAATTTGCCGGGTTAGAAACGAACAATCAAGTCAAATTATGACAAGTTTTCCTTTGACAATAATGACTTGATAGTTCGTTTCTTAGTAACATTAGCCCGGCAAATTCAAATTTCGATTTTTCGAGGATCGTTTTCGCCCAAATGCAGTTAATTGCAGAATCGACAAAAATATCAATAAGATTAGTAATTTCTGCCAAAAAGAGAAAGTTTTAGGTCTTTAAAATTTCAGGATTAACTAAATCAAATTTCTAACGAATTCTTGTATTATGATAGTTTTCTTAGAAGAACCGAAAATTATGTTAGAAATTAGTCTTTAACTAATAAGCAGTGCTAAATCTCAAAAAATGCAAATTTAGAGCGAGATATTTTTATATTGTACAAGAGTTTTCTTAGAAGAACTCAATGATTTGCTACATAAAAAAAGCACTTTAGAGAAAAAAACATATTTTTTTAAATATCCAACGTATACCTGATTTTTTTAAACTAAAATTATGTTAGAAATTAATTTTTAATTAATAAGCAGTGCTAATTTAGAGCGAAATTTATTTATCTTTTACAAGAGTCGTTTCCCCTATCCGGGGACACACTGTGTATCTGCTTCGAATGCTGTTGTCATTCATTTTGCGTTCTTAAACGTCGAATAATTCGCGAATTAAACACAATGTTACTAGACTTAAAAAAAATGTAGCTAAAACCAGATATCATCAGTTTGAAATTCAACAAAAAGGAAAGCTTCTTGCAGGTACCGCTTGTGTAAAATCATTATTAGGGGTTAAGCTCTCGATGGGGGGTAATAACAGCTGTAAATCATGGAAGAAGCTTGAGATTTTCCGTCCAAGAGTAATGGGGGTTGCATCCATTTTTTAAAGTTTTTTTGTAATTTAGCTTGTATTATAAAAAAAAAATGAACGTAGCGAGGTGCATATTTTAATTATCTACATGTCAATAAAAAAATTGTTTTAAGATGTTGCACCGTTACAAAGAAAAACCTGGGCAAAGTTTTACAATAATGGTAATTTTTTAGAGAATCTAAGTAATATTTTGAAAAAGTTACATCATAGCGGGGTACGTTATGCTATTATTTACAGATAGAGACGTGGATCTTTTTGTAGAATTAAAAAATACAGATTTTACACATGGGTGAAATTTGTATGTTTTCCCGTATAAATTTTAGACACTAATGGAGAGCCTTAAACTTTAATAAATTGTAACTGTACTTACGTTATACTATAAAAGCTGTTTGTTAAACAGACTTTAGTACAGGTCATGAATAAGAATGTTGAATTATCTCTTTCTATTTCGGTGTTAGCTGTGTTACTTTTGTTTATTTTCTGCGCTAATTATTTTTTGTGCATAAGGCCCACTCGATTTTTATTGTCCAAAACAGAAAAGTTTATCGAAATTTAGTTAATTTAGGATAGCAACTTAGAATTTTACACTAGACTAAACAAACCTTATATTGATATAAAGCTTGTCAAAAGATCTTTTGATTGGTATAATAATAAATAGTAGGTGCCATTTGAAAAAAATGAGTTTTTGACATTTTTAATTTGTCATTTTAAAAAACTCGCAGTAGACACATGCCACTGAGCAGGTTGTTGAGTAAACACTTAAAAGACGCGGCAAACATTCAGGAATCAAACGGCGTTACTTACTTTAACTTGTGTGAAGCATTTAGAAGGTACGAATTTTTAGACTGACCCCTGCATTTCAAAAATTCTGGTAAAAAAGTGCCACAAATCAAAATTGATAACAGATAACTAAAAATAACCTCTATAAAAGTTATTTATAATTTAGCGTAGAATCCAAAAATAAAATCAAAACTCAGTAGATTCCATTTAAAACAACATAACTTTAGTGTTTTTTTAATATTGGGACACGCTGGATATAAACCGCAATATTTTTAAAATGTGCATAAAAAACGCAGCTATAAAAAAGTCAATATCTCTTAAAATAAACATTATAGAGCTTTTTCGGACCGTTGGGACAGCCTGTATGTACTTCAACTACACCACTTAAATGTCATGTTTGAGTGAATTTGTCAATTTGACATTGACAGTAACATTATTGTCGTCGTTGAAAGTCTTGTTATTGGTTGATCTTATTGGTTGATTTCTTGCTTTTGTTCAGCGTCTCATTGGTTTCTTTTAATTTAATTCCTTACGATTAAGTAACTTCCATGAAATCAAGCATAAATGTACTTGTGTTAGTGCAAAAAATTGAAATAATGAGGGGTCACCGATAAAAATTAGCCCCCCATCAACCTTTATTTATTCTACAAAAAATGGGGCCAATCTTATAAAAAAAACATTCAAATGCTGTTTTAGTACTTTACATATTGTGTCTGCTATGACACAAACCACACTCTGTAAATAAAATTGTGATTATTTGAGATATTTGAGGTAAATCTGACCGTTGTTTAAGAAGCCTATTATTTAATAAAGTAATTAACAGTACAAACTGAAATCGACGCATTGTTATGACTCTCAGTCAGATAAGTAACTTTCTGGTTTTCATAAAATCAGAATAAAAGCTTCCGAACGTTTCTAGTATGTTTTCGAAGGATGTAAGATGTAACTTTGTTTTGTAGACGTCTTGAATTTCAACTTCTTACCTGGAAAAATGCATAAGATCGTCTATAGTTTTAAACTCTTAAAAAACTCAATGTAAGAAATTACTTGTCCAGGCTTCTTATGTCTATGATGATTCCTATTTATGAATTACCTATTTTGCATCCGTTTTCTTCTCAACATACCCACTGTTCCTTAGAAAATCGGTTTTATACTGATGTACACTAAAAATTCCGAGTTTTAGATACAACATTCAAAACATTGGAAAACATAATGATCTAAGGAATACACTGCTTGTAGAACGTCATTTCCAATATACTATATTAAATTTTAAATGCCTTTGCAAAGAATCGTACAAAGCAACACTTTCATCAATAAACAACTTCTAATAACTCGTAGATATTGAACCTAACGTCAAAAAAATTGACGTTTTGTCATCGCGATGTAAACGTGGTGAGGAGAAACGTCAGATGACGCATCGGTCAACCTCCGTGATTTTTCCTATAACATTATTTTACTAGTACAGTTTTTTTACATTATTGTACTAATAACGCAATGGAGTTGTTCTACTTGGTTGGGTTCAGTAGCAAAATATTAGAATTAAGATACGCTTGAAGAAAAAAGTTGATTTTTACTACAACGACTATTAATTTTAATTCATACTGTGCTTAAAGAAATTTGTTTCATAAACTTAAAATATCCTTTTATTTCTCCAATAAAACATTTCTGTACCTGTAACAATTGCGAAGACAGTTTCATTTGAATAGAATTCCGAAATTTTTTAGACGCTACCCGTTTATTCAAAGATGTGAAAAAGCAGTCAAATTGTGCAATAATCCCGTCTTATTGTGATATGCTCTCAAACCCAACATCAACAAAATGTCTCGTAATATCTATATTAACCTGATGATTTCAGGGCACACAAGACAGGGTCTGAAATGTAGAATATGCAAAATGAACGTTCATCTTGACTGTCAGGATAAAGCGTCCAAATGTCAGACGAAGCAACGGTTATTAAGACGTCAGAAATCAACATCAGAGATAGAAACTCGAATTCAAGATGTGACCGCCGAAGACGAAAGTAAGTCAAATTGCAGATTTTCGTTAATATTTTTTCAAATTTCTGGTTTGACCATGAACTTTTGATATATTTATAGAAAAAAATGAAATGTATTCAGGGATGCCCACAATTAACAGACATTTGTCGGTCAGGGATAACAACAGACTGTACCCGCCCCCCAATGCTGTCATAGGTACAAAAACAGACGTGTTGGGTGTACTTAATGCTTCGATCATCAATTAACTCAAAGGTTGGACGAGAGCGTTTTGCTAATGCAGCCGAGCCGCTCTCGACCCTCCTTCATCTAAAACATGTCCATAAATCGCTTATTGCCTTCGTGTCCGAAACTGTATTGACAAACCTTTCTCAGAGAGTCCGGAAGTGGATCAAATATACCAAGTGTTGAAGCAGGCTACCGAAATATCAAATAGCAAGCCACGCGTTAATGTAGAACCCGCTCCACCCGGTATAACGGTGGACAGAACCGTCACTTCGAATCCGGGAAGCTCGGGCAGCTCCGGACAAAGTCTTAATCGGAGACCGGGTCCTCCGATACAGCCTCCTAGGGCTGCCGGCACCAACTTAGCCGTTGTCAATCCTGCTCCTTGCTCCACTAGCTCAGGTTTGTCACGACTAGAGGACTTAAAGGACGCGTTTACGCCAATTTTAGGCTAATTCTGCATGCACTCTATCCAATTATTCTCCAACTGCCCTCTACGGTTCGGTCCCGATTTCCCGATCTGGGGGGTTTACACACTTTTTAGCACGATGTTAATTTATGCATGTTGATGAAAATTCTTTTGCTTATCAGCACGGTCGTGATAACTGATGAATTGCACAAAATTGTATTAAAATATAGTCGACTTGAAATAGTATTTTTTTTATGGTCATTATGAATTAACAATCTCGTCTTTTCCATTAAGCCTGTGATAAGATTTACCAAAAATACTAAAACCATAAATCTAATTTAAACTAAAAACAAAACTAACATATTGAACACAAGATTGCAGTAAAAGAATTAAAATCAAGTAAAAATTATTACAGTTAAAATTCAGGCCTCAGAAAATAAACATTATGCAGATGTTTGTGTTTTTACAATCCATTTTTTTAGACTAAATTAAAGTAATACTAAACTACTCCTATTTACTGTATTTTTCAGAAAAAACTGTTTTGAAAAATTATAATAATACAGCTCGCTCCAGTCTTGTGAGAGCTATAAGGATATGTATACTTTGTTGGCCAACACTAACAGTATTTGGTAATTGAAGATATATCGGGTGTCCGATTGTTGCTTTTGAGACAGTGTTATACTTAATGGAAAACAAATCTCTAACTCTCCGCAAACTAACACCACCATAAAACGTTTTGACCACAAAAACCCTTTCTTCATTGGAGTAATTATTCATTCTTATATTAACATAACTCCAAATAAATTGTAAAAAAACTTCCACGTTTCTGATAACAAGTAGGTACCGCATATTTATTTATTATAAATTTGAAAATTGTATTTTAATTTAAAAATACTATTATAACTCTTATTTTTTGAGCAATTATTTTATCTTTCGATAGTATTATTTTACCTGTACGTTATATTAGCGAGCAGGAATCAGCAAAAATAAAAGCAATAAAGACCGGACACCCGCTATAGGTGAAGTCGCCTAATATTGGACACTTTTTATAAGCATAAGATATAAATAATTCCTATAATTAAATGCAAACACGTCTACACACACAGGATGATTTTAATTGTTGTGCAGAAATTTTAAGAGGTGATAGTATATACATATCTAAAAAAGTCAAAATAACATATAACTTAATAATGATACTAAAATTACAGGTCTACTTGTACATAAAAACTAGTTTTTATTTAGTTATTATTTAATTCAAATCGAATTTTTTTAATCTTTTACAACAGACTACGTTGTTTTATGGAATTTTGACAGTTATTTTTTTTATTGTCATGCTCATGTTCTTACGTTGACTTATATTTGTTACATCAAAGATTATTTATTATTCAGAATTTATGGTAAATTGTTGTTATTTTTAATACTGGATGATTATGATTGCGAATAAAATAGTATACAAACCTCGGAGAAAGGCTTCTTTTCAGTCTCATCTTTTTAACTGGTTTCAAACTTGACTCTCAATCAATTAAGCAACGCTAGGCTGTGATGAAGCTCTTCTTTACTTAGTATGTAATATACTATTACAGTCAGTCAGCTAGTATTAATAAAATTGTTTAGTTAGAGGTACTATACCCCACCCGGTACAGCGTGAACCTAAAGTAACGCACTTTCCGGTGATTATAAAAAAATGATATTAACTGATATTACGTAAGCCATTTTTTAGAAAAAATACATTTTATGTAATCATAGCCAAACTTAAAACTTCACAAAGACCAGGATTTTTACAATCAGTTATTTAACACTTTTTTATATGTTTTAAGCCTTTTTTTTTATTAATTAACAGTAAAACACTTAATATGAAACCTTACCATAAAAAGATTAATGAAAACTTTTCATAAAATAAAGCAAGAACACAAAGATAAAGCCCCCTTGGTATAATTTATCGAAAACTTTTATTTTTCATGACAATTGTAAGAACTTATGTAATATCAACTGCTTTTTATAATTACCTATAAGAATGTACTACCAAAAACAATAAAAAAAAATGTCGGTTGCAATTTAGGGATAATTAATAACGTTAGTATGATGTCAAAATGACCTTATTTACACAAATAAAATGTTTGAAGATTTTTTTAAATGACTTTAGTTTCACCCTGTATAGTCAATAAATTCTGAGTCTGGCAAAAATTTTGTGATTTGTTCATGGGGGGAATCATATAAGTTGAACCAATTTTTTCCGATATGAATCCTTTTATAGCATAAATTATTTACAAAAAAAGAAATTTGCAAATTTTTAAAATTATCAGTTATGTCTTTTTTGTGTCAGTATGGTCACTTAATATTTTTGGGAGCTTAGTTTTTAAACTAAATTTCTCCCAGAATGCCGTATCTTGATGCAAGGATTTTTTCAATTTTGAAATATAGGAGTAGTACAACCTAGGTATATCCTACAACAACATACTTTTAGCACCATTATTAAAAACAGTGTCAATACCTATCTACAGCGATACCATTATTATAGCTTTATTACTTGTAATATGCGTAAAAAAGGTAAATCAGATCACACTATTTAGTGGAGAGCAGTGGAAAAGTTAAATAAAAAAATATTAACGGCGTTATTACAGTCGGACATGTTAAGTTAATTTATCTCTATGTTGCTAAATTAGGTAAGTAATGAAATCAGCTTGAAGCAATGTCATCTCATCACCATGTTGTTTGGAACGACTCTAATATAAAAGCCGCACTTTGAGTTGTGCGCTTTGTTTAACACAACTAACACAAATTTCACTAATTTATCTAAGTCTTTATAAAAAGTGCGTGTTAACACGTTGACCTTTTCTTGGTATAAAAATTCTTGCAAAACGCTAAGATTTGGCCGTTTCTCCAAACGTTGTTATACATAATTTAGACCGCAGACAAGGAGCTCCAGGCACTTCCGAAAGCTCGTCGATGAGGCGTCGTCTATTTGCTGGAATGAAAAGCCTGACTGGCTTTGGTTCGCGGTCCCGTCACGGTTCTCCAGGCCATCGCTCCATCTCTCTGCCGGAAAGTACGCGGCTTTATGATTTTGATGTTATGTTAGTTTTAATGGCTGGAGAGGGAATCCACCGCTCCGTCACTGTCGTCCGGATTTTGACGGGGCTAAGCTTTAGGCACTTTGGTGTGCTTGCTGGAACACCTCGCGTCGAATGCTGCTGGATGTTCCCCCTCCGTGCTTTCTCCCACATGCTTACAGCCAGTAGATGTGCTTCAACAACTGACCACGAAACAATTTTCCTTTTAACACAGTTCCATTCCATTCGAACAATTCTTTTTACTCTATCCGAACAGAATTTCTAACACAATTTGTACAAATGCAGTTTGGCTTCAAGTAGATTATATTTTGTTTTACTCGATCGCTCTTTTCTTTGCCCGTTTCTTTTTTCTTTCCTCCTTTTAATTCCTTTAGTTTTCTCTTAGGCTGTACTTGCACAACGTGGTGAGCTCACATGACGGTAATTTCGCTAATTCCGTTTACAAGTATCAAAATTGTCCCTAACTTAACTGGACTTTATTACAACTTCTCGCTGCTACCAAGTTTCGAAATAAACTTTTAAGAGGAAAGTTGCCAGCTTCTAAACTTCACTGATTAGGTCATGCAACTTTACGTCAAATGACTACTGATAAATTCATTCACGATGCAACCAACTATAAAGAAGTTTCCTTATTTGTAATTTATGATTGAGAAAAAAATCTATCTTGATTTATGGACCCGCCTCACAATGCACGCAATGATTTCTAAATAATCTATTGTAGAATACCTACGATGCCGAATGCCGATAAACTAAAATAATTATGACTAATTCCTGACTTGCATAACTATAGGCACATCCGCCAAAACTCCTTTTATTATTTAAAGAGAACACCAAAGATGCATCAGAGCATAAAGTTTTCTGCAAATTTTATTCTATAGTAAAATTGTTATCTGTTTTTTTTTTCGGTAAGGAAACAAAAAGTGACATTTCAAATTTCCTACACCATCAAAAAATTACGAGAAAATTCTACTTTCCTCACAAAAGAGAAATACGCAATGCCTCCATAATTGATCAACTGCTTCTTAACCACGTTGTAAAGAAAATACAGCGCCATTATTTTCAATTAAATACTTTCCCATCATCTAGGCTGCAGCATTTCCCCCAAAGTAATGAAAAATCGTAAAACGCATAAAAAGAGAAAATAATTAGAAGTAATGTAAACAGTCCAATAGAATTATTTTTAACTTTTGTTTATGATAAAATGCAAAAGTTTCCCCTTTTTTTGAAGCTCCTGCAACGAGACGAAAAAAGTTGTAATTCTTAGACATGTTACAAGCGGTTTACGAAATTGTTATATGTAACGTAGTTTGAAACAGTAAATCAATATTTAAAACAATTAGAATAGGAAGTTTGAATACTCAAGTCATTATTTAAGCTGCTTTGGATAAAATTTTCCGCTTTAATCAAACTTCATCTGAAACTAATTTCTAACTAAATTTACATTAAAGATTTCAGCAAATAAAATGACACAATGTGTACACGAAAAGTATTAATTAATTATAAATTGACACTATATTAAATCAAAGATAGTTAAATTTTAATTGCAATTAAATTTTTTTTCATAAAAAATAGTAGATTATGTTATTAGGAGTAAAAGTGATTGTTTATGTGGCGAAGCTGAACGTTCATTTTGCCGAACGGAGTGAGGCAAATGGATTCAGCTGAGCCACATAAACTCACTTTTACTCCAAATAACATATACTATTTTATCTGCAAACGATTCAGATGGAACGAAAAGAGCAACACACCAATAATCAAGTAAATCACCTCAATAATCAGGACGCTTTGCAATAAAATCATAACAAACGTCACGCGTCAGTTTCGAAATTTGTGTTGAGATTTCGAAATTGATTGATTTAACTGGTGAATAACTGGTGTAGTTTATAGTGCAAAATGTCGAATGCTGATAATCTACCTTGTACCTCTCCAGAAAATGCTGAAAAAGCGAAAGGGACAAGAAAGAGACAACAGTGATAAATGTCAAAGTAAGTGTCAAGTAAAAGTGAAAACGCCTAGGCGTAAAAACAGTGTTTTTACTCCATGTCTGAAAAGTAAAACTTTTACCTGTGTCATTTAGTCATAAAAGTGGTCACTTTTGTGACGTTTGCAGATAAAAACATTTAACAAACGTTACACTAATTTTACTTATTAATTATAGAGCAGTAGTTTAAAACTTAGTGCATAATGTTTCTAATTTTCTTTCTCCAAAAATGATCAAAGCTTGGCTTGAAAAAGAATACTTGCACTTTTTTTCTTCTGCATGAAGTACTTTAATTAATTTTTAATTTAACTGCACAAAACCATATATTTCTACAAAACACGAAGTAAAAATGATACCAAAAAAACACAGTAAACGAAAAAATGTTTACTTAATCGATCTAACCCTTTTCTCTTATTTGTATCATTAAGACACCACATTGTGTAAATACAACAGCATTTATTCTTCTTTATGTAATAATTTCCAGTTTGCTACAAAATCTCTAACAGGTTTGGTCGCAAGGGAGATGGAGCGAACGAGTAAAACAATACAAAAAAACGGCTTAATGTAAGAATATTTAGCGGCAACTTGGCAATTTTCTTGTATGACGAAGACCCCCCATTAAAAAATAATCAATCATTTTTTGTGTTTTCGTCAAACAATGGAAAATATTTCGTGCAACTATCTTCGAAATACGACTAGGAAATCCCAGACTAAAATCCAACTTGTACTTAAATTTTCAGAACGAAATTCCCAAGATGCCTCTGGTACACGTCCTTTCGGACAGCCGTTGTGTATCGGTCCGCAAATTAACGACAAGAATGGCCTTGACCTACCCCCCACCCCTCCGTCGCCCTCACCCTCAAAAGGGAAGGGACAACCAATCCTAAAAAAGGGCTCAAAATCCAAAAAATAAACCTTTTTACTTTAAATTACTGTTAATTAATTCTATCGATTATTATCGAATTGTCCTTTAGCAAATTGCTCAAAATATTTTTTGAATTGTTTATTTATCATCGTTTCATTTTATTTTTGTTAAATTGTTCCAACTGTGATAAATAAAATTTGCGAGGCTGTAGGTTCTTTGATTACAATATTTTAACTTTTCAGCAGTAAGTAGAAGTTTAATTTTTTAAGTTGATAACAGTTTGTGGTGATTTTTTTGACATTAACTATGAATTAATCCCCCAGAAAGTGTTCTCTGTTTTTTATCCTTCCACCTTGCCACCTCCGACCACTGATATAGTTAAATGTGTGTTAGTAGTGTTGTATTACTAGGTTTACACGTTTGCTTGTAGTGTACGTTTAACTGTCGTGTAAACGTAGTAATAGTACAGATTTTTTGATGTTGTTTCGTCAGGGACAAGCATGAAGTCTTCTCCCAGTGCTGTGACGTTTTATCTAAACATGGGAAACTGCGATAGTAGCGGTCTGTATAAAAACAAAATTTTTAGATTGGTAGCAGGCAACTTCAAGAAAGACATCTTGAAGCCGCCTACACAATTCACATGTAGCTGAAATTGACCATTAGAAGAGTTCCCCATAGTTAACAGGTCGCCTCACATTTCTCATGTAGTCACATCAAAAACATGTGACACCGTCGAATTTTGAGCCAACCTGTGATAACCGATAGCGTTCTAATGCGAATATTGAATCTCTCTAGTTTTTTTCCAAAGAACAACTTAGCGTGAGGTCAAGTATTCGCATTGTAGATTCCAATAATTCGTAGAAATCAGCACTTGTCGAGAACACTGCACTTGATGGAATTGCATGTTATTGCCCTCTGTTTAAGTGTGCGGATCTAGTACGTGACGTAATGAAAATTTCTGTTAGCTCCCCATTCTCCGCGACGCCAAAAATTGAACTTGAGAATGAAGAGTTTATCGTTGGATTCCCCGGAGAGCACCGAACACGTTCAGAGAAGGAAACACCACGGGGTGAATGTTGCCAGCGACCCTCACTCTAATCAAAGTTCATCATCAAGAATTCAGTGTATGAGGAGCTTACTTTGTGTTGTGATTTGTTCTTTTCTTGAAAAATCAAAATACGATAATTTTTTCAGGCTTATTTAGTTTTCCAGAATGCACAGCTCTTTCCCAATGCACGTAATCTAACCAACTTATGATTCCGTTTAACAATTTTCTAATTAATGCATGCTGTTCCCAGTTGCCATTCCTGCAAGATCTATCCACAGCCACCACGTAACTCGAAGTGATCTCAAAGCAAAATCAAGTATGCATTTTGCAATTTCCAAAATCTTATACTTTAAATTCTTTCCTGCCAAACTGTCAATAAAAACTGATTGTTTTCGTACAGCTCCTTCGAGTCCTGTACACAATCGCCGCTTGCTCTCAGCAAAAAACATCAGAATGTCATCGGTGGAACTCCCTGATGAGAACGATAAGAGTCCTTCATCGGCAAGCACTTCCCCTTGCCCAAGCCCTGTCGGAGCAAAAGTAGCGCAGCACAAAAAAACATCAAACTTTTAATTACGAGATTTTTCAGAAATCGCATCGTTTATTACCCACAAACTTATACGTAGTTCTTTATAACTTCAAATCTCGACATCAAGACGAACTTGACCTGAAGGCTGGGTACAAAGTGACTGTAATTGATACTTCAGATCCAGATTGGTGGAAAGGGAAATGTCTAGGTCGGGTTGGCTTCTTCCCGTCTAAGTACGTTTCAAAATTATCGCCGGGGGAGAAACCGCTTCAGGTAAGGAACACATCAAAAGGTCATGTCATGTTCTCGATTAGATTAGCTCTGTCCCGAAGCCACCTACGTTTCTTTTTTGGGATATTGACAAACGTTATCGAATTGAAAACTTATTCCTTGCCTCATAGCACCCGATTAAATAAAATTTGAAGCAACATCCCTCAATACTTATATGTATTATAGGTATTCTATTTGCAATTAGTGCTAGACGTATGAAACCTTAAAAAATAAAGCTATGAAAAAAGTTCTTTTGATAAATGATTAAAGCTTTTAGTGTTACCGACTTTGTGCGCTTACCTCGAGGTCTCATAAATCGAAAATATACATCACGTAAAAAAACGCAACTATTTTTTTTTCTTGGAATAAATATCTTCAATTTACTAACCCTAACACGAATCCTAATACATCGCTAAATTTTATAACTGGAACAACACGCCAAACAGTCATCATCACATTTTTGCTTTTTTTTCAACTTCTGTAATTGAAATACCTAACAAAACCAATTTTTCAAACAAAATTTTGCAAATTTATTTAAATAAAGTTAAAATTTATTTTCTTGAACTTATGAAACTAATACATTTGATTGTCATAGAAATGTTTCTTTCTGCCAGCATCTACAGGATGTTTCATAACTCGCGTCCCTAAAAAGTATCAAGTAATATAGGATATTAGGAATATGGAAAAATGTTTAAAAATTATATCTGTCAAAAAATTATAAGATTATTTTTTTGTTGAGATTTGACCTTTTTTACGTCTGTTTATTTTTACCGATGATCTTGTATAATGTTTTTTCATAATTATTCAGTAAAAATACAGAAATTTGCCAATAAAAGCCACAAACAATTACAATTCAGGAAACAGCTTCTTTGTTTCCTCTTCTAATAGCCTGCAAAAAAAAAAGATGTAAAATTATTTTTCTAGCAGAAATAAATAAAGTAAGTCAAAGTGCAAAATTGAAACTCTCTTGATTTTGAAATACTTATAGGCAGAATTTTTTTTAAATTTTTTTTTCTATGTTCCTGATAATCTTATCTTACTTTGTATTTTTCTCCGGAACGCGAGTTCTGGAAGACCTTGTAGACAAGAGGGACAAAAAAGACAAGAGGGGCCTGATCACGCTTGCATAATACAAGGGTATTTTTGGAGTAGTAAGATACCAATTTAGGGCGGTTTTAGGAAAAACTATCAAATGCATTTTTGAGATAAAGGGTCAAACTAAGGATTGACAATTTTTAAGAAGGGCCTAAACACTGTCGTGTTGAAAAAAAGGTATCTTTGGGGGAGTAAGATACATATTTAGAGTAGTTTTTGTGGAAAACTATTAAATGTCTTTTAGATAAACGATCAAACTCGAGTTTGTTAATATTCCTGATTTTCAATGTTATCGTTTTGACGAGAAAATTAAAAAAACTATAGGCAGTTTTTTGAAAGTTTCATGTCCACAAAAAAGTTTATACACAGTCTCATTTGAAACCTATTCAAGTAAAAATTGTTTCAAACTTTCAAGAAGTACGTAACCAAAATATCGGTGGTTGTGTGGAAAAAAGGTCAAAATTTTGATTGTCAAATAAATTTAATAAATAATAAAATGAGATAACTAATTCTCAAACAAACTTCAAGGTAAAAACTGTAAGTAAATAAATTCGTACACTTAGTACAGCACCTAGCTTTCAGAAATGTGACAGCTGTCAATGAGGTGACATATGACTGAAATGATAAATATGTGCGATCAAAAATAAATAAATTAGAGTAGGCGGTGATTAAAGTCCTTCAGATGGTAATCCTGATATTTGACATCAAACGTCAGCGAAAACTTTGCCAAGTTTGCGTTTTATTCATTTTGAGTGAAATAATGTTCACGTTAGAGCAGAAAATTTTTATTGTTGTACAAGACGAAAACGGTGAATAGTTATTTTCACTTTCAGTAGTTTGTGTGGAAATTTTCCAGTCCAGATTCCTAGCCAACTGTAGAATATTAATTGTCGTCTACTCTATTTTTTTTTTTGATCGCACGGTAGATAATCGGTACGTGCAGTTTTCTTCAATTTAAACTGCCCTTCTCACGAGTGCTGTATAGCGTTTTGTTCAATCCTTTCAGTGAATTTTGGAACACAATTGAAATTTTATAATTTGTGCAATTTATATCATTAAACATAGCGGGCACTTTCGATGTCATTACGTGAGGTAAAAGTATGAGGTAAAACCCTAAATAAATAAACATGTTGAGCAATTCTAAACGAAAGAGAGTGGACATAGCAAACAATATGATTCAGTAAACCAAGTACTTCTTTCTCATTTTGTATCCCAGTGAGAAACGCCAAGTTTCGATAGCAGGATTGAACACAAGTTTCTTTTTTTTTTGTTGATAATTTTTTAGAAAAATTAGTGTCATCGTTTATGAAAGATTGCTTAATAATTCGTGCTTAGATAATACAAAATAACAAACTATAAACTACAGAAGATTCAAAACAACTCACTTTTGACATAAATAAATTTGAACATGTCTCCTAAAACAAAAGTTGATTATATTTATCGGCAAGAGTTGAATAGGTACCTTCATATTTTTTAAACTGATGTCAACATCTTCTCCATTCTACCCCAAGAAAAAAATTAGATGTATAAAAAACAGTTAAAATATCTACGTTTGTCATGTTACTCAAATTTCAATGTCCCAGGTTAAAACATACATGTTTCACTGTTCACTAGTTTATACCTTTTTCAATCAAATAAGACAGTGAATAAATTTCGCAAAGTTCTTGTTTTCATCTAATTGATTGATTAATTTTAATTTTGTATTATTACGTTTTCTTTCTTTAATTTCTTATTGTAAGTAGGTATTTTATTTTGTTCCATTCATGTATTTGGTTTTATTATTATTATTTTGTTATTTTCTCTGTGGTTCAGTTGAATAATCTACGGCTGGACTTCGTTCTACAGCATGCAGTATTATTTGTTGTTTTTTATTTTATTTCATTTTTTATTAAACAGAGGCCTATTACCATTATTATCAAATGTCATTAGGTAACCCACAACTTGCAAGTATCAGATGGTGACAACGGTCTGATGCTATTAAGGGACCAAATAGTCATACAAATCGGTGAAGAATTGGATGGCATGGTGATGATTCGTTCCGGTGACAACCGTCAAGGTGTTTGTCCTGTCAAATTCCTTCAGGAAGTGTGACATCGCAGCGAAGTAGCATGTCAAGCCACTCACACTTGCAACTGTTCAGCAAAACAAATCTCCGCCCCCAACACGCTAAAGAAGATCTATTACCCCAACCCAGCCAAGATAATGATTCAAAACAACGTGCTGCTTTCTAAGCAAAACAATAAGAAAAACATCAATGCCGGGAGTATTCTACAGTATTACTACAACAATTTCAATAAGAACACTTCGAAACAAACCAACGTTTACAACAATAACGTGTTGCAAAGGCGCCGGAATGAGCTAGCGTTTCTTCATGGAAAAGCTCCATTTTCCTCAACCAAACGTCCTTTATCCATACGATTATCCACACCTAAGCACGTGGTGAATTTCTTTAGCAAACCGTTCCGTTCCGATTCCCAAAAGCGTCCGCTCTTGTTACAAAACTCTTCGAATTATCCGAGCAACCCCAATTTTAAAATTGTACCTAACAAAAACGCTCTTAAAATTTCGTCGATATACACCATCAGCGACAATGTCGACAAATTTAGTTTGTACCGAAAAAATTTGTACATCTCATCGAATAGTAGGCCTCTTTTTGTGAGAAAATGAGGAAGTAGTTTCACCTATTTTTGTAAATGATACCTTTCAATACATGTGATCTAGAAATATATCAGCACGTCCTCGTATGTCTTATGAGCACTTTACCAATTTGTTTCAAAAATCAAAGTACGGATACAACAATTTGTTTTGAACCTGTGAAATATAGGACCGTACGTGTCTAGTTCGTTAATTAGCTTTGTTCTTTATTGTTATCAGGGTTTACGAGAAGCATTTATTTTGATAAGAAAAGGTAAATCGAAAAAATAAAATATGTAAATGAAATCCAAATGAAGGCTTCCGATTTATGATTTCGTACACTCTGTGTTAGGAACATTCCAAAAATGAACTAAATAACATTGTATAGAGTTTATAATTATTTTGCAAATAAAATAGAGTAATTATGTTAAGGAATTGATTATTGAATATATCATATATTTAATAAATGTTATATTTAGATTATTTGAGAATTCATAATTGTATGTTGAGTAATAAATAAATGAACTGTTTGTGCAATATGACACATCGTTCCAAAGACTGCTTTGAAACTGTGCTGTATATAGTCATACAAGTTGTGGCATTTTTAGGCCACTCTATGGCCTTGCATGACATTTTATTTAGCCTAAACTGGCCTAGAAATCAATTCTTTACTGAATGATGACATTTATTTAATGTTGTACGCTTTAAAAATATGCAGCACACTTTCAGACTGTTATGCACATGACCAATTTAAAACCTTTAGTATTAAAATTATAGTACATAATCGAATAAGTTATTGTTTAAATACAATTTATTTATTGTTTGTACATCATGACCATTACATTATTAATATGACACAAAAATGGTTCTACACTCGTTATAAATGTTTACAAACATTAGTTCACTCTTTGTGTTACAAAACACAAAAGCACATTGTTGAGTACTGGATGTGTAACTAACCTCATATTTAATAAAAAAAAAACAATATCAATTTGTTTTGTCTTGAATCGCGACATACTAATTTAGTTATAGAAAATTGTTTAAAGTAAATCTAGAAATTCAAAGTGATCAAAAATGAATGAATCTGTTGGCAATCCTGACTTTAATTTTTAAATGATACAACTGGAGTATGCTTCTGATTAACAACAATTTCACAATCTTGAGAGGTTGTACGTCAAGTATTTGTCAAGCAAAACGGTATCCGGTCGCAGTGTTACAAATCATTAACAAAAATACCGTGCGATCAAAAAAATAAATAAATTAGAGTAGGTGTTGATTAAATAAGTCCTTCAGATGGCAATCCTGATTTTTGACATCAAATGTCAGCGGAAACTTTGACAAGTTTGCGTTTTATTCATTTTGAGTGAAATAATGTTCACGTTACAGCAGAAAATTTTTATTGCTGTACAAGACGAAAACGGTGAATGATCATTTCTACTTTTAGTTTGTGTGGAAAATTTCCAGCCCAAATTCCCAGCCAATGTGTTGCCAACTGTAGAACATTAATTGTCGCCTACTCTAATTATTTTTTTTTTGATCGCACGGTAGCTAATCGGTACGTGCAGTTTTCTTCAATTTAAACTGCCCTACAGTTGTTTCAAGTAAAACAGTAGTATATTACAGCACGAGTGGAGAAGTTTCTCTTGTAGTTACAAGATCCATCCACGCGTATGTCGAATTTACACACGAGGGGAAGCCGCGTGTGGAATGACACACAAGTGGGTTCACTTTAAAGCAGAAATTTTTTATTGCAGTACAAGGCGAACACGGTGAATGATCATTTTCACTTTCAGTTTGTGTGGAAAATTTGCAGCCCAGATTCTCAGCCAATGTGTTACCAACTGTAGAATTTAATCGACGCCCACTTTAATTTTTTTTTGATCGCACGGTACTTTCTTCAAATCTGTTGCCAACTTAAACAGTCCTAAATGATCACGCTGTATTTGGAAACAGAGTCAAGTACTTTTATTGCTCTCACAGCGAGACCCTTACTATAAATGTATCGAGACCCAACACCGCTGGTCAAAATTTCGCACTGCATTGTATTGAGAAGAAAATTATTTAGGATACTTGTATGAGGTAGCAGGCCATTTAGGGTTTACCAGAAGGTGATGATAAAGTACTTAACTCTGTTTTCAAAAATATTTCTAAATCTGCTATACTTACCTATTCCATAATATCACTTTTATGCAAACAACGGTGTATCCAGAATGAATTCCAAACCTGGAGTCTACAAGAGCCCGGGAGCTTCAAGGGTTTGTTAAGTAAAGAAAGTTTAGTAAGTTTAAAAAGTGCTAGTTTTAAGGAATCTAAAACAGAATGTGGACAACCGACACTCTAGAGATCAATTTAGGTAAAATTGAAAAACCGTATTCACTGTATAATATATTCACTAAACTCCCAACATGTCAATATGACATTAAGTTAGTTACACAAAAAGTCACTATGGCTATGTTGGTGACAACTTCACTCAAAGTTTAACAACCTGGTCGCTATCACTTGATTTGAAATGATTTAATTATTATCATTGGTGCATGTGCCGTGTACGATGGAAACTTGACATCAAGTACAGTCAGATGAAATAATAGTCGTGTGTCGTTTGGGATACACTCAAAAATTTTGGTTTGACATTGTAAACGTCACGGGAGTTTTGTGAATACATAATACAGTGAATTTTTTTGAATTCACGAGAATTGTGTGGACGAAAGTCACTGTCCATCACTGTAAATTTAATATCAGTGTTATAAAATAAAAAGCTATTTTTGACATTTGACAATTAAACTTATTTTATTGTCATTAAAATTGCTAATTAAACAATTTGTCTGTCTTATCAAATTTATTAATTGAACTAAGTGTAATTAAATCATAGCTTTGATCTGCTGCCTACCGGTTATTATGCCACAAATCACTATTTTTGATAATAAATAAGTCAAAATGACATAATCATGACAAGAGTAAAAAATGAGGTTACTAATGTAAAGGTTGTTTTAGAGTTTAGATTATGAAAATGACAATACTGCCCGAAATTTTTATTCCGCAACTGTACATTGATAGTTAATGAAAAAAATGCAACTCTATATTTACCTATTTACCACAGAATGGTTTTGTGTTACGCCACTGGTACTACTTAAGTTTTCCGTATCTACGCATTGGCTCCGCCTCCCGATATCCTTCTACGATTTCCTAACCTCACCTTTTCCTTTTCCACCCAATAGAAAGAATTGAGGTTAGGTTTCCAGTCCTGTCAATGTCAGCTGTTTTTAGAGAATTCAAAAAATGTCTTTGTCCAAGTCCTTTCTGCAGCTTGTATCTGTTTCATCATTTGTCCAAGCTAGCTTTTGGAACAAATTATCGGACTTGAAAATAAATATTGACAAATTAAACGATGATGAACGGCAAATCTACGGTTTCTTCGCAAACAGCTCCTCAACATGGACCACACATGTTTTGGAAGTGGACAGCACATCATTTAATTCGTAATTGCTCAAATTTGCAGGTATTTTACCTAATTTGTGTTAATTTTTAGAATGCTGAATTCACAAAACAATAGCATTCCATTTCAAGGAAAAATATTTAATAAAAACACAATTGAACAGTTTAAAGATTGTGACAAAACTAAAATGATTAACGAGGAAGGAAGACGGTTTTTGGAAGATTTGAAAAGTGGGAAGGTTTTAGAGAAGCCTTATTTGCTGAATTTCTTTTTTATATTGTCATTTAGTGTAAGTAATTTCAGTAACAAACAATTACAAAATATTTTGTTGTTTTCAGGATCTTAAAAAATTTCATTTTTATTACTGGTTTGCATATCCAGTACCTCACAATTTGGAAATACCATTGGAAGCAATTACTCCAATTTTAGAACATTTTACAGAAGACGAAGTATATTTGAGGTTAATTGTGTAATGTATGTGAGATAAGCAATCGATTTACAGGTAGCATCTTTAAGTTTAGAATATCTGAAACTAGATCCTCACCAAAAGCCATACTTTTTAATTCACAATAAGGAAATCCACACTTACCACTCTAAATTGAATGAAATTAGTGAGAATAATTACCAGGAGTATTACTTTGCTTTTGCAGATTATATCAATAGTGGCCAACACCCAAAATCTCAAATTAAAAATTACATAATTTTTTTGTTACATTATTGGTTTGTCTCTTACACATTGTTAAAATGAATCATTAAATCACCACTATTCTAGCCCTTTCCTTGGAGGTAAAACTTTAAATTTTCTTTTATTCTTTTTGGACCGCAAATTATCTTGTTCTCAAAGTTTAATGTATAAATTAACTCTACCTTGTTGCAATTCAATCGAAGATATTATTTATGGTAGTGGTGATAACGCATGGGCTGGATGGGAAAAAAATGAGAAAAACAAATTTGCGCCACGATTTTCCAACATGAGAGCAACAATGGATCCTCAAGTGTATGAGCACACTATTTTTTTTTCAAATTTCTTGAATTTACTTCATACAGATTATTCGAAGAAAGTGTTGATTTAAATTTAAAACTGATGAAGTGGCGTCTTCTCCCGGAGATTAATCTAGATAAAATAAAGAACACAAAATGCCTTCTTCTAGGCGCTGGAACTTTAGGATGCTCAGTAGCAAGAAATCTTCTGGTATTAATATAATTTTCGTATTATAATCACAACTTTCCAATAAATTTCTTGCAGGGATGGGGTGTTAGGAATATCAATTTTGTTGATAATTCAACGGTTTCTTACTCAAATCCTGTTAGACAACATTTGTTTACTTATGAAGATGCTCTGAAGAGTAAACCAAAAGCTGAAGCTGCAGCCGAAAGTTTGCACAAGATATTTCCATCAATAGTACAATTTACATATTCCACTTGAAAAAAAAATAAAACTGTATCATTTTAGAATTCTCAAGGTCATCAATTTATGATTCCGATGCCAGGGCACAATGTTGGTGAAAGCACTGTTGACTCTGTGAAAAAAAACGTGAAAGATTTAGAAAAACTTATTCAAGAACACGATATTATTTTCCTTTTAACCGATTCCAGAGAGAGCCGTTGGTTGCCTACATTACTGGGCATATTCCATAATAAAATTGTAATAAATGTTGCTTTGGGCTTTGATACTTATCTAATCATGAGATACGGCCGCAAAGATATTAAAGTTGGTGTTCAAGAAATACAAAGTCAATCGACGTTTAAAAGAATCTCTGGAGCGGAACTCGGATGTTATTTTTGCAATGATGTTACTGCCCCAGGAAACGTAGGTTTTTTATTTTCATCATTGTTTCCATTTGTCTAATAATAAAAAAATCCTGGGATCTTAATATTTACATTCTTGAAAATAATTACTTGGGGAAAATGAAAGTTTGCTTTAATTTATCAAATAATTAGAAAAAAATATATTTTTTACAGTCTCTTAAAGACCGAACACTTGACCAACAATGCACCGTCACGAGGCCTGGAGTTTCATCAATAGCAGGAGCTTTAGCTGTGGAATTAGCAGTTTCAGTGATTCAACATGAAGAAGGCATTAATGCCCCTGCATTTTACAAAAGTGGTCCCCAGAGCGACATGAATTTTAGTGAAGACCAAGGGGGCGTTTTGGGAATATTACCTCACTCGATTAGAGGATTTTTGTCAAGTTTTATGCATGTTTTACCTGCTACACCAAAGTACAATCAGTGCGTTGCTTGCTCTAGTATTGTTTTAGAAGAGTATAAGGCCAAGGGGTTTGCTTTTCTTCTTGAGACATTCAACAGCAACAATTATCTGGAAACTCTAACTGGGCTTAGTGAATTATTTACTGATAGTAATTATGCTGATGTAGGTAATAGTAATATTGAAAAAAACAAAAAGTTAATTACTTCATTTTAGGTGTTGGAATTAAGTGATGAAGAATGGGAGAAGTAGATTTATAAACATGTTTTTGGGATACTGCCTTAAAGCCGCCTTTGCTTATGTTATTTAAGTATGAGCAAGCATTTTATGTACAAATATTACACAAATGGTTATGTATTTATTATATTAAGAAATAAATCTCAATTGTCGATAAAATTTGAATTTGAAATAGTGTGGGATTGAATGACACATGCGCACATGTGCTACGGAGCATTAATGAAAAAAGTTTCGATTTCAAATTCTTTCGAGAAGGGGATTTTACCACACACACAAATTACTCTCGGCTCGAAACTACTTTCTTGACTTGAAGCAATGATGCCATGCGAAATTTTGGACCAATGGGAGTAAAGCTCGTATCACACTATAGAATTTTCATATTTACAATTTTAGTGATATTTTTGCCTAAAATCGGATAATTTCGACTTTTAGTCCATCAGTTTTTTAAATGAATATTACTAAAAAGATGGTGGACACATTTAAAACAAAGCTAGTTCACCAATGGCTCATTTTTAGAACATTTTTAACGCGTGTAAGGGGGGCTATAGTACGCAAGTTTTCCACCAGGGGGTCTATGTAAATATTTGAGATTCCGATCATACCAGAATCGCAGGTTTGACCGAAATGTCAAATTCTTTGCACGGTTTTACTTGTTAGTGTATAATACAGTGTAAAAAAGGCATAATTAGTTTATTTGTAATAAAATAAGGATTGTTTTTAAACAGGCCACTTGATTTTCAAGGGGTAAGTTAAGTTTTAATTTTGCTTTTATTACACGTGATTAAAATTATTGATTTTCGGGGTGGAAAATTGTTTTTGGGTCTGTATGGTTTTGAATGGACGTTTTTCACTACTTTTTAAATTAAAGTGAATGCTTTTTATTCTTTATTTTTGTTGAAAATTGTTATTAATTATATTTGCGGTTTCGGCCGTTATTTTCACATAAATTTTAATGTAATTTTCATTTTATTTCTTTGCATCGAGATGAACTGTATTTGAGTTCCTTCAGCATATTTTTGTTGTCAACAATTATTGTTGAATGGAATTTGAAATATTTTTATTATTGAGGTCACTGTTTTCCCCAATTTTTTTCCACGATTGTTAACCGACTCACATTCCATTGAATATTTTCATCGCAATTAATCTCATTACTAAGTTTATAAATACATTTTAGTGCAGATAAATGCTTAATAAATGTGAAAAAATCGCGAGATAAATACGTTACATCACAAATCCTCTTTAAATAAATAAAATTCCACGATAGGCAGTCCCACCCTGTCGCATATTTCTCTAAATAAACAACGAAAATACTTTTCTTGTATGAATTTATCGACTAATGTTAGAAAATTGTAGTTCGTTGCAGCTTACAACAACGCGCATTATTCCCTTTGTCGGAATTCCTTCGAACATCTGCCCACCATGTGCGCCACGATCTTATAGGAGGAACAAACCAAACGCACCCTTCGTGTACTAAAGGCTGTTTTGCATCGTTTTACAGAGGACATGGAGGGCGGCGAGTCTCCCCTGGAAGTGCTCTCAAGGGCCGCCACCATGGTGCAAGAGAACCAGAATGCCCTGGCTTCCACAGGTATGTGACAGGTGGTCGAATTCCGCCAATTAGTTTTAATTCTTCATTGTCAGTGGCACGGTTTGTTGATTGTTCATAGAGTGTGGATATTAAAATTGGCGCGGTCAGTAAAGCGTGCATTTTAAATTATCAAGTCGCGTTCCACTCTTTACTCAAAACGGTATTGATATCGTCCGTCTTTAAAATAAATATTTTGTTTTTGAACGAATTTTATTGTCATTTTAGAGCAGAGCCCAATAAAATAATTCGCTCTTCAGCACATCGAATGGAGTGCTGCCAACAGGATTCGGCTCATTGTGCATAGTTTCTTAATTACGTATGCACAGGGTGATCCAATGAAAGTTGGCACATCCAGCACTGTGCTATATCGAATATTGCATTCCAATGATGCTTGCACGTTGTCGGAATATTTTTCCTGGTCATCAAAAGTGCACCAGAACGGCGAGTTTCATCTCAAAATTGCTGAAACTTTCAATGCTGATGCCTGGAATGCGATACGTTCACTTCAAGATAACTCAGAAAAAGTTTGATCAGAATTGCGTGTGTCATTATTTTGGCAAAGAAAGCAATAGTGAATCTTAGGAATTTGTTGAGCGTGGAAAAAGTTTCCTTTGGCATTAGATCATTTAAGTTTAGTAGGTTCGTAAAACATCAAAACAAGGTAGCGGAAAACATGCTTTTCCTTTTCGTCGTTCAAGTAAACAACTGAAATGATTAGATATTTCCTTTGTTTGCGAACTTTGATTAAAAAATAAATAACGTGGAGCTAACTGTCTGTTTAATTTTGATAAGGGTTAGCTACAAAATCATTTAGGAAAGGGAGAAATCTTAGTAATAAAAAAAATATTTATTTTTAGTTGTTACTCGAGCGTCTAAAAAACTCCTCTTTAGATGAATAAGTGCATTCACATGCGTCGAAAAAAATATTTATAAATAAATGCTTTGTCATAAAATGGAACAAAAACAATTCAGAAAAAATTACACCGGAATTATACCGCTGAAGTACATATATCCCAAAATTTATAATGACACATTTTCTGCTTGGATGAACAGATGTGAAAAACTTTTTTTACCACCTTTCAAAAAAAAAAGGTTGTACATGATTTTGTACTTATACCTTGTTGTAAGTAGGTGGTTTTGTAAAATGTTTACCTTCAATTCAAATGTTACAAACTTAGTTTTTTGTTTATTTCTGGTAGTATACATATGCGATCACTCGTGTTTGAGTTTGTCAAGGTAACTTTTTGTGTGTTGTGTGTATCGTTTGTATGTATAATTATTTATTTCTTTACTGTAGATAGCATTTATAGTATAGGTTATCTATTGCTATCAATTCCTGCAACGCTTATTCTAATATTAAAAGCTATAAAATATTTGTTTGCCAAACACTTATCATTTTTATATCTTTTAATTTATCTCTAATCCAAGGCTTGAAATTTGAATTTTTTTACTTTGGTATAAGAAGAAAACTTCAGTGGAAAACTATACTTATTGCTTTATTGTTACATAAAATAAATTACATAACAAAGTTTTCATCACTATATTTAAATAAAAAATTCTAGGACAGACCTTAAAAAACGTATGTCCTCGTTAACTTCATGTAATACGTGGTGTTAAGTTTGTTTCTAAGCCTACTCAATACTTAGCAAGGTACTGAAAATAGTCGTGTCACCAAAACGTCAAATCGTAGTTACTCAATTTTAGTCTTGTCTATAAACCATTTGAGTATAGGTAAATAGAATGTTCGGAAACGAAGTGGTGTAATCGACCGTTTATTACTATTAGATATAAGTAGTGTGCCAATACAGCGTGATTTTATTAAGTTAGTTCCTCAATTTACATTTTTAGATCTGATTAGTACAATTATTATACACTGGTGGACACGGAATTTTGGACGATTTGTCATTCGACTATCATAAAAATGTTAAACGGGCCTTAGGCAACTAACCTCACTTTCTGTTTTTGCAATTTTTATCCTGATAGCTAGAGAAAAATTGACAACAAATCAAAATAGTTTATTGAACTTATATTAAAACACGTATTGCTGGCATTATTGTTTCGGAAAATCGACGCCAAAAATAAATTTCAACTAAAACTTTCAAATTTTAGTTTCAAATGTCAATCATAATGACAATAAATAAGCGTGATATACATTGACATTTTTTGAACTGACATAAATTTGATGTCCAAAATTCTGTGTCCGTCAGTGTATCACAGGGACCGGATTGCTATGGGGCAATGAAACCATATTAAGTTCAGAATTCTAATTGTCTAATTTGAAACGTTTTTTTTTATATAAAAAACTGACATTGGCGAAGTTTTTAAACAAAATTTTGCAATGAATTGCATTAGAAGAAATATTTTGCTAATCTTAATTGCTGTGGGTTTCCGTAAATGTTAAATCTTGCTGAAGTTTCAGAACTTCTTTTTGTGAGTTTGTAGATACATTCTTGAAAGATTGTAAAACAATTTTATTAGGCAAAATTTGTTTCTAAACTATATAGGCGCGCCAGAACTCGCGTCCCAGAGGAAAATGTCATGTAGGGTAAGATACCAGAAACATGGAAAAAATGTTAAAAAAAATTCTATCTATCAAAATTTCGAAGTTTAAAAAAAAAAATTTCGAGAGTTTGCACTTTGACTCTATTTATTTCTGTTGAAAAAATAATTTTCTAAGTTTTTTTGCTATAGGCTATTAGAAGAGGAAACAATAATAATTATAAGGAACCTAAATACAATAAAGGGCGCGGATATTTATATTTAATTATATTTATAAATAATTTGTATTCAAAATAAAGTTGAACAAAAACACGATTAGCCCGTCACACCAAACTTTTATTTTAATAGCACAACGCGTTTCGACCACAAAGTGGTCATCCTCAGGTGAGAATAAAACAAAATAAAGCAAAAACAAATACAATAAATGTTCAAAATGACGACTCCCAACTTTATGTAAATTATGCAAATTTATGCAACAAAGTTGGGGGTTATTATATTTTTGTTTGTCTTATTCTGATTACAAATTATTTAAATATTGACGTCAATTAATGTAAACCAGACAGCATTACGTTTTTGGACAAAATTGACTCCAGAGGCCAAACGGCTCATTTTTGACTAGGAAATTTTATACCGCATTAACCTCTATAACCTTTTAACTTTTGGCAACATTTTTTCGAAACGCTCTGTGCATATTTTAGTACATACAAAGTGCGCCAGAAATCGCGCCCCAGAGAAAAATGCCATGTAATATAAGATACCAGGAACATGGAAAAAATGTTTAAAAAAATTCTGTCTATAAAAATTTTATAAGTTATGAGTGCTTAAATTTTGCACTTTAACTCTATTTATTTCTGTTAGAAAAATAATTTTCTAAGTTTATTTGCTACAGGCTATTAGAAGAGGAAACAAGGAAGCTAAATTGTAACTCTGTTTAATGTTATTTGTGGCTTTTATTATTAAAATTTTTGTACCTTTACTACATAAATATTAAAAAAACATATACAAGATCATAAGTATCATTAAATAGACATAAAAAAATGTCAAATGACAAAAAATAAATGTCAAAATTTTTTGACATATAACTTTTTTATATGTTCTTGGTATCTTATCTTACTTGAAATTTTTCTCTAGCGCGCAAGTTCTGACACACCCTGTATCGATATTGCTAGGTTCCACTTTTTTCAAATCAGCGATTCTAGAATTTTTACAAATATACCTAATCATATTTAAATTTTAAATCTTTCAGTTTTTAGTACAGTTTACACTTCTAATACAATTATACATATGTATTCATAGCACATAGCTTAGCCCTTCAAGTTTTTTTACTATACATGTGTCACGTTTGAGTCATTTTAAAAACCAGTTTTGTGGTTTGGATAAAAAATAATAAATGAAAATATCATACCGCTGAAATCGTAAAAATGCTCTTTTTAATAAAGTCGATTTGATCCCCATTGCTATTAAACAAAATAGAGGTTGTATGTTAAAAACAAATGACAATGCACAATAGATAGTATGTACCACCGCCTGGGCATTTCATAAAAAATGCATTGGAGCAGTAATTCCGCATTTTTTCTTAGTTACGAGGGTTACTAAGGAAAAACTGAATAATTTTTAATTATAAACGAAAAATAACGCAATTAATTAAAGCTGGAAAGGAAGAATACAACAAAACAAGATACGCCAGAATTGATATTATGACTATTACTTATGAGATTAAACCCTTTAAGCTAAAAAACTGAATGTCAAGAAATTTCCCCAGATTAAAACGCCAACGGGAATCAGTTGAACTCAAAAAACGCCCAGGCGAGAAAAGAATTATTTCTATCGAGACGACGATGGTATGTACAAACGAGTACAGTTGATAGATTTTAAAACTGTACCTATATACGAGAGCAAAGTTTCAAAATAATTTTGAAACTTTTTATACTTTTAGGTTACTTGATTGAGTTGACAGAATTAAAAGCATTTTCTCTTGCGGATGTTTGCAACTATGCATCCGAAAATGGTTTCGCTTAACAGATATCTGAAATAAAAAAATGTGAATTTTTAGTTGCACCCTGTAAAAATTAAATTCAGTATTGCCATTCATTCCTGATTAATGATGATTATTCTCACATTTTATCTCCCTGGTGAGTTTAAAGTCTCAAACCAACTTGAGGTAGGTACACTTTATCGAGTGAACGCAATGTATCGAACTTTCCTATATTTTACTGGAATCTGGTCCAATCAAGTTTTTAGGCTGGATAAAGAAAATAATTTATTTTGTGATTAAAAGACAATTGAGTAGATGTTATTGTTAGGTATAAGAACTAGAAAAACTTTATTTGGCAATTTAGAAAAATATAGGCCATTACTTGAAAAACAGAGGATTAATTATAATTTGTAACTAACTAAAATAAGCCATATTGATCAGCATTATTAGTAATTGTTTTAAAAAAAAACTATAGTTTAGTGTATTATTTCAAACCTCTAAATATACAGGGTGCGCCAGAACTCGCGCCTCAGAGAAAAATTTCAAGTACGATAAGATACCACGAACATGGAAAAAATATTTTATCTATAAAAATTTCGAAGTTATGAGAGTTTAAACTTTGCACTTTGACTCTATTTATTTCTGTTGGAAAAATAATTTTCCAATTTTTTTTTTTGCAACAGGCTATTATAAGAGGAAACAAGGAAGCTCTATCTTAAATTGTAACTCTGTTCAATGTTATTTGTCGCTTTTATTGGCAAAATTTTGATACTTTTACTAAGTGATTGTAAAAAAAACATACATATACAAGATCATCAGTATCATTAAATAGACAAAAAAAATGTCGAATGTCAAAAAATAATTAACAAAATTTTTTGACAAATAGAATTTTTTAAACATTTTTTCCATGTTCCTAGTATCTTATCTTACTTGAAATTTTTCTCTGGGGTGCGAGTTCTGGCGCACTCTATATACTAATGTCGTGGCTGAAGGTATCTTTATGAATATTTTGTCTACAACAAAATAGATATAAATGAAAGTAAAAATAAATAATATTTAAATAATAAATAAATAACATTTATTAGTCTGTTTTTTTTTTGATGACAATAGAATTAATAACGAGATCAAAACAAATTACTTATTAAAGTTAAGTTCGTAGTTATTTAGTTTGTAGTTAAAGATTAGCATCATCAATTTTTCGAAAAATATGTCTTCATATTGCTTCTTATTAGCATCACGTTACTCCACTTTATCGGTCGCAGTCCACAGAAGTTTGATTTTCCCATAATAATGCATCACGTTTCAGTGATCAGTGTATTTTATAAGCGGTTTTTGCACAGTGTCTTATTATAAATAATAAAAGCAAGTTTGTTTTCGATCACCATCCACAAGAATCATGCAAACGAACCTGCAGGCAAAATATACGGGCATCCAAGTATGCAATAAAATTATCTGAACAACATTTTGCGTTGCTGAGATCTTGGGTAGGTATTTGCTGCATTTTTGTAATTCGCACATTCTACCACCCTCGCTGGCCATAAGTCGAAGACCGGTCGTACCGCCATGACTCTAAGCGCATTCCAATCAATCTCTTAATTACGTCCTCCAAGCCGATTTACCGAAATGATTCACTAGACGTCTTGTTATTATTTATCGTCTACGAAAACTCGATGGAATTCGACAAATGAATCGTTTAGTGGCTTCCTACGTAAGGTCGATATTCGAGCATCAACGCTAACGTCACGATGGTGTGAAGCAAGAATTTCGAGCAACGTGGTATGCGGTCCGGTTGCTGTTTCAAAGATAAGAAAACCAGGAATATCCAACGAGATCACGACCATAATGATGTGGAACAAAAGCGTCTTGCTTCATAAGGAAAAAAATCAAAAGTATAATGACATTAATGACCAGCTGTCGAAGGACCGGATTATCCTATTCCGATGGAAGAATGTCGTAGTCGCCCGCAACGAAAATGCTCGGAATTTTTCTAAAACGATGGTGGGAGATTAATTTATAGAAGAATTTTTATGGTCGATGATTGTCACGAAAATGCTGTTGTTTTTTTCAAGAATGATGCGATTCGCGTGTGGCGATTTTTACGTCACGAACACGAGATTGAATTGTTTTTACATGCGTAATTCTCTATTGTCACAATTCATAATTAACTGTTTGTCAAAAGAAAAGAATGCGACCAATTTTAAATATTGATTTATTCAGTTTTGACATTATTTACCGTATAAGTGTGCTCATCGCTATTCTTGATTGTTGGTTAATGGATGCATTGTTTCACTTTCCTTATACTGAGTAATTTTAAAGTTTGTGCAAATATTTTAACAGGTGATAGTAGAGCTCAAAAGAAGTCAAAATAACTAAACTTGCCTTATCTGAATGTTTATAGTTTCTGAGATACAGGGTGTTTGAGGATTTCGAGCAAATATTTAAGCTACTAATAGGACTCGTCAAAAGAAACAACTTTCGTTATTCCAACTTTTGTCGAAAGCACGTCATTTCTAAGTTAAAATTAAAAATAAATTGAGGCTGAAAACCCGTCCCCGCCTATGGCCGAATACGATGTTTACAATCATTCATAAGAAAAATTTTTGGAACGTAAACAGCGTAAAGACAAAAAAATTATCGCTACATTAGGGTAGATCAGTGTCAATGTTAGTGGGTCAATACTTGCTATTATAAAGAATTGCTCGAAATGTGGTCATTCGTTGGCAATGCACACTTCTTGTACTCTTCGGGCTACAGAAGCTTGCGTTCGCACACACAGCCCTTCGAAGGTATAAATTTGAGCTGCGTACACTAATTGTTTCGTGTGAACCCCCAAAAAAACAACGTATTTAAATCTGGTGACCGCGGTGGTCATTGGCGACCAAACCATCTAGGGGAAATGATTGTTGACGACTTTGGCATAATTTGATATGGAGCTCCACTTGTAAATACCGCATGTCCTCCAACAGATCGGACAACACATTTTCCAAAAAATCCAGATAAACGGCACTAGTTAAACATTGAGGTAATATGTGTGGTCCATTTTGGTGATCTTCAATGATCTCTGCCCAAACATTTAGTGAAAATCGGTCTTGGAAGTGATGTCCGTACACTAGTTAATTTGACGTTTGAGTAGTTGGCCATAATGACTTGATTGACAATTTGATTTCAAATCGATGTGCACAATTCACCCGAAAGCGCATTTACGACTAACTAAACTAACACGTGTAAACAAGTGATAATTTTTTTGGATAAAAAGTTTCCTTTTTTCTGTATAAAAACTTTCACGGTCAACATTCAATGCTATTTATTTTCATTGATATTGAAATTGATAGGGAAATTGCAAAAATAAAATTTGGATACGGAATTTGTTTGGTCTTCAATTCGACATTTCATAACAAATTCTCTTAGTAGTTAAAATATTTGCTCGCAATCCACAAACACCCTGTATATAGAGGGTGCAACCTCCATTTTGGGAAAATTTGTCAAAAAAATGCAATATAAACGAAGTTTGCAGCTTTTGAGTACTTTATCCCAAAGTTTACATTACTAGTAATCGGTAACATTTTCAATGAAATTTGGTGGTATCTTCAACAAGAATTTTTTCAGTTTTATTACCCGCAAGTGGAAATTGTTTTTTTTTTTTTTTTCATTTTGACTGATAAAAAATTTAGACCCGGTATACAAGTATACAAGAACATTTTTTTCAAATGTTAAAAATGCGTTCGAAAAATATAAAATAGGGGTTTCTGTATTGTTAAATTCTGGCTCAAAAAACTGCAAATGTATTTTTAAAAATGAGAATATCAAATAATATAAATCAAAAAACAATTAAATAAAGAACCATATTAGACTGCATCTGCAGGCTCACTCTATTCGCAATTGTGCTTAAGGTTAAGTAATGATTTAGACGTAAGGTTTAATGTTATTAAAGTGCTCAAAATTTATTTGGTGGAAAGATACTTTTTTAGGTACCTTCTTTATACTCTTAATATAATGATTTTTTAAATAATAAGAAAGTACAGCTCTTCTACATTGTAACCATTTGCGGTATTCTCGTAATAAAAGCTACACCACTAAAATAGTTAATTGTGTTTAACTCCAGTATCTAATTGCAATCTTGTAAAGATGACACCTTCGCGGCCATTTACCTGTTGCTCATATTTACATGCGATGCAAATTGCTGGCAAATTTAGATGTGATTCGGCCTGAGTTAGCTCATTTTTTACCATTTTGTTCTTTTTGTTTAATCTTCGGTCTCTGTAACTCTTTTTCGCTCGAAACCAAACTGGAACAATTCCGCATTTTGTGCAACAATCTTAAGCAAAACCGAGATGTAGTCAGCACGATTGCGATCGAATCAATTCTGAGATAATGAGATCATTTTTGCATCATTCCTTTCCGTGAAATCAAAGCAATGAGAGCGGCTTCTGTGCGACAATAGCGTCATAAAAATACGCTCTTTGTGCGGGGCTTTTGAAAGACGGTGACCGCAGTCTAATAACCGACCTTGCTGTATTTACTACTTCATTAAAAGTTGGTCGGAGGTACAAAAATTCACTACGTCCGTTCTTTGCTGTTCGTGTTTTACACTTGGACGAAGGTGGACGAGGACGTGGTCGAAGATTAATCGAGCGCGAAGTAGATTCTGGTGGTACCACATAAAACAAAAAACATCGAACCGGTCAAAAAGAACGTCGGAGGAAAAACGACCTTATAGTATCGGTAGTAGAGTCGCTCTGTTCTGGATGATTAAAAAAACTAATTACGTATACCTGAAAGTCTCTACCTGCGAGATTCTTATGAATGAAGGCAAGTTTACTATTCCTCGGGCTGTCGCACAATGGCTTTCGGTGTGTGTGTACAATGGGATGTGTGAATTGAGTGTTGAGTGACTTTTGACGCCTAGTTTTTTTCCCTTTTTCTGACGGAATAAAATGGAATTTTCGGTTTTCGTTCGCGAATTATTAAAAGCCTCCCAAACGATGAAACACCAGCAAGTCCCCAAACGCGTCTTTTGGCAACCATGGCTAGACGAAGGTAATTCATGATCACGTCGTTCCGTCAAAGAAACGTTTGATTACCGGATGTAGTCTATCTTCTCTCGGCCTTGGTATAGGTCGCAGCGGGTCGTTCATATTAACAACCTAATTGAAATTTTCTTTTTTATTTGTTTAGAGGAATCGTCGAAGCAGTCGAGCAACAAGCAACTTCCGACCACCAAATGGAAAAGGGATCGACGGTCGAGGCTTCCTGAGTACTCTCGGAAGTCCGATCCGAAAATCGCCGAGACGTTCGGAACGGAACCGCCAAGTCCGGCACCGGAAACGCCGAATCAACAGGCCGCGAACGGTCAGGATAATGCACCTCTCGATATGAGTGTTAGACAAAGAGGGTTGCCGCCTTCCTACTCGCAAACTATTAATAATCCGGGATATAGATCTAACTACAGGCCGAGTGTTATACAGAACAATAGAGAAGATCTTCCTCCTGGTTAGTATTATATTGTAAGGAAGTTGATAAGCAGTTGCATATTTGGTGTCCACCACATCCGGTGGAAAATAGATCAAGTTGGATTTGGGTGCTATTTGCGTTGTGGCAAAGTTCAAAATTTACACATTAATACACAATAAGAGTCAGGGTATTGTTCTGAAAAGAATTGAGGGAAATAGCTGCTAGAATTTATATTCTTCCATAGCGTCACAGTTTATTTAAATTGCCCGAATTTATTGGAAAGTTTTGTTTTTCGAACGATTGCTTTGTTTATTGAAGAAAATTATGTATGACATGTCATTATACGAATTTTTGTTTAAACTAAGTACTTAAAAAAAATATTAAAACTTACTCATCTAATTCTTTTGTAAATTGCCTTTTTAATTAAGAAATCACTGGAGAAACTCATAAAATTACACATCAACTAATTTTAACAATAATTCCACCGGTCAGCATAATATGAGTTGTTTAAATATTTTTGATAAATCTGAATGGCATCGTAAGTCTTGAACATCCAAGCATCATTCTTTTGTTTCCACTTCGACAAATCTGTTTTATTCATTCAGTTCTCAGTTTCTCGCAACAAGGTTGGATTTATTGAAAATATCTTTAATTGTATCAAAAATGTCAATTAGATCGCATAAAACGGGCACCAATTTGTTTTGTTGTGGAACGTTTTGCTAGGAAAAAACAATTACCTAGAAAATATTTTATTTTATTTTATGTATTTGTTTTTTATTCTACGTGATAGAATTCAACCATAAGCAGAACTGTAACCTATATTTCCTATATTTTTCATAGCACGACAAAACATTCAAACAAATTTTCAAATTGCATAGCGATGTTACTAATGTAAACTGTATCATAGCCATCGCCACCCTGTCAACGCCGCAACTGTATTTTGTGAGGTGGAATAGGTCAGAAACATTTGATTACTGGCTAAAAGAGAAATCTGTGTTACAACTGAACCCTACTGACAAATTTTGAGCCAAGAATCTACACTTTTTCATACAGAAAAAACATTGTGAAAAATGACGGCAGTGGCGATGGTTGTAGCACGACATATACAGGATGTTCCGTTTTTATTGTTACAAATTTAAACAAGAGATAGAATATTCAATTTTATGACAAAAGTTTTCTGTGAACATGTATCTAAAAATGCTACGGAAGGGAGCTACACCTTCTCAAAGCGGTGCGTCTTTTAATGGGTTTTTTCTAATTATATTTCCGAAACCATTTTACATAAAATTACAAAATTTGGTACAGATGATAACCTTTATACACTTAAACGAATTTCCTAAACTGGGGGGTGGGTTTGGCTGTAGTTTCTTGCCACTTTCAGCAACAAAATGCTAAATTTCATAGTTTTTTCCGATACATTTTAAGTAAAATCTGTTTTAGAATTTATGTTACAGGCCTTACACAGCATAAAAATTAAAAATTAAATTCGCTTTACCGTTTAGGACGCCCCTGATTAAAAATTTCTACATTTCATCTTGGAATTCGTTTAGGTGTATAAAGGTTATCAAATTTTGTAGTTTTACCTATTCTGAAATATTGGGAAAAATCCTTTAAAAAACACACCCCTTTTAGGGACTGTACAATCGTAAAATATCAAAACTTATATATACTTAATAATTTACAAAAATAGGTATTATTATTAGGTATATTATTGAGGTATTACAGGTACAGGTTGCAATAAGAACGGAAAATTGAATTTTCTTTAAAATGTAACAGGTTTTGCCCTTGTCAATTTAGTTGTCAATTTGTTATCTGTTGCATTAAAATATTTTTTACTGCAATGCCACACTTAAATGCCGAGAGCATCAAATGCAAATCAAGATAATCAATTAGTTCATAGTTGTGTACTTACATGAAAACCCAATGAGTAGTGAGTACCTGCTACATATTAGCTGTCAGTTGTAACTTAAACTTTTAGAATTAAGGCATCATCAAACTTTGGATAAATATAAAAATCTGACATATTTATGCTTTGACTTTTTCCGATGTTTTTGCAACCAAGTGTACATATACTGTTTTGTTTAGAAAACTTGTTTTAATTTTTTAAGCTGACACAACGACTCTTGAATAACATAAAATTTTAAACAAATGACTATGTGTTATATTAACCCTTATTTCGTTTTCCAGGAATATCGATGTGCGATCCAATCATTGATGAGCATTTCCGTCGTTCTCTGGGCAACGACTATCTCTCTCTCTTTTCAAACAACAATGTTTCCAAGGAAAGTATTCCTGTAAAACCTCCCCCAAAAGTTCCCACCACAACGAACGTGATTGAATTAATGGACACTGCAGGTTTATCTGTGGACGATCACTTCGCCAAAGCTTTAGGTGACACATGGGTGAAACTAAACAAAAAAGAACAAGAATTGAAAAACAATACCGGTGACAATCACAGTATAGTAACGATTTAATAAAGATGAACTGATAGTTGCTTGTATGTGTGTTTAACGTTTAAATGTATGATGTTAAATGTAAGTTTATCGAAATAACGTACAAATGTATCTTAGGCTTAGATAGGTTTTACCGAAGGTCGCGAGATGGCATTACGCATATTGAGGTTTGTTTCGGTTTTCATTCAGGGATCGAATGACTTGTTTTCTTATTTTAATGTGTAGTTTTTTATTGAGAGCACAACCTGACAAAGGCTGCCTTCCAATTAACCAGTTAATGATTCCTTATGTTCCACTGTTGTAAATATTGGACTGTCTTGTATATAGGTTTCTGTAAATACAAAAATGTTATTGATTAGTTTAGCACTACATATTTATAATTAATTTAGTCCACTCTTGTTGCTTAGTTCTAAACTCCATGATGTTACTTTGGTATACGTAATTAAAATGACAAATCTATACAATTTTTACTTACCAGTCCCAGTTTCCAGCACTCAATTCGGCACTTCGAAAATGACTTTAAATAACTCAGTTGTGTTTCGCTGGTATTTGGTACAAGAACTGATTTCATATGGTGCTAGAATACTAATGCAATCTCACCACCACACGAAAACAGTGCCCAAAACCAAATCCTACAATCTTCTACTACAAATCTGTTCTCACCACCTTGGAATCGGACTTAAGTATGAATCTGTTGTCACACTGCTTTCTTAAACACAAAATAGATATTCACTTACAACCGGTAACGAAAATTTAAACCTTATGAAGTTTTGATAGCAAGGATGACGAGAACTCTGTAAATGGTTCAAGACAAGACCACTCTATATTTCCTTCCATGTTTTTTCTCCTTTATTTCCGTATTAAATTTCTACGGGATATCAGATTTGCGGTGTCGTGATTTTTGTCTATAAAGCGGTATCATTTTTACAATGGTACCAACTCGAAGATGGGTACCAACCGCTTAGCGATGATGGTGGTACCAAATTTGTCCCAATTCGACAATGGTGTAATTTGAGTGATTCGCATAGTACTTGGAGCTTGTAACTCAATCAGCTGGTAACGGATCGAGTTTTCTAGCGGAAGAAAAATACCATTTCCCGTGGAACTGCATAACTAAGTACTTCAGATTTTCTAAAAAAAAAAATATGAAAGAATTTTAATCAATTAAGCGCGAGATAGAGTAGCTACAAACAAACTTATTTGAAATTGTGCGTCGATGCGGCCGCAAACTCGATTCTTAAGGAACACCACAATACTTACAATTTTTCAAAAACTTGAAAAATTAACACTTTTCACACGCGCGAAATTTGATTGATCGCGTCTTAATTCTTATGACTCACAATCTCAACTGATTTCATCGGCACTGGATGGCCGTTGTTGCATCAATGGGAATTACATCACCCCATGTTGAATTTAAAAGACACCCTCTAAACGCGCTGCGACCGTACCCAGCGACGATTTGTTTGACTTACCGGTTTACAATGTTTAGGGGATCTCATTGTGTATTTTTTACTGAAGGGTATAACAAAGGAAAGAAGTTTTGAGTGGGAAGAATTGGCAAATTTGGATGTTTTGATCAGGCTGTTTGGGTCTATGAATGAAATAAAAGCAAAAATTCTATTTAATAATGAAATTGAAATGGAAATTGGATTTAGAGGTCACATTCAGCACTACATTGTAATTTAGAAAATTAGAATAGATGCGACCGTTAGCGAAATGAACCAACCCATCCACAAATGTTGGGGTTCTGTGCAGGTAAAAGGTACTCGAATTGGTGGTTGCCTGAACTTGGCGCATAAATTGTAATTAATAGTAATATTATTATTCCGTGCAATTTACTTTACAAACAATACATACAAAGAAAAAATGCAGTAGCAACAGAATGTAAAATATTTGTAGCTAATGGACTTATATAAATAAATTCTCATAAAATTTGTTATCAAAGTTTAAAATATTGTACAGGGGGGGTGCATTTTAGATGTATACATCAGTAGGTATGTCCCCGAATTGAGAAAGAGAAAAATGAACTTTTCTTTCTAGTGAGTTAGGATAATGAAGTTTTAACTACAGATATGCTCCTTTCAGGTAAAGCAAATAATATTTTTCCTTTGCACTGTTGGCGTAAAATCGAATTTTTTTTTTCTCTTCTAAACCAAATCCGGGGACATACTATACAAGGTGATTCTTTTAGGGCCTAAATTAGAAATTTTTTAACATCTAATGCAGATAGCAATTTGAAATTTTGTACACAACCCAAATAGACCAGTCTGAGTTGAGATAAATTATTTCCAAAATGGCTGAACTTTCGGAACTACGAGATTAACTACATGATTAACTATAAAAATAAACAACAAAAACATGTTTTTCGTGATTATTTCAAAAACTGTAAGAGATAGGTATGGGACATGTTGATAAAAATCCTTCTGCGAATTGATGTACTTTTGACTGCCGTTGAGAAAATAGAGTCATTTCATTTGAAAAAACTGACTTATAGCTGTTTGTTAATGATCATTTTCAAAAAATCATACTAGCCTTGCAATTTGACAGATGACAATTTAAAAATTCTAGAAAACTCTTCGATCCTTTGGTTATCGAATGCAAAAAAATTATTTACTTATCGCAAATGGTTCAACAGCTGTGATGTTTTAAATGAATTACTGCAAATGAAAATTTTGACAAAAAAATTGACATGTCAAAAACTAGTATATAAAAACAGAAAAGATCTAACCTTCCTTTTTCATATACCCAAATACAATCTCAAAATAATTAAAAATGGTAGAGTTATCGATTTTTGAAAAGAAATTTGCAAAGTAAAAAAATTTCAAAAAAGTTTGAATATTTGAAAAACGGTTAAGTTTAGGTATAGGGATGAAGTCTGATAAAAACTCTCGCAAAATCACTTGAGTAATCCAAAAACGCAATAAGAAACATAACTTTCTATTGAAAATAATATAATAATAAAAGTTGATACCCATTTTCGGTGTAACCGAAAATACTTCTAATGTGGGGTTTAGCCGGAACAGCTTGTAGAGTGGTACGATACAATAAGTAAGGTTTCATCATGAAAAATACTAAAAAGGAGAATAAAACCCTATTTTGTTATCTTTATTGTTTTTATTTATCTTTTTGGTAGTGTAAGAAATTAGACTTTTCTTTATATAGGTACCCATCGTGGGACTTGTTGCGTTGAAAGAGAATTTTAAATAAATCCGACAACACGATATAATTGTTTATTATATCAATAATAATAACCAATTTATTATTTTAGAAAGTGTTCTAGGAAATCCGTTCGATTTTGACTAATTTAGAAAATTGTATACTTGTTTGTTTTTAATTGTAACTTTTGACAATTTCTGAATAAGCCCCTTGATAATGACTCATTGAATGGGTTAAAACCTAAAAAAATGAACAGTTACACCGTGTGGTCAGATTTACTTATTTAAAATTCTGTTTCAAAATTAGATGGGCCATTTGAAAGTTTCTTTTTGAAGTGCCTGTTATTTTCACATTTTCACGCGTTTGACATATTGACAGGTATATAGTGTCAAACCTCCGGTTTAAGAAAAAAATATTTTTGGTCAAAATGCGATATGACGCCGTTGGATTTATTTTTTATGGAAAATTGTTAAAGACCGTTGTACTCCAACGATCCACAACCCATTGACGCACAAAAACATCCATCGTGTAATAGTGTATTGCAAAATTGGGTTAAGAGAATGGGCTACTGCCAAGCTAGCCGCGGCAGCCAGGTGTACTCTCTTAAACAAAGCAACAATCATTCAAAAATACTCAACAGGGTAGTTTTAATAACAATAATAATTAATAACAAAAACAAGGAACCAACATATGGCCTACCCTAGATTTATGTTTGTGTATTTACATTTGCAATTTTCCTTATTACTCATGTTTAACGACATTTTAATCAAAATAAATAATTAAAATTACTATGATTAGCGTTAATTGCTTCTGATACCAACAACAAAGATAAAAAAATACATTTATTTAAATAGTTCAACGGAGAATTTATAGTTGGTACCAACAATATTTGAGACTCATTATAGAATAAGACGATTACCCCCTACGGTGGTTCATGGGGCTTGCGGTAGAGATGCCATAAACAAATTTGCATTTCTTAGGACAGGCACGCTTCAAAGGTTTGTAGGAAGAAATGGTCCGTAACAGAAATTTGTTTTTGGGCTTTCATCAAAAAAAAAATAATAATAATTTTAATATTCAACTATATTTTGGGATTGTTTCTTTACAAATCTGCATTATCACTTTAATATTAAATTAATATACAGGGTGCGCCAGAACTCGCGCCCCAGAGAAAAATGTCAAATGCCGGGGGCAATAGGTCGCCAAAAAGTGCAGCCGAAGAAGTAATTTTTGCTTGGATAAGAAAGTTATTCGACTCTTAAATCCACCAATCCCAGAAGGGCACCTCAGGGTGTGATTAACAAATTATATCCGTTGCTAGGTTACGAAAATAATACCAATTTGCCCAGAATTTTAAAAAATAGCTGGTCTAYTGTAATTTTGCGTTTGACATTTATTAATTTGTGGGTGACATTACCTGTTAGTTTCCAGTATTTTTCTCGCTGAAGAGGTTGTACACGAGTATAATGAGACAGAATCGTTAATTATTATCAACAATTATCAAAAATTATTTTGAAACATTCTGGAAATTCCTGATGAACCGACTTCTTCACAGGTATTGTTCCTTCTCAACTTTTTCTTCGATCTGATACAGATTAACAAACCGATAAATGAATTTTAGAGCTTGAAAACTAGTGCGTTATCTTTGTGAAACAAAGAAGCAAGTGAGAGTGAGACCAGAAAAACATGAAGAACTACGCAAGTTTCTTTATCTACTTTAAAGCAAAATTAACAGAAAGATGTACTTTTTATAAGAAATTGTGTTTAAATAAAACAGGTTATTAATTTTAATACTAAAATTGTAGTTTTACTCTCGTATTTAGGCATTTTTGCCCGATAGAGAAATTCTAACCTCAAAATTTTGCAAATTACAATTTATTGTTGTTTTCTTCCACTCACATGAGCTTACTATAACCCCTTGGCTGCTTTTTCATTAAAAAATCCAGAAGAATATTGCGATGTTTGTATTTAGTACGAAAAATTAGCATTTTTGCTGCCGGAAAGTAAAATCCAAATGTTTTAATTCCGAGGGCTGTTCAGCAACTCTTTTCGGTGAATTTGTGGGCTGGTCTTTCGAGGAATCATGTGGTTTGTCAATAATATCAACTTATTTCAACATAACGTGACTCTCTTTCTAAAAAGTACATTTTTCTGTTAATTTTGCATTAAAGTAAATATGTTTTTCTGGTCTCACTCTCACTTGCTTCTTTGTTTCATAAAGATAACGCACTAGTTTTCAAGCTCTAAAATTCATTTATCGGTTTGTTAATCTGAATCAGATCGAAGAAAAAGTTGAGAAAGAACAATACCTGTGAAGAAGTCGGTTCATCAGGAATTTCCAGAATGTTTCAAAATAATTTTTGATAATTGTTGATAATAATTAACGATTCTGTCTCATTATACTCGTGAACAACCTCTTATGCGAGAAAAATACTGGAAACTAGCAGGTAATGTCACCCACAAATTAATAAATGTCAAACGCAAAATTACAGTAGACCAGCTATTTAATGAAAATTCTGGGCAAATTGGTATTATTTTCGTAACCTAGCAATGGATATAATTTTTCAATCACACCTTGAGGTGCTCTTCTGGGATTGGTGGATTTAAGAGTCTAATAACTCTCTTATGCAAGCAAAAATTACTTCTTCGGCTGCACTTTTTGGCGACCTATTGCCCCCGGCATTTGGCATTTTTCTCTGGGGCGCGAGTTCTGGCGCACCCTGTATAAATTCCCCAATGTTTGCCTGTAATAAGTTAAAATCCTACCACGAAAATTTCTGAATACGGCTCTTTTGTAAATCTTCAGGGTAGTACCACCAGCAGTGAAAAATTGTTACGGCCGACCGCAAGGCTGCTAATCCTCAATAAAGCTTTGCGTACGTCAATACTACTACGACTATACTAAAAATTGTATCTTGAAAACCATCAACATTTAGCAAAGGCTGTTTTCGTAACTCTAAAAATCATCCTGTATATTATTCTCTGAAATAACTCGTCTTCTCTACTCTATCATTCACAGATAGTAAGTAACTTTTATTCACTTCTAGTCCTGTATGTTGTATAATACATAGCCATAGTACAGAGTGGTTATAAATGATTTTCATCTAGCCAGCTGTGAATTTTCCATGTAAAATAAAAAATACCGCTTTACGAAAATAGGGGTACCTACTTGTTGTAACTCAAAATTAAAAAATCGCCGTTTACTAAGCGTCCACTTCGAAAATAGACTTCAATTATAAACTTGTTTTATTCCAAAGTATACATTATTATCAATTATTATTGGAAATTAGTTGAAACAATAAAAATTTTAAATAACAACAATTTATTATTAATTAATAATTGACACTAATGACAGAACTAGAGCTTTCAAAAAAGTAGAGCGGCACAAATAAAGTTACATGCAAAAAAATTCCAAAGCTGGCTAGATGAAAATCATTTATAACCACTCTGTATATTTAATGTAACGTGTACCGAAAGATATATCATCTTAAATCCATAAAAGGTTGTAAATATATCTTTCGGTAGACGATATAAACTACTAATGGTACATACTCAAAATTTCTTGTTTGTATTTCTTGTTTGGATTGATATCTGGTAGTATCATATAAAACATGAAAATAATTTATTATATCTATGAAATTAAATCATTAAGCAGCAAGTGCAACAAATTTCGTTTAATTTAGTATTGATTGCTGCCAATTAAGTGTTTTATACGTTGTCTGTAAACTAGAAACACAAACACAGCACTGATCAAAAGTGTAAAAGTGGAAAAGTAAGAAAAAGTGTAATTTTCCATTCACGGTGCCAAAAAACACTCTTTATTAATCAGTTGATCGCCTAAGGTTTCCATTGTTTTGTATTTATAACTCATTTGCAATTATCATTGGAAGTATTTCGTTTGTTTTTTCTTGATCTACATACGTCGAAATAAGAAAGAAATGCAATGCAAATAGGTGTAGGAATAATGGAAATATGTGTATCTTTTAAAATTTATTGCTATTGCAGTGTTATACAGGGTGTCTCCCACCTAAGAATTTCGGATCTAATATCTCTGTTATTTGCCAACGGATTCTATCGGATTTTAAAATGTAGGTTATTTAGTAGCTAGAAATAAATATCACATTACTTAAACAATCCTAACCTTTGAAATGTGATTTTAATATTGGTTGGTTTAATTGGTTTAATGGTTCTAAAAGTTCTAAAGGCGTCTTAAGGCTCCAGACCCCCTGAAAGCTGGCGTATACCTATTACATGTAAATTTATTTCATTGTTTTTAGTCGCAAATTTGGACTTGAAAAGTTTCTTGATGTTTGTAGTGTTTCTTTAAAGGTAAATGGAGACCAGGGAAATATTCCCGCTTTAAATAAGTTAATAGACAGTTTTTTATTGAATAAAATGTGAAAATTTTAATTATTAAGATTTTTTGATAACGGTATACCGTATTGAATTAAAAAAAAACAGTTTATAGGTAATTTAAAAATACAGTGCCCTGATATAATGCGAATTTGATAACTGTTCTTAATTCTTTGATATAAAGCAAAAATTAAATTGAAAGTAGGCAACCAATAATACACGATCTTCTGTACCTGGAGCCACAATTTATGACAGGCCGGGCCACACCGCAGGATGTAACCCACAACATGATCGTTTTATTGCGTTTGTTCAAAGCAAAGATATGCATTTGCACCCCTCAATAAGAGAATTGTTAGTTCATTTCAAAACTTAATTTTTTTTTTATTATTCATCTATTTAAAAATAAATTAAAAAAATAGATAGGTTTAATATAAAGGCACTAAGACCAATACATAAACCTAAAAAATAAAAAAAATAAAAAATTAAAATATAATATTTATATTAATTTTACTGAGGACGGTTTTTGCTTAGGGATTATTATATGAGTTGGTCTTTACGGACAGCTCTAATTAGCCAAATTAATTTTGTGTTAAAAACGATTCTAGGTATTTGTGRTGAGAYACATATTATGTTKATCGTTATTGTGTTATGTGTATTATTTCGTTCTATGGCAGTTTTAATATCGGTGTATCTCGCGCTAAATGGACATTTAATTTCAACAATAGCATTTTAACCGACTAATCCATCTGGTGTTGCACCTAAAAATGTTCAAGTTTCAAGTAATTGTTGCGCAAGAATGTTTTTATATTTATGTCGGATCGGAGAGTTTTAGCGATTTCACTAATTTTGGTACAAAAATTTCGTAGTATATGATATCGGCATTCAATTTTTTGAATGAAATAATTAGGTCCATAGGGTCTCGCATTGCGAATTTTTTTGTAGACATGCATTTTGCATTTCCAGTTGTGGAATGTTCAAAGCTGCGCAAAATTCTGTTAGTTGAGAATAACCAGCACCTATTACTACTGTGCCACAAACAACTGCTTCATTTACTTCATTTGTGTGATTTTCTTTTTCGGTACTAAAAGTTCCTATTGCCCCTCACATACTACATTTGTATTTAAAAACACTTTTAAACCACAAATGTGTTTCTAGAATGATGTTAATGTTCAAAAAACTACAAGAAAAAATGTTATGTTTTATGTTTTTTAATTCCAAAAATAAATGCCCTATGTCAACAATTCTTCGACCACTTGGAACAAAATTTTGTTCTTGACTAGTTTCTTTGGGAATAATAAACACTTCATCGTCATCGGAACTCGATTCAATTGACTGAAAACTACATTCTGCAAGACTTGATTTACTTGGAAGATCAGTTTTAGAACCTTTTCGTTGTTTTTCCCAATAATTACGCATCATTTTCGAATTTTTCTTTTTTTTTTGAAAGAAATTGTTTAGAATTATTACCCATAATTTCAATACAACGTTTTCAACAACATTGATTAGAAAATTTCAAAGCACTGCAGTGGAAGAGAGCCACTAGCAAACTGCAAAGAGTCAAAAAGTAAACAAGTTATAAAATTGTACGTTTTCAATATACAGGGTGATTCTTAAATAGACCGACTAAATTTTATCACAGCTTCCCAACGATAAATGGAGGTAAACTGTACGATTTTTAGGTTTATATCTTTTAAGGGCAAAACCCCCTTGATCCGTGCCACTTACGGCGTTTATGAATTGTTGCAATAATCAAGTACATTTTTATCAAATTAATACCATGGTTTCCACTACCTGTGCTAATACTATTTACGAACACGTCAGTGGCGTACGCTTTACTTCGAAAATCACTTAAATAAATTTTATTTGGAGAACGGTTAAACAAAGAATTTTTTAAATATTTTTTCCAGCATGTTCTCATTTGATACTACCAAGGATAAAATTTTGTCGGTCTATTTAAGAATCACCCTGTATAAGTCCCTACCAGCAACCTAAAATTTAGCAAAACCCACCACTAGACCTTGTTTTTCAAAATTTTCTGGAACTGGGTTGGTATAAGCACCTGGTTTATCTGAGCATAATAATGAACCAAAAAAAAAGTAAATTTTTCTTTTGATTTTGGATTTTGCTAGTTTCAGGTGAAGCGAAAAATGTTTCTCCTTTGCAGTTTTGACGTAAAATGAAAGATACATTTTTTTTTAATTTATTAATAAATAATGATAGTTTTTGTTAAAAATGACTTTGTTTTTTATCTTAAAGCTATTTCTTTGAGTTGCTATTTATCAAAATTATGTTTTTCCCACACTTTTTTTTATTTAACTTGCGAAAACTCATTTGTCAAAGTGACATTATTGTCAAAAAATTATTCCAAAGTCCAAAATCAAGAGAAAAATGAACTTTTGTTTCTACTGAGCTAGAATCTGAATCTCTGAAATAAGAGAAACTCATCGATGGTGAAATTCTGTTTGTTTACTTTATTTACATTTTATGACTAAAGGGACCAGGCACCAGGTAGAGAAGGTCGGATGATTGACAGCTGCCACTGAATAAAAATCTAAATAGAGTATGCAACTTACAGTACACCAAATCTGAACAGTTCATTCGGTACCCTAGAGCCTTAACTTAATTTATCACAGATTTTCAGGGTTGTAATAAATGGTACTTGAAGACGTTAAAGAAATCGTTTTAGAGTTAACTTTGATAAAAAAAAACAAAAATTAGATCAAAATTTTAACAATATAATCGACGTATTTCTGCTGATTTAGACGAGTGATTTAGTTATTTTTTGTGTACAGGTCTATTTTTTAGTCTAATAGTAGTTTTGCTTAATTTTAAATTGATAACATTTATTAAATGTAAAATAATTATTTTTTTTATCTTGAGGTAATATTATTAATACTAATTGAATCTCCTTTATCTTATAAGTTGCCTACATTTTAAATTTCATAAAAATCCGTTGGAAAAAAAAGAAATACTAATAATAGTATTATATTAAACCTAAAAGTCTTACGTGGGACACCTTGTATAGTTTTGTAAATAAAACAATAATTTCAGCCTTCAGTTTTATACTTTAGTCCAAAATAATGTTATTTTGTACCAATTCTGGTAAATTACCTGGTCAACTACCTGAAAAATTAAGAAGACTTAAAATCACATTTTTTTTTTCATTCATATACGAGTAAAAGGTCATATACCCTATGTTATTGCAGCTGATATGACCATTCAAAACTAGTTTGAAATTTCTTGCTAGTGTTCCTTCCATTCCTTTTCAAAAGATCCCATAAATTTTAAATTTATTAATATAAAATGAGAATTTTTTACAAAGTCCGTGACAACACAAATGAATATGCCACGAGTTATATCTATAGGTACGGTTAGAACATTTTTTTTATCTAAATATACCTAGATTTTTATTAAATTGGTAGGTACCTGAAAATTACACAATAACACACTAATGATTTCGTTTTTTTTGTTTTTTTTTTTAACAAAACTTGTTCAAAATACGTCAGTTCTTAAAGTTCACAGCTTTATTAAAGAATAATACAACAATGATTTGACTAATTACGAAAATAGCCTAATCATCTTTCTCACAAATTTTATTAGTTGTAAAATGGCATTGACGCAAATAGCAAACTATTTGAGAGAATTTTTAATTCATAATAATTAATGTGTAAAGTGTGAAGAGAAAAAACCATATTTAATCTGTGCAAATGTGTTTTTTGAACTTGACACAAACACGGACATTGTTTGTGTAATGTTAAATAACTTTTTTATTAAACAAGCAACAAAATAAATGATAAATGAATGACACCGATTTTCTCAATCTCAGTGGGACTAGGGGAAGAACAGTTTTGTATTTTTTTTCCTACTAAACTCAAAACACAACAATACGTCATAACTTCTGTAGCTGTTATTGGCATACAAGTAGCGTCTTTGCTTATGAAATAATGTTGCAATTAAAGTGTACATGATGTAGGTGAGGCGGCCTACTTTCCGTTTATAATAACATCGAGACTCGTCTCAAAAAAGAAATCAAAAACGGCTCTTTTACTAGTCTGGGCTTCCCAAAGCATGGTTACTATTTTTTTGATCGATTTGCATCCGTGACGTCAATGGAGAGGTGAAGGCAGGTTATTGAAAGAGGTAGGTACAGCTCTACCAAGATGATTCAAATAACAGCTCTCTAATTTTTCCATTTTGAAAATCAAAATTATTTTATATAGTTTTACACACTTTCATCGCATTCAGTTATACAGCTTTCTTCGGGTCTTGCTTGCACCAGTTACTTAAGAATTAATGGATTATGATGATCTCTATTGGATTATTTAATTTGGGTTATGTGTCCTATTATAATTAGTTACTGTAACAAAATTCTGGCGAAATTATTCGAATGGTTTCACAGACTTGCGACAGTGCTATTATGAGGTAATTATATGGTTCTAATTGGAAGTGAAAAATTCCTGTCATTACAAATAAATTTCCACGGCTGCGATAATTCTTTCTTTGGAGAATTTTATTAAGCTGGAAACTGTAATTGGGAAACAAAACGTGACGTGGAAAACCCAATATAATGTTTCATTTATACAGAATGATAAGCTTTTATCAAGTCACAGTTCATGGCTTATTTCAAACTTATTGTTGCTGTTTGTTTTGACGTTTAAAGTTATGCACCTAATTAATATGCTGTTCACCCCTTGTATGTTTACTAATTAATTATTATTTTTACTGACCATATTTCTGTATTTTACTGAAAGATAGCAAGATTCAAATTATATAATATAATTATAAAAAATGGTACTATCTAAGCCGATTTTTAAATCTACAACAACAAATTTTGTTATACAGGGTATTTCGGCTAAATCCCACATTAGAAGTATTGGAAGTTCTAACGGTGATATTTATATAAAATTTGGATTATAGGCATAATTGTTTAGATCCTGCTCAATGAAAATATTTTTAAGATGACAGCACTTTCGTTACACCGGAAATGGGTATCAACTTTGTTATTTTCAATAGAAAGTTATGTTTTTTAATACGTTTTTGTATTACTCAAGAGATTTTGAGAGAGTTTTTATCAGACTTCCCTATACCTAAATTTACCCGTTTTTAAATATTTTGACTTTTTTGAAATATATTGAATTCGCATCTTCCTCTCTAAAAATTGATAACCCTACCATTTTTAATTATTTTGATATCGTATTTGGGCATATGAAAAAAAAAGGTTAGACTATTTCTTTCGTGTATTTAAAATTGGAAAAATAATTAATAAACCTCCAAAATTTAAGACAACGTTTGGGAAACTTCAAATACCTGTAAATGAATTTTTTCAAATGGAAGGCCCTAATTTGTTCTTCACTAAATGAAAGAGAATTTAATTCTGCATCGATCTGTATCAACATTCCTTATACCTAAATTTAATGATTTCCAAGTTATTTTGACTATTTTTTACAATGGAAGAAATTCATTACTATCCATCATAGTTTGCCATGGAAATATTTGTCACTGAAGAAACGCCAAGTTTTTTTTCACAATTATGTTATTCTTTTCATAAATACAAATAAAATTTATTTAATCTAAATTTGAATAACTTTGATATTCTATTTTTTTCTTATTTCTATGACAACATATGCTAAAGTAGCTAATGAATTTCTCACAATATCAAAAGAAGTTACTATAACTTGAAAACTATCAAAGCTATAGGGAATGTTAATACAAATTGAAGCAGAACTAAATTATCCTTCATTTAGCGAAGAAAAAATTGGGGCCTTCCATTTGAAAAAAATCAGTTACAGGTATTTAAAGTTTCCCAAACGTTGCCTTAAATTTTGGAGGTTCATTAATTATTTTTCCAATTTTAAATGCCCAAATACGATTTCAAAATAATTAAAAATGGTAGGGTTATCAATTTTTAGAGAGGAAGATGCGAATTCAATAAATTTCAAAAAAGTCAAAATATTTAAAAATGGGTAAATTTAGGTATAGGGAAGTCTGATAAAAACTCTCTCAAAATCACTTGAGTAATCCAAAAACGTATTACAAAACATAACTTTCTATTGAAAATAACAAAGTTGATACCCATTTCCGGTGTAACCGAAAGTGCTGCCATCTTGAAAATATTTTCATTGAGCAGGATCTAAACGATTATGCCTATAATCCAAATTTTATATAAATTGGGGTGTTTTATTTAGAAAAATTGAGTTAAGGGTATTTGAAGTTTCGTAAACGTAACCTTACATTTTGGCGGTTTGTTAATTATTTTTCCAATTATGAATACACCAAAGGAAAGACCTAATATTTGTCTTTCGTATACCCTATTACGGTTTCAACATAATAAAAAATGGTAGAGTTATTGATTTTTAAATAGGAAGATTCAAATCCAAAAAAAAATTAAAAAGGTCTAAATATCTCGAAAACGGTTAAACTTAGGTATAGGGAAGGCTAATGAAAACTCTCTCAGAATCACTTGAGTAATCCAAAAACGCAATAAAAAACATAGCTTTCTATTTGAAATAACAAATAAAAAAATAAAGGTTAATATCCACTTCCGGTGTATCAGAAAGTGCCGCCAGCTTTAAAGTATTTTTATTAAGCAGAACCTAACCGATTATGGCTACAAACAAAATTTTAAATAAATATTATTGTTAGAACTCCCAATATTTCTAATGTGGGGTTTAACCGGAACACCCAGTAATTATTAACGTCATAACTTTTTTAATTTTATAACAGACGAGATTGAAAATTGTAAAATCGAGGCGAAGCAGAACTTCGAAATTTTTATGGACAGATTTTTTTTACATTTTTTGTGTTTCTGGTTTCTTAAGTTACTTGCCATTTTCCTCTGTTGCGCCAGTTCAGAAACAGCCCTGTATATACAAAGATTGCTAACTTTAAAAAAAATAATTTTGTGGGTGGAGATTTTGTTCAGAAAATTTGCCTGAACACTGCTATTAACGATTATTTTGAGAAGTACCTACATGGATTCTGTTACTGTACAAAAATTAGAATAAGTGATATAAATGTTGAAGAGATATAATTTAAAAAGGTGTTGATTGTTTTCTGTTTCACTGTTTGTCACTTAACCGTTTCTCCTTTCATAGCAAAGTAGAAAAGTTGATATCTTCTCTTCCTCATGCAAGATGATAGATTGTATCGTAAAGAATTAATAGAAGTGAGTGTTTTTGTGCTAAAATCAGAGATTGAAGGCCGAGCAAAGCGAGGGCAGCAACTGGACGAAGCACAAAAAGACCTTCTATATTGCGTTTCAAAATGACATCTTGGTGGGTCATGGAAATTCAAATTTAAGGTGGCAACATTTGTACTTTGAGAGTTCTAGGTTGTTCATTTTGTGTACGATTGCACCTACTAAGGTTGAAGATACGATTACGTCATTTTCAAAATTTGTGACAATAGTGGTTTTTAATAGATTTTGAGCTTTTTTTCTCTCCTATTGTCCCCTCTGTTCCACTTTTATTCCTTTTAGAAAACTTGTCTTTTTTAGGACAATTTCTTCTGGATATTTTTTTTACTAAGCGAAGTTTTGGGTTCAGCAATGCCAGAACAGTCTTCACCTCATCACACTCAAAGAGAACGAGAAGCAATTTGCCGTTGTTAGAACAATTTTTTCAAAGATTCCAATAAAAAGAAATAATATTCGAAAATTTATTTAAAAAAATTTAATTTTAAGTTCTACTGCTAGTTAATAAATATGTAATAGTTTTTGCTTAACCTGCTTTCCTTCTTAGAGATACCACATCCATTCAGTAAATGTCCAATTGTCTCACTCTCCTTTCCACACATTTTACACCTCTCTTCGTATTCCAATCAAAACACTCTCTCAATTTCCACATTCTTTGCTGTTCTGAGTGCACATCAGAATTTTGCAATTATACTCGTTTTATACATATCTCAGCACATTGTCTTCTTTAACTGCATTTCTACTTTCTTGCAGTACCTTACATTCTGTTCTTTCCTTCGATCTTTCCTCAAATTTCACTGTTTTTTTCAGATTCAATTATTCTCAACCTTTCCATTTTGTACTTACTATGTTATTTTTTCAAACAGAATCCAACAGAAATGTCATTTTTATGACGTATTGTGATTAAAAGAATGTTCACACTATTAACTTTTTTCGAACTAAAATTAAAGTCTGGCTAGTTTCAATGTCTACCGAGATTTTGAAACTTTCTATATTCTGAATGATATACCTATATTATTTTATCTTTGTAAGCGTATCACAAAGAAAAGGAAAGGAAAATACATTAGTGCTGTAGAACATAAAAGAAACACTTTTTTTTGTCACTTAACCGCAAAAGACTTTTATATTCTAATCACAATCATTAATGTAATATGCCGATTATTAACCTTTTAAAGGTTGGGAAACACATCATTATATCTAATGAGGAGTAATAATATTACTTCTCTTGAGCGGTAATATGCAGGTTTGCTAACGTTAAGATTTCAAAAATACTGGGAATTTTTTCTTTAAAATTGTTAAGTTTCGCATAATATTTTGCTAAGTTAGTATTATTCAATTGCTTCTGTAACAGTTTCTCTTACTTCTGGGGGAGTGCACTGCTTCATTTCAACGATTTTAAATCAGATTCATACATTATTTTAATATTTTCTTTGACATTTCTGAAATGACAAAAAACAAACGCATTTGGATGACCTACCACGTTTGGACCTTAACATTATTGTTAGAATTTTATTTTACTCCAATTTTTGACTGAAAATAATGTTATTGTGAATAAAATCGCATATAAACCTCGGTGGTAATGGCATTACCCCTTGTGCTTTACCCGATCTCGAGTCTGGTGCCTCTCGATCGTATACATAAACACTCGGGGTAATGCCATATTTACCACCTCGCTTGTAATGTACTATTGGGTACAAAAACTCGTTTCGGTACAGTTTGGGTAGAGGGTAGTCAAGGCCAAATTTGCTAAAAAATTATTCTTTGCATAATTTCAAGGGCAGTTGAAAGCTTGCTGACAGAAAATTATGTAAATTGACAGAGTTTCTTTTGATTATCGTATCTTCTATTGGTGAAATTAATTGCAATTGACATTTTCTGGAATAGATACGGCATTTCTGTCTTTTACACCAAATATTCGAGTAATTCACCCTTAGCGACGAGAGAAATAATGGTCCTTAACTAAAATTCTTAGCATTGTAAAAATTACTAATTAAGTAACATTTAAGGTGTTTGGTGTACTTATACTTCTATGTAGAGTCTTGAATTACACTTCTGACGCTTCTTGATTTGCAAGACTCAGAGATTGCTATTGAAGCATCTACAAACAAGCGCAAAAAGCATTTTTATTACAAAACATTTAACAATCAGAACTGAAAGTCATTTGCCTAAAAATGTAGATTTGTTTAATTTTAAAATAAAATATGTAAAAAGTTGAGATATACATAAAACCATTTGAATTTAAAATTAACATCCTTGTCATTACTTTTTGTAATCTTAACTAGAATTTGCACTTTAATGAATTCAAAAACATTCCAAATAATAATATATACTAATATCAAGTTTTTACAGAGAAACAAAATTTTCATTGTTTTTAATTATTTGTCAGTTTTATGTCAAATACAAAATGCCTAAAACCAGTAATATCAAAAACTTTACTTGACAAGTATTTTTGGTTTTTGCGTTAAAAGTGTATTATATTGACATTCTACACGCAAGAAACAGTGTTATACATATCTTTTAGTGACCAAGTTTTACTACGGATACCTACATAAAGGTAAAGGACGCCTTTTACTCAATTTTAGACAATAATTTTGTTTAATTTTTTTTGTCTAATAAAATTTCATTGCCAAATTATGATGGTCATTGATAGTAAAAGACTTTTCTAATAAAGGGGTGTTACTAGAAACTATCACAATGGAATTGGGTTCCCTAGGGTTTCACTCAAAAAGTAATATAATTTTACTGGACAAATTACACTATCCAAAATATAAACTTTTTTTCTATCTTTAAACTCAAAAGAATGTAATTTATATTTTTTAAGATGCTAAATATGATTGCTGTTTTAGTATCTATTAAAGGAATTTCAAAAAAAAGATAGAAAATGATCTTTTTGGGGTGTTTTTGAGTGTTATTACAAGCACTTTTTTGATTGTTCTATGCAGGATCTAAAAAAAACCGTTTTTGCAACACTAATACCTCTTATGTTGCGGGTTGCTGTTAAAATACGCTTCATCTACAGTGCGATCAAAAAGTCTTTCGATCAAGTAGACGTCTTAGTTGAGGACGTATGTTGCACGGCAGTTCGTATGTTATCTAGATGTCAAAAAATTATTTTTATTTTGATGCATATTTTTTGTCGATTTTGCATTTAGTAAAATTTTTGATTCAATATTAGTGTTGCATAAAATGTTGAAGACAACACGAGTTTTATAAATAAAATAAAATCTTAGCTTAGTCGCTCGAATTTAAATTACGACCTTGATTTTTAAACTATCTATAAAACTCTAGTTGTCTTAATAGCAATTATTTCTATCGGTCTTTTTGGACTTTTTTTGGATAAACAAATTTTAATCTCTGTTTTTTTATTATTTTTTTATTATATGCGTGTGAATCAAATTAATAATTCGAAAAACGTACTTGTAGTTATCTCTTTTCATCATTTGTAAACAGCTTCGTTGCTCTGTCGCTACGTATTTGTGTAACGTCGGTCACGCTATTTATACGTATCTCACTTTATTATACGGCAGAGCTGGAAAAACGTAAGAACGTTCATAGGCTTTCGTGGTCACAGTCAGATTGAAATCTGGGTCTTTTTCTCACTTTATCGTCAATTTATGAGAAAAAAAATGCCCGCCTTTTTAGGACAAATGGAAGAAGAGCTAGTGACGTACAGTGACGGACAATGAATTTCGTCCGCCCAATTTCTATGAAAGACTAAAAGTGTAAAGTAGTTTGGTTTTTCTAACCTTGTTTCAGAATTTTTATTAACGTTTGTCATGTTGCCCGATTCTCCTTTGGTACTTTTTACCTGTGCTTTATTATCTTACAATGCTTGAGGTATAGTATCAATCCATTTTCAGTTTGAAATTTCGCCCCAAAATGAATAAGAATTTGAATAAATTTAACAATACGTATTCGAATGTCAATTTTTATGACAATAAAGCACAGACTACAGTGATTTGGCGAATTCACGGAAAAAAGGTAGACGAAATTCACTGTCCGTCACTGTACGTCATTTGTAATTTCATTTATAATTGACAAAACTGTTTTTAATATTTATACCTTTTATATCATCATACACTAGCGGACACGGAATTTTTGGACATCAAATTTATGTCACTTCAAAAAATGTCAATGTAAGCCACACTTTATTGTCAATATGATTGATGTTTGAAACCAAAATTTGAAAGTTTTAGTTGAAATTTAATTTTGGCGTCGACTTTCCGAAACAATAATGCCAGCAATACGTGTTTTCATATAAATTCAATAAATTATTTTGATTTGAAGTCATTTTTTCTCTTCCTATGAAGATCAAAATTACAAAAACCGAAAAAGAGGTTAGTTGCCTAAGGCCCGTTTTACATTTTTATGTCAGTCGGATGACAAATCGTCCAAAATTCCGTGTCCGCCCGTGTAATAATCATAATTCAAGCTCTAATGCCAGGGAGAAACTTAAATTTTTGACTTTAGTACCAAAATGTTAGAAACTGTCAAATGGCAAAAACAGGCGGAGGTGATGTTCACGATCGTAAAATAACAGTTCTGGAAACTCTATTCAATAATACGTTTGAAAAATGACGTCTACGAATAAAGGCGGATTTAGGCGTTGGGCAAAAGAACTCACACATTTGTTATTATTAAGAATATTAATTAACCCAAAATATTGGTACATAATTTGAGGATCACTGGAATCATTTCCTAGTAGATAAAATTGTATAGTTGCAACAAATGAAAAAATCGTATACATGACAATGAAAGAGAAAAGTCACTTCATAGTTTTGACACTGTCACTGTTTGATTTGCTTTTGTTTTAGTTTTTATAAAAATTCGAAAATCTTCTGTTTAATCTCTTCCAGCGAAATGGTTTTCAATAGGTTTGATTCGTTTTTCTTATTTTTTTCTAAATTTATGAACATAAAATATTAAAATAATAAATTGGTTGTGATTGTGATTTACGGTAAAACATAAATAATGATACTAATGGCCATTATTGCAGCCGTAGTAGCAGTTCTCAAACAAATAATATAAAATGAATTATTTCCTTTCACAATGTGAATTTTTGTTTTACGTAGCGTACCATAAATATATCATTTAAATTCAACCTCAATACCTAAACACCTTGTATATTCTCTGTATCTCCCTGGCATGACACTCTTCGAGATTACCCATCACCCGTCGATTGCTCTCACCACTTCATATAATCTCTAACCATCTATCTGCACAGACGAACACACTTGCCTAGGGTGTTAAAGGGTAATATTTATAAACTGGTAATAATTTCCCTAAAAAGAGAAGAAACAGCGGAAATCAGTTTTGCTCCCAAAGGTCTTTCCCCAGCCATACGTCGTGTCATTGGTAACCCGTTGTAAACTTTCATGGCTTGAAGAGTCAACTCAAAACTTTTTTCTAGCCGCACGCCGGGTCCGGTCACGTGACACCCCCTTATACATATTAACTGTGGAAGCGTATTCGCCGTCAGTTCGTGGTGTGTACATAGGGAGTGTTGTCAACGAATTCACCACAGCCGTTTTTAGTTTTCGTGTGTGTTTTAGTATTAGTTTTTTCAATTTCTGAATGAATTCTTTTTCGTTCTGGTGATTTTTCCGGCTGTGATCGTCACAATTAAGACCTACGTTTGCCCCTTTTCCTAATTTGTAAGTAGAAAACGTGTCGGATGTATTTTTGTATTTACACAACTCCAGCCTTTTCCGGTCGATTTTCCGAATTTTAAACACCTGTATCCTGATCGAAGTAGGCCTGTCATCTGGGATTGAATGTCTTTGAGAAAACTAACCTTAAAATTCTGACGTATGCGATTATCTGGCCGGCCAGATATTTAATTCAATTTTGTAATTTGCTTTTACGATAGTTCCCGTTATGTAATATTGAGCGGAGACAATTGAACGTATAAATTTTACAAACAACATTGAACTTATTTATTCACATTCACTCTATATTTAAAGCTTGTAATATAATCGTAATGAGTGGAAGTGATTGGGTATTACCCAGTCGTTTACAGCTTTCAATACAACAATCTCTGAAATGGCTTGAAAATTTTCCAAATTTTAACAAAATTAAAATGTAATCAATTAGCTTTAGAGCATTGAACTTGCTAGTGCTCGTACTCACAGAATTACCAAATGAAGTCACGTGTTTTTAGTCCTTGTAACCGAATGGGTTCTTGCATAGAAACTTGATGTTGGGAATAGGTATCATGTCCTTTCAAAATGTTACACATATTTTATGTTTCTATCGTTTTAACCGACCGAAGCGTGTGTGAAGAAAATGAAAAATGTCAAATCAAAATGTTATTTACTTTTTCCTTTACAAATAGGTATTAGGTACACTTGAGTGCAAAGAAACGCAAATTGTTTTTATTTTATAATGTAATTTGGCCTGTTAACAAAGGCCAGTTTTTTGACGTTTACTTTGTTACAATTCACAATTTCATAATTGTCAGGCATCTTCCAAACTTCTACCAAGTTTTTCCATTTCGTTTTTGACACTGACTATGCCACGCACTTGCCAGACCACCAAATACGACATTTTTTTTTGATAGTTTTCTTATTTTTTTGGGAACAACTTTTTCACACTATGTATCTAAATCTCTGAAAAATTTGACAATTTTGTTTTTGACAATAAGCGTTTCTTTTGTAATCAAGTATATGTAAATATACAGGGTTATTCATAAATATGAAGCAATATTTGAACCTCAAAAATGACCTATAAAATGATGTTAATTTAAATAATAACTCGTGTCCTATCTCTACTGATAAGAATTTTACAGCCCTCGGAATGTGGGTATGGAAATTTGATTTTTTTGTAATAACTTTGGAACTATTTGACCAAATATTATAAAATTTGGAACATTTCCCTGTGACAACATACCCTTTGAATTGGTAATCACGACAACCGGATACATCCACTCAATTTCCGGTTCCAGCAGTTGCAGGTCACATTTTCTGTGTTTTTCCATTTTTTTGCTCTCTTTAACACCAATTTTTTATTGCCCAAATCGATAGAGTAATCAATTTCGAATAAAAAACTCATAACCTTTAATACTCCTAAAATGGACCATTTCAAAGATATTTTTTTTAAACTGAGGACTGCACAACGCTGAAATCACAAAATAGGGATTTTGAATAAGTGGTATCGACGGCAACCAATAACCATGGTCACATAAATCCCTGCCAGGCATCTGTTAACTTTGACGATAAAGTTTTGTGAATTTTTTATGAATTAAATGCTACGTGATCCATTTGGATTTATTCTAAGTTATGTTTGGAATCTGAGGTAAACTTTTTTATTAAATATTTTCGATTAATTGTCTAATAATCGTCCAATGTCAAAGTTGACAGATGCCTGACAGCGATTAGTGAGACCATGGTCATTTGTTACCGTGGATATCATCCATTCAAAATCCCTACTTTTTGGTTTCAGCGTTGTGCAGTCCTCAGTTTAAATTAAAATATCTTTGAAACGGTCCATTGTAATGGTATTAAATTATTAAAAAAAAAATTTAATCGAAATTGATAACTCTATCGATTTGGGCAATAAAAAATTGGTGTTAAGAGAGCAAACAAATGGAAAAACACAGAAAATGTGACCAGCAACTGCTGGAACCGGAAATTGAGTGGATGGATCCGGTTTTCGTGATTACCAGTTTAAAGGGTATGTTGTCACAGGGAAATGTTCCAAATTTTATAATATTTGGTCCAATAGTTCCAAAGTTATTACAAAAAAATCAAATTTCCGTACCCACATTCCGAGGACTGTAAAATTCTTATCAGTAGAGATAGGACACGAGTTATTAGTTAAATTAACATCATTTTATAGGTCATTTTTGAGGTACAAATATTGCTTCATATTTATGAATAACCCTGTATGTATTATGTTTTGAGCACACGAAGTTTCGTTTTACGAGGTAGGAAATTAGGTAGGAATTAATTTTTTATGAACTCAAATTTTAAATAAGGCGGTGAGTTCAATTTGCTCTGACGTCATTACCTATAACTTTATTTCACAAGTGATATTAAACTTATAAATTATTATTATTGGTAGTTATGGACTGAAATATAGGTTCGATTTGAACCAAAGCTCACCTGCTCCCATCTTATTAGCAAATTTAAAATAAAGTGATTGTGATATAGTACAGTATGTCTCCGGATTGAGTTCACAATAGGAAAAAAATGTTTATCTTTGATTTTACGCCAAAGCTGTAAAGGAAAAACATTTTTTGTTTCATCTGAAACGAGCAAATCTGTAATTAAAACTTTATTATTCTAACTCAGTAAAAAGAAAAATTCATTTTTCTGTTGATTTTGGACTTGAAATAATTTTTCTCTGCTTTTTAATCCTATCACATGGGCGGTTTTATTTATTTGACAATGACGTCACTTTGACAAATGAGTTTACGCAAGTTAAATAACAAAAATGTTTCTGAAAAACATAATTTTAATAAATAGCAACTCAAAGAAGCAGCTTTAAGGCGGTACTTTACTTGTCTTAAAATGTACTCTGCAAGGTGTTCCAATTATACCTTTTAATCTTTTATTTATTATCGAAATAGATTAAGATTTTCACGGTCCGTTTGTTACAATATTTTGAGTAGAGGAAAAAAATATAAAAAATCGTAAATATCCGGCAAAAAGGGTATTTTGTCTTGCTCTACCGAATTTATAAAACATTTTAACAAAACTCACTCACCGCCCATAATGCATAATGGATATTTTTTAATTGAACATTCGTTGACAGCTGTATGTTTATATTTTAAATAAACAAATAATTAGGAAAATACAATCGTCCTACACCTGACTTGTCACGAACATTATTTTTGTTACGGTAGAAGGGTCAGACAAGGATAGAGTGCCGAAGAGTTACTTGTTCTCTTTCGTCGCACAAGTCTAACTCTGTCTAACCCATACCACAAAAAGATTTCACTAATGCGACATGCGAAACTTTGAACTACACTACCGCCTTAAGATAAAAACAAAGTAATTTTTAAACAAGAACTATTATTATTTAATTAATAAATAAATTGTCAAAGTGAGATATAGTTGTCAAATAAATAAAACCGTCATTGTGATAGGACTTAAAAAACAGAGAAAAATTATTCTAAGCCCAAACCAAAATGAAGAGAAAAATAAACTTTTCTTTTCACTGAATCAGAATAATGAAGTTTTAATTATAGATTTGCTCGTTGCAGGTGAAGCAAAAAATGTTTTCCTTAACAGTTTTGGCGTAAAATCAAAGATACATTTTTTTTTCTTTTCGTAATCTTATTCGTTCCAAACGATTACAATAAACGACATCACAGTGAGAGGTTGTAACACATTTTTATACAAGTTTTTTTATTGAACTTGAAAATTGCTAAAATTGCACTAGTTTCGGTGAAATATGTTGATCCACAACAATTTCTCACTTAAAAATGCAGTCAGTTATGGCAAAAGTATTGCATAAAAAGTTGTTAAAAGCAGTGTTACAAAGGTGTATTTTGTAGCACTGTTTTTTTTGAAAAAATAATGTCATAAAGCCGTCATAGGAAACGCGAAATAAAATGATGTACTATATTTATTATTCATTAATGTGCTTTTAATATAGTTTTGTGTAATTTGCCTCCATTTTGATTCTGTAATAGACATATTAAAGAACGCGACTTCTTAATAGTTAAAAGACGATTAAATCATTTAAAATTAGAGGACAAATTACAAAAAATAGTATAAAAAGCTTGTTTTATAAGACCTTGAACCACTCATTCTTTAAAATAACTCGTAGCTGCGCCACTCGTTTTTTAAATTTGAATTCGTGACTTCGGATTGGTCTTATGAAAAATTGCTTTTTTTTATACTCCTTTGAATTGGAAAAAAAGTAGCTTTTGATAGGAAAATTAAGAATGTTAAGTATTGAAATTAAAATGAATAATGCTAATTTGTACACACCTAGAAATTTTACATTTCTGGCAAAGTCACAAGTTACGAAATTTGAAAAAAAACTAACTTCATAATCATAAAGACCATGTTAAGGTCGTCAGTCATTTGTTCAAGGATAACTATTTTATTATGAGCTTTTTATAAGAAAATGTAAAACCAAAAAACGAAGTGGTGATTTTAGTATTGAATATTAATCAATTAATCATTTGCAAAAGTGATAACAGACAAAGTAATAGAAAACTCGTTGTTGGCAACTAAATATCTATTAAAAAATAATAGAGAGTTTTTGCAAATAGTTTAGTTTAACGTTAACCTTAACAACAACGTCATTTAATTGTCGTGTGTACGTCTTTCAAGGGCGAAAGGCGTTTTCCGTTAATTCAAAGACGTTTACGTATTTTTTGATTTTTAGCAATGCCCATTTGTCGTAATACGTCAAACTTTTTTACGGTTTGCAAAAACTCTCTAATGTCTACATCTACCGTTAACTACTATTCGTAATCGAAACTGAGAATTTTTAATTTTCGATCAAACTAAAATTGACGTCACAAAATGGTTGAGAGACTGAAAGCACACCTATTTTTATAAATAGGAAATTGAATTTTTTATATTTAAATTGCCTCGCTTTCTTTTTGTCACAACAGTTCCAACTGAAAAATCGAACAAGTTTCAGCTAACCTATTAAATGCGTAAAAATGATCAGGTATATTCTTCAAAAAAACGTTATATTCAATGATTTAATATGTTTATTTTATTGTATTTTGGAACTATGAACTTGTTTCCAAGCACTCCTAACATCAGCCGTTAAAAATTCCTTCGGGCCATAATCTCTTTATTATGGTTTTGGAACAAAATAGTTACTTATATTGTACATACATACCAAGGGCATTATTGGATGTTTGTGGCCTCCAAGGGGGAGGTTTGTAAGGTCGAGGGCCTCCGCCCCAAGAATTTTTGTAAGTCGCCCAAAGGCTATGGACATCAAACATTGTCTATCATGGTTTATACAACGTTTTATGTTTAAACTGAAATTTAACAAAAATAATTTATTTACAACCATTTTGTTATTAGGTCATAATACCACTACTAGGAGACGTCTTATGATATCAATAAAACATACGGGTCTTATGAAAAATAAATTGCAACCGTCTCGTAACGGTGACCCTGCTCAGTTCCGAATAAAAATTGTTTGACAAACGTCACTTCAAAACGTCAAATGAGAATTTTCCCAATTGTTGATTTACATTGATCTATGATCTATATTGTCTGCTTGTGGATAAAACGTTGTATTGTATACGGGTTTTACTATGTATTTTATCCACTTAATTAAATCTTTGCGTGGATAAAATACCTTGTAAGACCCTTATACAATAAATAACTATCGAGCGATCAAGATAATTTGTAATCGAGTCATTCTTGGATCCGAAAACGTATGTTTGTAAAATGTCAAGTAAAATAACAAGTCGAAAGGTAAAATAGCATGTTAAAAAAGGTGATGTTTATAATAACTAAATTTATAATTTACCACCTTCAAAAGAGGGTCCTACTCGTATTATTATACGTCAACGACTAATTATAGCCCATTTTGGCGTTTTACTTTACGACTTGTCATCATATTTGACGTTTCTCGTGAAGTTAGACATACGTTCTCGGATGCAAAGATAACTCGATTACAAATTATCTTGATCGCTCGATATAAACAATGCCAAAATAAATATCGTGCCATCAAGATAATTTGTAATCGAGTCATCTTTGGATTTGAATACGTAGGTCTATTTTTGAACTATCTGCACATGAAACGTCAAAGAAAATGATAAGTTGAAAGGTAAATCCGCAAAATGGGCTGGAATTAGTCGCCGACGTACTCGTAGCACCGTTCTTCTTTGAAGGTAAATCATAAATTTAGTTATTAAAATCATCAGCTTTTTGATCATACCATTTTACCTTTCGACTTGTCATTTTATTTGACGTTTCACAGGCGTACGTTTTCGGATCCAATGATGACTCGATTACAAATTATCTTGATCGCTAGATGTGACAAATTATCAAGTGAAATAGCTTATGAATGAATGAATACACAGTATGTATCCTGGGAAGCAAGTAAAGTTTCCCAACAATTAAATTGTGAAAACCCCTAATGTCCTAGGGTATAATTCCTTCATAATAGACCTCAAATGGAAGTCATTAGGGATTAGTTATGACGAGGTGAAACATAAATAATTTAGCATTTCTGCAAAGTAAAAACTAAATAAATTGTTTATCTTTTTAGTAAGACTGACAGTTAAAAGAAAAAGCTCAAATGGGGATATTGTTCCTTGTTAAAAATTGTTGATTTCTTTTTGTTGAATCTACTTACTTGAATCGGTTTGTACAGTGTCCCCGGATAGGTGAAACGACTCTTGTTTCTCGATTTAATTTTTTTTGGGGTACAGCCTTGCTTGGTTAAAGACTAATTTCTAACATAATGTTAGTTTTGGAAAATTAAGTATGCTTTGGAAATTTTCAAAAAACCTATTTTCTGTAGTGTAAAGTGTCTTTTGTGTGGCAAATACGACAAAAAGTTATTAACAAAGGTTGTTTAGGATCAACATCTATGCCCGTATACCAAATTCCAAAACCATCTGCCAACTATAATTTTTAATTTACATTTACATTGCCATGGATTTCAAAACTGTCGGTGTTGTTAAATATTAATGTCAAATAACATGTTTTGTTTAGATTTAATTGTTTTTGATTCATACTTTCTGGTCTTGGAGAAAATACAGTCTGTTACTCGGTAAAAATCACGAGGGTAGACGGTGTGTCATCAATTTCATTTTTTCATTACCAACACAAAAGTGAAATAAAAAAATCTTATCACAATGTAAATTGAAAAAATTAAAGGGTCTCTTATGATGATAGCCTTGAACATTAATTTACATATGTACTTCAACTACACCACTTAAATGTCATGTTCGAGTGAATTTGTCAATTTGACATTGACGGTGAACTTTATTGTCGTCGTTGAAAGTCTTTTTGGTATAATTTGCAAGTATTTTTCGTTTATTGCTTGATTTATTGCTTTTATTCTGCGTTTCATTTACTTCTTACAATAATTCCTTACGTTTAAGTAAATTCCATAAAATCAGGCATAAATGCACTTGTGTAAAAAAATGAACTAATGAGGGGTCACCGATAAAAATTAGCCCCCCATCATCCTTTATTTATTCTACAAAAAATCGGGCCAATCTTATTCAAATGCTGTTTTAGCACTTTGCATCTAGTGTGTCAGCTATGGCACAAACCACACTATGAATAAAATTATGATTTATTTGAGATATTTGAGGTAAATATGAGCGTTGTTTAAAAAGTTCATTATTTAATGAAAATTGAAATCGACTCATTATTATGGCTCCCACATGAGTAATTTTCTAGTTTTCATAAGATCAGAATAAAAGCTTCTTAACGTTTATTGTTTGTTTTCGAAAGATATAATATGCAACTTTGTTTTGTAGATGTCTTGAATCTCAACTTTTTCTTTTTTCTTACATGGAAGAATGCATAAGATCGTCTATAGTTTTAAATCCTTAAAAAAACTCAATGTAAGAAATTACTTGTCCATGCTCTTTATCTTTATGAATCCTGTTTATGAAATACCGATTTTGTATCCGTTTTCTTCCTACTTTACCCTTTGTTCTCTAGAAAATCGGTTTCATACTGATGTACACTAAAAATTACGAGTTTATACAACATCCAAAAATATTGTAAAACATAATGATGTAATGAATACACTGTATGTAGAACGTCATTTTCAATCTATTACATTAAATTTTAAATGCCTTTGCAAAATCAATAACCAACTTCTAACTCGTAGATATTGAAAAAAATTGACGGTTTGTCATCGCGATGTAAACGTGGTGAGAGAAACGTCAGAATGAAAATTCGATCCACTTACAGCCTGTGTATTTAAAGTTATCAGACAACCGTGATCAGATTTTTTTTTTAGTTAATACTTTTAACTTTAGTTAACAAATTATTATATGAAATATTTTTATAATAGTAGTCATTGCGTGTGCTTGCTGATTTTTTAATACTCGTAACAGACAAATATTAGTTTTTGATGTACTCGTAATCATGACATGACAATGTCACTCGTAGACACACAAACACATGTATAACATAAATTTGAAAAATGGTAGTTTCATTTATAAGTTACAGGAATTGGGACAAATATAAAATCATAAAGATACTAAAATGCAGGGTTAATTTTTCATAATGAATAACTACCATTAATGGCTGCTTCAAGATTGTCAATTTTTGAAGCAGAACGCTTCGATCGATCTAAAATTGACTGTTTATAATAAGGTGGAAATATACTTATTTTAAATTGCCGTACTAAAATTTTATTTATAAATAAAATTGTTAGATATACAATGACATCAGTTCACTTTCGTCTTGTCATCCCAGCGGAAACATTTGCACGTGATTTTGATGCGAGTAATTAATTGACCTATATTGAAGATCTGAATATCTCATCTCAGGAATAAAATAAAACTATGCGTCAAGAAATATTGAACAATATCGGGAAATTTTGTATTTATATTTCACATTTCAATTAATAATAAAACATTATGCAATTTTCAAGGACAATCAATATAGGTTAATATTTTCTTAATTTAAAACCATTGTCTGGACATTTTCGCTCTTCTCTTAATTCGTTTTCGTTACCGGACGTAATAGTATATTACATAACGAGCACGGAAAGTGATAAATAACGCACAAGCGGGAAAGTTGCGCACGAGGCGTCAGCCGAGGCAATACCGCGAGTGCGTTAGACACTTTCCTGCAGGTTTTGTACACTATTTTTACTACGACCATACATAATTTTTTTCTTACGAACATATTTTTTTTTTCATAACGATTTTTTTTATAATGGATGCAAAAATACGTTGAATAACGATTTATTTTTTATAATGGATACAAAAAAAAAATACGTTAAATGAAAAAATACAAAACATTCGAGTGTGAATTGTACGTTAGATTTCTAACAGTGCGAAAACAAGTCGCACAGGTTTTCGACCTCGCCAATTTTCGCGCATATGTAATTGTACGTTATGATCTAGTTTCGTGTATGGTCGTAGAAAAGCGAGGTTGTTAGAGGGTATGTAAAAAAACACCTGGATAAGAAAGATTCCATTGGGCAGAAAATCCTCCAGGTCGGGAACGTTTAAATAGACAATGTGTCAAACTTGATGTCAAAAACTCAAGGATCAATGAAATGTTACTATGAGTTTGTATCTAACGTATTATGATTGTACCGAAGGTGTTATGTTTGTAATATTGTGGTCTCCATAATTACTCGTATCAATAAATGTGTAACATTAAACGAACTTAATACCGTGCGATCAAATAAAAAATAAATTAGAGTAGGCGTCGATTAAATTCTACTGTTGGCTACACATTGGCTGGGAATCTGGGCTGGAAATTTTCCACACAAACTGAAAGTGAAAATGACCATCCACCGTTTTCCTCTTGTACAGCAATAAAAAAATTCTGCTCTAAACTGAACATTATTGCACTCAAAAGGAACAAAACTCAAACTTGTCAAAGTTTCCGCTGACATTTGATGTCAAAAATTGCCATCTGAAGGACTTTAATAACCGCCTACTCTAATTTTTATTTTTTTGATCGCACGGTAGATGATGATACCATAAAATCTATACAGGGTTATGCATAAATATGAAGCAATATTTGAACCTCAAAAGTGACCTATAGAATGATGTTTATTTAAATAATAACTCGTGTCCTATCTCTACTGATAAGAATTTTACAGCCCTCGGAATGTGGGTATGGTAATTTGATTTTTTTGTAATAACTTTGGAACTATTTGACCAAATATTATAAAATTTGGAACATTTCCCTGTGACAACATACCCTTTAAACTGGCAATCACGAAAAACGGATACATCCACTCAATTTCCGGTTCCAGCAGTTGCTGGTCACATTTTGTGTTTTTTTCCATTTTTTTGCTCTCTTAACACCAATTTTTTATTGCCTAAATCGATAGAGTAATCAATTTCGATTTAAAAACGCATAACCTTTAATACTCCTAAAATGGACCGTTTCAAAGATATTTTAATTTAAACTGAGGACTGCACAACGTTGAAATAAAAAAATAGGGATTTTGAATAAATGGTATCCACGGCAACCAATGACCATGGTCACATAAATCCCTGCCAGGCATCTGTTAACTTTGACGATAAATTTTTGTGATTTTTTTATGAATTAAATGCTACGAGATCCATTTGGATTTATTCTAAGTTATGTTTGGAATCTGAGGTAAACTCTTATTAAATATTTTCGATTAATTGTATAATAATCGTCCAATGTCAAAGTTGACAGATGCCTGACAGCGATTAGTGAGACCATGGCCATTTGTTACCGTGGATATCATCCATTCAAAATCCCTACTTTTTGGTTTCAGCGTTGTGCAGTCCTCAGTTTAAATTAAAATATCTTTGAAACGGTCCATTTTAATGGTATTAAATTATTAAAAAAATAAATTTAATCGAAATTGATAACTCTATCGATTTGGGCAATAAAAAATTGGTGTTAAGAGAGCAAAAAAATGGAAAAACACAGAAAATGTGACCTGCAACTGCTGGAACCGGAAATTGAGTGGATGTATCCGGTTTTCGTGATTACCAGTTTAAAGGGTATGTTGTCACAGGGAAATGTTCCAAATTTTATAATATTTGGTCAAATAGTTCTAAAGTTATTACAAAAAAATCAAATTTCCATACCCACATTCCGAGGGCTGAAAAATTCTTATCAGTAGAGATAGGACACGAGTTATTATTTAAATTAACATCATTTTATAGGTCATTTTTGAGGTTCAAATATTGCTTCATATTTATGAATAACCCTATATACAGGCTGTATTATGTAAATTGTCGGAAGTCATAACTGCATTACAATAGTTCTTATAACAAAGTTGCTCAGTTTATTGTCATCTATTGTTTGTCATATACAGGATCTGTCCGAACTCGCACCGCAGAGGAAAATTTCAAATAAGATACGAAAAATGTTTAAAAAATTCTATTTGTCAAAAACTTTTGACATTTATTTTTTGACATTTGACATTTTTTATGTCTATTTAATGATACTGATGATCTTGTATACAGGCTGTGTCAGAACTCTCAAAACTTCAAAATTTTTATTTGTCTTTGTTTCTGGTATCGTACCCTACATGGGCGCGAGTTCTGGCGCAACCTGTATGTGTTTTTTATAATTATTAAGTAAAGGAACGAAAATTTTGCCAATAAAAGCCACAAATAACGTTAAACAGAGTTACAATTTAGAATGCAGCTTTCTTGTTATCTCTTCTAATAGCCTGTAGCAAAAAAACTTGAAAAATTATGTTTCCACCAGAAATAAATAGAATAAAAGTGCAAAATTTAAATTCTCATAACTTCGAAATTTTTATAGATAACATTTTTTTAACATCTTTTCTATGTTCCTGGTATCTTATCTCACATGGCATTTTTCTCTGGGGCGAGTTTTGGTAAGATACCAGGAACATGGAAAAAATATGTAAAAAATTCTATCTGTGACAATTTCAAAGTTATGAGAGTTTAAATTTTGGACTTTGAATCTATTTATTTCTGGTGGAAAAATAATTTTTCAAGTTTTTTTGATACAGGCTATTAGAAGAGGAAACAAGGAAGCAGTATCCTAAATTGTTACTCTGTTTAATGTTATTTGTGGTTTTTATTGGCAAAATTTTTGTAGCTTTACTAAATAATTATAAAAAAAACATACATACAGGGCTGCGCCAGAACACGCGCCCCAGAGAAAATTTTCAAGTAAGGTAAGATACCAGAAACATGAAAAAAATATTTAAAAAATTCTATCTGTCAAAATTTTTTGACATATGACATTTTTTTATGTCTGTTTAATGATACTGATGATTTTGTATATGTTTATTTACATTGAACCGAGTTACAATTTAGGATACAGCTTCCTTGTTTCCTCTTTTAATAGCCTATAGCAAAAAAACTTGTAAAATTATTTTCCCAACAGAAATAAATAGTCAAAGTGCAAACTTTAAACCCTCATAACTTCGAAATTTTTATAGATAATTTCTTTTAACATTTTTTCCATGTTCCTGGTATCTTATCTTATATGGAAATTTTTCTCTGGGGCGCGAGTTTTTGCGCACCCTGTATACACGATCATCAGTATAGCTTGTTCCAAATCTGGTGGCGAAGTGACGTGTTCAAAAATGAATGAATTTTGACACTAAACATATGTTGACTATTAAAAAAACTATTGTTCACAGGCGTCGTATGAAATAATATTTCAAAACCACTGTTATTCTTTAAAAAATTATAATAAGTAGGTACTCGTACATAAGATGAAGAATGATGAACAAATTATTAAATTGTTAACCCATGAAAAGAATTTTCAAAAATTATATTCCTAACAATCGTTTGTCTTCAAAATTTTTACAGAAAAAACGTACGCCTATGTATTTTTTTATCTTAACCAAGTGGGCGCACTCCAAGTGTCTTTTCTGTCACTGTCAGTTCGCCACCAGATATGGAATAAGCTCTATCATTAAATAGACATAAAAAAACTTCAAATGTCAAAAAATAAATGTCAAAATTTTTTAAACATTTTTTCTGTTCCTGATATCTTACTCGAAATTTTTCTCTGGGGTGCGAGTTCTGACACAATCTGTATATTTTATTATTTTTGGATTCCTCGTTAAATGGTCTTTCAACAACCTCATTATTTATTATTTATCACAACATTATTTATTATTTATCACTAACTTTTGCTTTTTGGCAATTTGAAAATTAAATTAAATTTAGTAGTCTCCGGAAAGAATAGAACATTTTTATTCATTTTATCTAAGACAAGCAAACGACTGATAACAAAAAACTTCATTTTTTAACGTTTTTTTAAAGTAATGATGTTATGGCTCAAGGCTTTTTCCTAATTCAGCTGTACTAGTATTACTAAGTATATTACTAATAAGTAGGAGAACTTATCCGATCGTGACCAAACTTGGTATGGTTGTAGACCTTGACCTAATATTTCAGATGTACTAAGTAAACCACCTGAAATATTAGGTTGTGCAGCCTTTAGGTTTCGGAGTTACTGGAATGCAAATACTGGGTCATTAAAAAGTATGGATACAACTAAATATTTTCAGAACGGTTTAGCAGAGCAGGGAAACAGTTTACTTATTTTTTGGTCAAAATTTAGGCGGCAAAGAGCTAATAGATAAAGACAACATTTCCAAGGCTAAAATCAAAATTTAATTAGTTCGATAATTTTCGATTAAAATAAGGTATGCATGTGTTACATCACAGAAAAATGTTTTTCTTAAAAATACTATATTTGACCCTTTATTTAAAAAAAAAACAAGTTAGCCTTGTATCTCCAAAACGAATGGAGATAGAGGTTTGATAAACATTTGCGGCGATGGAATTTAAATACTTTTAAGGATTTACCAAATTTCAATAAGTTTTGATGAACAGTTTTTATAATATTTAAGTGTATCCATACTTTTTAGCGACCCTATACAGGGTGTTTGCGGATCGCGAATATTTTCTGTTATATGATTTGTTATGAGAAGGCAATTTGAAGTCCAAACAAATTCCGTATCCAAAATTTTTTTGCATTTTTTTTTTTTTTTTTTTGGGGGGAGGTTACATGAAACAATTAGCGAATTAGTGTGTGCAGCTCAAATTAATACTTTCGAAGGGCTGTGTGTGTAAACGCAATCTTCCCTAGTCCGAAGAGTACAAAAAGCGTGCATTGCCAAAGAAGGACCATATTATGAGCAATTTTTTATAATAGCAAGTATTGACCCAGTAACATTGACACTGATCTACCTTAATGTAGCGATATTTTTTTTGTCTTTACGCTGTTTACGTTCCGTAGTTTTTGTTTTATGAATGAATGTAAACATCGTATTCAGACATAGGCGGGGACGGATTTTTAGCCTCAAGTAATTTTTAATTTTAACTCAGAAATGACGTGTTTTGGCAAAAGTTAGAGATACAGAAGTTGTTTCTTTTGACGAGTTCTATTAGTGGTTAAAATATTTGCTTGCAATCCGCAAACATCCTGTATATTAAAGTTTATCACTAAGCATTAGGAGAACTCACCCGTTCGTGACCAAACTTGGTATGGTGGTAGACCTTGACCTCCTTGGTAACTACCTGATATACTAGGTTATGCAGCCTCTGCGTTTTGGATCCTGACTAATCTTAGTATGACGGTAGACTTTGATCTTTTTAGTAACCACCTTAAATAATATTTGTAGGTTGTGCAACTTCTTCGGAAATTTAACTGGTTGTTTTGGATACATCTTTTTTTTGCATCAATGTGAATAGTGTTAAATGAAGTGAAATATCGTTTCTCATTGAGAATGTCATGAAATTACATAAGTTTACATATATCGTGTATGCAACAGATAATTAAGAATGTGAAATGGTTTCATGCTTAATTGCTTAATAATTGTCAAAGGTCCAATAAGTAATAATAGTAGCTATAACAATCGTTGTGTGGGATAGTAATTGTGGTGACAAGAAGATTAAATTTGCTAAAAATTAAATAGTAACCCTCATCAATTTCTTCAAATATTTGAAAGCATAAGGAACAAAACATATGATTTTTTTAATTACAATATATATATATATATATATGCGATTAGACTATTCGATTGTTTTACCACGTTTCCAAGACAGTAAGTTGTATTTACTCGTTGCTATCCCAAACTCGTCGGTACGCATTCAAAGTTGTTGCTAAAGTTTTTGGCGTTCTAGAACAATTTTTAAATATTTTATTAAAAAAAATAACAAAAATCAGTCGCACAAAAAAATAGCTATTTAAGGCGCCAGTACTTTATAGGTCGAGCCGTAAGGAGAGAACTGATTGACAATTGATCTAAACATTATAGGATACACGATTGTGTCATTTACAGTCATTTACAAAATTCTAGATACTTATAGTGATACATAAATCATGATACATGTAATAATAGTATGTTATGTAACTAGTGCTATTAACGCCAATTTAGACATAAGTTTTATTAGGCACGAGCGAGCGAGTGTTTAATAAAACGAATAAATAGAGAAGTTTATACACATGTTACATTCTATACTTTTTCGACGACCACCACAACAAAATTTATTTAAATTAAAAATTAAACTAAATGACAGAAAGCTAAGTTCAGGCCGTGACTAATACGACAGTTGTACTAGCAACGTAACTAATACACATATTAGTCACGGCTTGTCAAGATGTATATAAAAGGTTACTTATCGTCATGGAAACATATACGATAATCCGTGTTTTAGGTCTGGGAGTGGAAAAAAGATTTTATCTATGACTGTTGATTAATAATGTTATTGTAGGTGTATCCACAGACATTTAATTTAGTTTATGTTACACTCCGTGGTATAAAAATTCATAATCCACGAATATTCCGTGTATGACCACTGTTTGAACGAAATTTGACATTTTTATTAATTAAATTAAGACATCAACTTGTAAACGTCAACTTTGTCAATACCAAAAATCGAAAATATTTTATAGTCATAGATAAAGCATACCTAAAGTTCGTTTTTTTAATTTATGCGTGTGGATCAATTAATAATTTGAAAGACGTACCAAATCGCTATCTCTTTTCACCATTTGTAAACAGCCTTGTATTCTCTCTCTACGTTTTTGTGTAAGGCCGGTCACGCTATTTATCTCACTTTAACACACAGCATTGCAAATAGTGGCATACGCTGATTAGACTGATTACCATTTGCGCACAGATTCTAGTTTTTGCTAAAATCATTCTTGCGCAGAGGCTTTTGCTAATACATTTACCACCCTCCAATGATAATAAATATTCAGTAATACAAAAAAAAGTTTCAATAATAAATAACCAAGACAGAAAATTTTTTAAATTTTATGTTATTTTACTAATTTTGAGTAAAGTTACTGATCGTTTATTATTTTTACTGTGTAATTTGATTTTTTTTACTGAACAAATTACAATAAAATACTGTGCGTGTTTTACTTGACATTTATTATTTTTACTGTGCAAAATATTATGTTACTATATTGATCATTTTTTATTTTTTTAACAATCGTAATTCACTCCACCAGCAATTAAAAAAAATAAACTGTTGTATTCTATTCGCACAATATAGTAGCTCAGGTGATTAAAAAACTCATCTACGAGTCTTTTTTAAACTTCACCTTCGTAAATAATAGTCATCATTATAAGCTCGTTATTAATTATTATTAATTTTGCGAACCAAAGAAGAATGTAAAAGTGAAGAATGTAATTTCTCTGAAAATTATATTTGTTTCAGTTTTTATGTGACTGAAATACGTTTTATGGCAAGAACACGGATTAGCTAATAAAGTTTCAGATTTTTATTACCATAAATTGTCACTTGAAATCCTATGATTTCTCTTACACAAAGTGAACTTTTTTTCATAAATTTATTGTCCTCAATTATACAGGGCTTTCATTTCAAAAGTATCCAGTCTCAATAACTTTTGACATTGAGTAAATGTATTTTCAAGCAAAAACAGGTCGACTAGGATTTCGAGGGGGAAGTTGAAAACCAACATTTACATTTTAAGTTTCATCCCTTAGTCGTTAGCCACCCCTACTTTAAATTTTTAAATGGCACCCCCTACTTTTTAGAATGTTTTTGGAAAGAGAAAAAAATCAGCGTCTCTAAATGTCAAAAAAATATATCGATTTGTTTTTCAGTTAGGGGTGGATTAATTTTTGAAATTTTTAGTTCTAGTAGCCTTTGATTGAACTCAATTTAATTTAAATAAAAAATATGTCGATTTGGGTTGCGATGGGAGAGTTTAAAACCAACATTAAATACGTTTTAGGTTTCATCCACTAGTCACTAACCACCCTTACTTTAACATTTTAAAAAGCCCTTCCAATTTTTTGAAACATTTTTGGAAGGGTTGGAAAAAAGCTTATCTAATCGTAAATAAAAAAAATATTTTGTGACTCGTTTTTGAGTTAGGGGTAGTTATATTTTAGAAATTTCCATCAGTCCTAGCAGCCTTTAACTTTGATTTTGATTATGTGTAATCTAATACATTTTATTAAGAAGGCGGTGGTGTCAACAATTCAGCGAAAATTTACCATTTGACAGTTCAGTTAATTAAAAAATTACTTTTATTTAAATTAAATTGAGTTGTATCAAAGGCTACTAGGACTAAAAATTTCAAAAATTAAATCACCCTTGACTAAAAAACAAATCGACAAAAACATTTTTTCTTTGACAGTTAGATACGCTTATTTATTCCCTTTCTGAAAATGTTTCAAGAAGTAGGGGGTGCCATATAAAATTTTAAAGTAGGGGTGGCTAGCGACTAGGGGATGAAACCTAAAACATATTTAATGTTGGTTTTAAACTTTCCCATCGCAACCCAAATCGACATGTTTTTTATTTAAATTAAATTGAGTTCAATCAAAGGCTACTATGCCTAAAAATTTCAGAAATTAAACCACCCCTAACTGAAAAACAAATTGACAAAAAAATTTTTTTTTGACATTTAGAGACGCTGATTTTTTCTCTTTCCGCAAACGTTCTAAAAGGTAGGGGGTGCCATTTAAAAATTTAAAGTAGGGGTGGTTAACGACTAAGGGATGAAACTTAAAATGTAACTAATGTTGGTTTTCAACTTCCCCCTCGAAATCCTAATCGATCTGTTTTTGCTTGAAAATACATTTACTCAATGTCAAAAGTTATTGAGACTGGATCCTTTTGAAATGAAAGCCCTGTATGTATGTCAGAATTGTAAAATAGGTTATTTGAAATGTTCTATTATATAAAAAAATATAACATGCAATCGATCGCAAACACATTTGTTCAGCATTTAATTAATCCTCTTAACTTAATAATAATTAATACATGTACTAATTACAATAATGGATGTTGTCTGAGCAATACATCATTACAAGTGAGTTACTTGTAAATACAGAAATTGGTATGAAAATTAATTAAGGTTTGCTAACCACCTCAGCTTCCATTGGAAACAATGAAGTCATCAGAAGTTGTATACAAGATACGAACTTTCAACAACATTTCTTTAATTAGATGAGTAGGTTAACAGAACTTCAAATACAATGCACTATCATGGTTGAAAGTAGTATAAACAAGAATGCTTCTAACAATGAAAGGTCTTTTACCTATCGATTTTAGCGCGAAAAATGCGCGTCGATTTTTTTATATGATTATCAACAACAAAAATAGAACTAAAAATCATGCAATCAGTTAATTTGTATCGATTGCGGGTCGTTAATTGCTGTTATTTCTAAATCGACTTTCTGAATGGAACTCATCTTAATCGCTAGTGATACGAGTGTGTAAATCAGAGGCTCGTCGAACGCTCTATTTTTAGTTTGAAAAATGAAATTTTATGAAATAAACACAGCTGTCATTTCAAACTGTTTGCTAATAATTGTGCCGCCCTCCTTGGTTCTATTATAGGACCTGATAGTCTTATTAGCGATGTAGGACAACGAGGACACGGATTAGGAATGGCTGCTTTGAATTTCACTCCAATAAAGGACGGAACATTTACGTAATATCCTGATGAGTTCGAGAGGTTATTTCAGGAGTATTATTCAATTTCCAGGATAACGGACTTTGTACTCGACGACAGATGTCATTTCAAAGATGCCAAAAAAATATTGTGAAACTTGCGAAGGAAACTTTCTGACCTTGGTTAAACCTAAAACCCTCAACAGGTAAGCCCAGTGGTCACTCACCTATGGGCCTTCTTCGAATCTGAGGTCGTAACATAATTATTTTTATAGGAGCAGGTCCCAAATGCAGGAGCAAAATTTTCCAGTTTGTGCATACCTTTATTATCATAAGCCAACGCTCTTTAGTATTATTTTTATTGATTTGATTTTTCTGTAATTTATTTATTCCTTGGCCTGGTTAATTGCTATATGCAGTCACCTTGAAACCTAGTGGATTGCAAGACTACGACATTTAAGCACTAGGTACTTTTCCATTTTGGAAAAATTTGATAACGACGAGTCTAATACTAATAATACCATTTAATTCCCTATTGGAGATAAGTGACATGGTTATCCTCATATTATTTAATTCGTGTATTTAATTAACTTAAAAAAGTATGTAATGTAATATTACCACATGAGATCTAATCATTTAATCATTATCACAATGCCGGGTAAGCTAAGCTAGAGTTCATTTACGCAACGAGGTTTTTACAAGGTCACTAGCAAAATGCAAGCATCAAAAGCAAACTTTACCAACTTAATTACTTAATTTGAATAAAGAGACTCAGTGAATCGTTTATTCTTGTTAAATGATTTACATTAAACAGTGTAGAAGTGGGTTAGTGGTGACTGTATCTCTTGCAAAATATTAAAATATAATATGTTTATATTTACGTTATAATTGTTTCAAATTTCAAGGACGCGTGAAGGAATCGAATTTAAAATGAATTTATTTTAACTCGGGAGATTTAGTTAAATCCTTGACAGGTTCGTCTTCTATGCATATGTTTGTTGCATACCGAGTTGCAAACTATTAATTATTAAAGAAAGATGTATGACTCAGCTCAGGCAAATATTTGAGAAAAATTATGCAGGTAGTAGTACTGGTATTAATATAATTATTATTTATTAGTAATGTATTTTACGATTCACATGGGTGGAAGCATTACAAACTTCCATGAATGACAAAGTTATCCCTTGGTATCTTTTTTTGATTACACTAATTACACCGAATTAATTATTTATTGCAACACTCTGTGATTAGTGGCAGTGTTATTGGTCCAGATAGCAATTAAATGTGATCGCCAAAACGAGTTTTTTTTTACAATTATAGTTATGTAACACTGGCGCTGAATGTTAATCAATGCTATCAACACTTTTACTTTAAAATGTGAAAGTTAGTTTGAATAATGTGTAATTTTTTTATTTTTAAAATAAGTCAGGAAACTCAAAAATCGGATGCATTTCAGTAATCAAATTGTGTGATATTAATATGTAATTTTGTTCCATATTTACGCTTTGTAGTCTTCTTTTACATAACCTAACAATGCGGATATATACATCAGCTAATGAATTTCAGTTAAATTAGACCAAAGGAAGCGTTTCCGTTTCATCAATTATCATTAACGGAGAAATAGCTGGCGTATTATAGCGAGAATAACCTTTTGTGGCGTACTAGGGCATTGTGAAAATTTAATACATAACCGATCAATGAATCTGTTCATTCATATTAGTGAGTGATACGAGTAGATAAATACTTGTCAAAATAGTATGGTGTAGATAATAGTATGTCAGCCATGCCACAGCCCTCAAGGCTTGCAGTTCTATAATGAGTTATTATTAGTGACGCTTGCATTAATTTTTTACAACCGTTTTGTGTTTATCTTTTTATGAATTTATAATTATTTAGTTATTAATTAAATGAAGTTTGCGTCTACTCCTGTACGCATAATGAGAAATATTAATGAATATTGTGACGGTTTTTGCGCTGGAATTTTTTTTGTTGGGGGTGATTATATTTATGATAAGAAGTTCATCAACCGCATTATGCATTTATGTTGTATGAGAATAAAAATAATTTATGTTCTTATTGTCATTTGGAATTTTACAAGGCGGCAAAAGCAATTCGGAATTTTTTTAGTTAGTAAATATTGCTCCATTAAAAATCTTGTATGACAAAACAGATTTTGAATTAAAAAGATTAAATTAGTCATTATACCAATGTATTTTAACCACATATGTGAATTAATTTAATTTTTTTTATAGACCTTTTAACTACATACATATTTATGTTCTGCTAATGACAAAAATTTATACTTAGTTAATTACAGAATATTGTTTAATTTCAAATAAGTGTTTATTAATATGTGTGTAATTTTATCATTGTGTTACATGGTGTTACATTATCATCAATTAGTTTGATTAATTATATTTATAAATAGCAGTTGCAACATTATGGTAATAATTTTCTTTTTAGTTATTTGTTAAATTACCTTAAACCGGGCACACACTACTGTAATGTAACATGCATCGCGTACATAGTGGCGAACAGCGTTCCATTATATGTTACATTACAGTAGTATACAGGGTGATTTTGAGGTATGTGTAAATATTTCAACAGGTGATCGTAGAGCTCAAAAGATGTCAAAATAACTCAAATTGCCTTATCTGAATGTTTATGGTTTTTAAGATACAGAGAGTTATTTTTCGTCAAATAAATTTGCGGCGCAGCTTTGAACTTCACCAACTCAAACTGTAAAAAAATATGATCTCTGAGTTTAGTTTTCCAAAATCTATAACATTGTTAAAAAAATTGTTAAGATCAGTAAAAACAGGCGCAGAAAAAAGTATCCACATATCAAAAGAATCATAAAACGTTACAAATTTTGCATCAATTTTTTTTTGTTGAAGATATCACCCAATTTTATTACGTCAAATGTTACCGATTACTAACAATGTAAACTTTGCGATAAAGTACTCAAAAGGTTCAAAATTCGTTTATGTTCCATTATTTTGGTATTTTTTTTCGATGCCAATGTGGAGGTTTAATCTTCTATATCTCAGAAACTATACAGAAACTATAAAGGCAAATTGAGTTATTTTTTTTGAGCTCTACTATCGCCTGTTAAAATAAAGTTTGAAAAAAGTTATAAACATTTAAAAAAATCAATATTTTACGACCATACGTCACTACTCGCGTTACTCCGCATTGTACTGCTTCCGATGATGTACGATGTGCTGTCACATGCAATTCGAGAGTAACGAAACTTGAAATACATTAAACGACATATTTAGTGTATTCAAGTCTCGTTGCTCTCTTATTTTATTACAAATAAAAAAAAAACTTTATCAACCAGATTTTCAGGTATTGGGTTCTTTCTAATAATAATATAAAAATAAATATTGGGAAATGTTATGAATGAGTTGATTATTATAGGTATACAGGTGTACAGTAACCTTCACTTTTTTAAGTTGACTTACGTTCGTGTTAATTGTTTGCTATCAAAACTAAGGATTGACATTCAATTTTGGCGGTATGACTAATAGGTTGACGGTTTCTTCAAATATTTGGACAGTACGTACACTCTTAATTAGCGTTTTATTATCTTCCAGATAAATTACTTACTTGTTGAAAGACTAATATAATAAAATTCTTGTAACATCGTTTTTGGAAGATCCATTGATTTGTGATTTTATTATTTTTATTAAACGTTTTGTATAAGTAATTAAGTATGTGGTATGTACGAAACAATTTTTATAAATGTATTTTTTTGTTCTCTTAAATTTTCAGTTTAAGCTCTTTTGCCTGAATGTAATAAATATTAATTGGTTTTTGCATTCGTTTTCTAAACAAATGCTAGTTTATCACTACTGAATGAATCAATTTACTAGTTGAGATTCTACATACATTCTAACAATAGAAAATTATTGTTGTATCCTGTAGTGGTCATGTTATTAATTAATTTTATTTTTGTTATCACTGAAACAGAGAAAAATACATACGACTAAATCCATACACAACAAACCTACTATTACTTAACAAAAATCAACACATGTTTCACCAAACAAGTTAGTATTATCAGGACCATATCGACCGTTCTAATGATGCCAATTTTGTTGGCGAAACACGTGCCGTCTTTATTTTATAATGTTGTGATTTAGTCTTATTTATTTTTTTCCTATTTCGGATCCGCACGCAAAATCAAAAACTGGTATTCTTCTACTATCATCGTTATCAGTATCAGTGACACAACGTCAATATTTTAATTATCATAAATCACACAATTTTTTCTGACTTTTATAAGGGTGTTATTAGTAAATATTTACATGATTTAAAATAGCAAGATATATTTATTTAGGATATAAAACAGGTAATCGCGAACTCATACTTTTTAAAATAACATAGTACTCTTTTAACAATTAATACCAAGTAGATCTTCTTCATGTTACTTGACACCTGTTTATTATTTCAGGGAACTTTGTAAACCGGAAAAGTAGGATGGTTATAAGCTTTTCAATTTTTTAAAAATAATCGCAATATCATCTTTATCAAAAACAAGCTTGGGAATACATATTTCAAATGATTTCTTATTAATCATTTATTTACTATGTTATCTGTTAAATTTCTGATCAAAGTAGTTTCCTATTCTAAAATAGTATATTACATAACGAGCACCGAAAGTGATAACTAACGCACAAGCGGGAAAGTTGCGCACGAGGCGTTGCCGAGTGCAGGCAATACCGCGAGTGCGTTAAACACTTTCCTGCAAGTTTTGTACTCTATTTTTCCTACGACCATAAATATTTTATTTCTTACGAACATATTTTTTTCATAACGATTTATTTTTTATGACGGATACAAAAATACGTTGAATAACGATTTATTTTTTATAATGGATACAAAAAAATACGTTAAATGAAAAAATACAAAACATTCCATAGTGAATTGTGTGTTAAATTTCTAACACACAGCGCGAAGACAAATCGCACAGGTTTTCTGACCTCGTACGATATTGCCAATTTTCGCGCATATGTAATTGTGCGTTATGATCTAGTTTCGTATATGGTCGTAGGAAAATTAATTGGCTTTTTACAATAAATCAAATTTTATATGTTTTGTGGATATTTTATTTATTGTTGTTCTAACCGATTTCCAGATGCAACCCAAAATATATTCTCAGATACCACCATATGCGTTAATTGATGTACTCGTACTTACTGTTTGAAATTTCTCAAAGATATAAATGTAGATACCTGTAATACCTTTGACAGTTTTTATAACTTGGTGACCTTTGACGGTACAGCCACAGCATTTTTGTGGCATTCTCTATACAGAACTCGTCAAGAGCAGGTTATTTTTGAGTTAAAATTAAAAATGCATTGGTGACGACTTTGTCATAATCTGGTGGAACTCCATTTTGTAAGTACCACTTGTCCCTCCGTGTCGCCAAGGGCGATCGGCCAACACATTTTCCAAAAAAAAAATTAAGATAAACAGCACTAGTTAAACGTTGAGATAAAATGAGGGGTGTAATTAAAGTGATCTTCAATGATTGCTGCCCAAACATTTAGTGAAGATCGGTCTTGGAAGGGCATCACTTCACGTTCACTAGTCGGAATAGTTGGCCATAATGACTTGTTTGGTTTACAGTTTGATTTCAAATCGCACAATTCACCTGAAAGCGCGATTACAACTGACCAAACTGACGCGTTAAACAACTGATAATTTTTTTGGGCATAAAGATCCTTTTTTTCCACATAAAAACATCTACGGTCAACATTTAATGCAAATTATTTTAATTGATATTTTTACTTCTACCTAACAAAGACAGACACGCTAAAAATTGAGTACGGAATTTGTTTGGTCTTCAAATTCACTTTTTATAACGAATTCTTTTAGTGGTTAAAATATTTGCTCGCAATCCGCGAACACCCTGTACAAGGTGCGCCAGAACTCGCGCCCCAGAGAAAAATGCCATATAATGTAAGATATCAAGAACATGGAAAAATGTTAAGAAAATTTTATCTATAAAAATTTCGAAGTTATGAGGGTTTAAAGTTTGCACTTTGACTCGTATTTATTTCTGTTGGAAAAATAATTTTCCAAGTTTTTTGGTACAGTTGGAGACAAAATACTTTGGTCGTCAATGTGACTTGAGTGAAATTAAATTGTAAAGCATGCTTTTGGACTGTTAACCTTACTTTTAACTACTGTCAATCATAACAATTGACAAGTTGTACATATTTTTCTCTAGAAAGATATAATAGCTGTCATTAATTTGAAATTGTCATTCATTTTAACGTTAAAGCTTGAATTACATTAAAGTGTCGGAAAAGTGACGACCAAAGTATTTTGTCTAGGTACAACTGTATAGGCTATTAAAAGAAGAAACAAGGAAGCTGTATCCTAAATTGTAACTCTGTTCAATGTTATTTGTGGCTTTTATTGGCAAAATTAATTAATTAATTAATAATTAATTAATTAATAATTAAAATAATTGTAAAAAAAACATATACAAGATCATCAATATCATTAAATAGATATAAAAAATGTCACATGTCAAAAAATGTATTTCAAAATTTTTTGACAGAATTTTTTAAACATTTTTTTCATGTTCCTGGTATCTTACTTTACTTGAACATTTTCTCTGGGGCGCGAGTTTTGGCGCACCCTGTATATCAGGATCACTTTAGTTTATTCATCGTTTGAGTGCATTTTGAATTCAAGGGGAAAAAAGTGAATTTGACACTGTCACATTTAATGAATGACATTTCAACAACTACTTTGATTTAAATTTAATAATCTAAATTTTTCAAACATAACAAAAGCCAAGTTGTCTGTGAGAATGTATTTTGGGTTGCGCCCCAGAGAAAAATTTCAAGTAAGGTAAGATACCAGAAACATGAAAAAATGTTTAAAAAATTCTATGTCAAAAAATTTTGACATTTATTTTTTGACATTTGACATTTTTTTATGTCTATTTAATGATACTGATGATCTTATATATGTTTTTTTATAATTGTTTAGTAAAATTAGAAAAATTTTGCCAATAAAAGCCACAAATAAATAAATAAATAAAATAAATTACTGAAGAAGCGGATGGTGATTAACTGATTATGGTTGTGTTGTGCAAAGATGTTTTAAAAGTAATTAAAAAAACTCCTGAAGAAATTCAGATAATTTTTAATCAAACAATTTTATTACAATCACTATTTACCAGCTTATGCTGAAATGTGTTTAAAAAATGGTTGCTCTATGTAAAGTACAGCCGCTTGTAACTTGTAACGTTAGTGTTTTTTACTCCATTTGTTACTGTGATAAGTGCTAAATAAATAAAATAAATAATTCAGCCCTACAGGGTTCCTGCTTTCCGGTCGCTAGATCGGAGAGTACCCCGCTTTCCGGTCGCTAAATCGGAGAGTACCTTGCTTCCCGGACGCTAAATCGGAGAGTGCCCTGCTTTCCGATCACTAGATTGGAGAGTACAAGTCATAAATCGACAGTAATAAATGATAATAAGTAATTGTCAAAAAATTAAAAAATGCTTTCCGATCACTAGATTGGAGAGTACAAGTCATAAATCGACAGTAATAAATGATAATAAGTAATTGTCAAAAAATTAGTACTTTAATACTAAGTATTTAACACTAAGTATTTTTTGTCTCTCAAAATGTTTTTATTTTTTTAACTTTTTGTAATACACATAATTCCTAAGCACAAACCGTCCTCGGTGAAATTAATATAAATATTAAGTTTTTTTTTAGGATTACGTATTGGGCTTAGTGCCTTTATATTAAACCTATGAATTTTTTGATTTATTTTTAAATAGATGAATAATTAGAACTAACAATTCTCTTCTTGAGGGGTGCAGATGCATATCTTTGCTTTGAACAAACGCAATAAAACGATCATGTTTGTGGGTTACACCCTGCGATCCGGCCCTATTCTAAAATTTATTACTTTATTACCAGTAGGTACCCGGGTCGTATCTATCGGCCTTTCAAATTTGCTGTCGTTGATGGAAATATGAACACCGATGAGTGCAAAAGTGATAGCCGACTGACGCATAGAAAATCGGTTAAAAATGACGAATTGCAATGTTGTATGACACAAAAAAATTAAACATACAACTGCAGTTCAGGATTTACCGTTATCTTCTACGATGAAGAGCCTTAAACAGAGTTACAATTTAGGATACAGCTTGCTTGTTTCCTCTTCTAATAGCCTGTAGCAAAAAAACTTGGAAAATTATTTTTCCCACAGAGATAAATAGAGTCGAAGTGAAAAATTTTAACTCTGATAACTTCGGAATTTTTATGAATAGATTTTTTTAACATTTTTTCCATGTTTCTAGTATCTTACCTTATATGGCATTTTTCTCTGGGGCGCGAGTTCTGGCGCACCCTGTATTTAGTAATACAAATTTAAAAAGGATGTAATAAACCTTAAAAACTCTTCTAACGAAGTGTTATCACAGTCGTTTAGAAAAATTTCAAAAACCTACACCAAGATCTTTGCTACAAGATCATGGAACAAGCTCAGAATTTCGTTTAAGGTTAAAACAATTATTATGTATACACAAAAAAATCTGTAACTTCTTGTAAAGGCGAACAGTTTTGTTTGTGCGAAACATTCCGACAAATTTGCGTTGGTACTTGTAGCTAAATTGTTTAACTTTCCCATTGGAAACTTACGAAACGCATTTTAAAACAAACGGTTAAAAATGTGACAACATGTACTTCTTGCAATCCTACATTTGTATTCCGTCTGAGTTCCGATGAAACAGCGTGATTTTTGCCTTCATTTAATAAGATGTTCTTGATGCGTACGGCCTTACAGCTTAGATTTTGTTTATTTTATGAGAGAAGAAAAAAATATTAAAGAAAGGAGATTTCAAGTGCATTGAAATTGTCTTATTGTTAATGATTTTGCAACTAGAGTCGTGTGCCAATTTGTTCTTGACATTGACACAGTAAACGCCAATCGAAAGTTATCGATAGTTATGTAAAGTCTATTGCATCTGGTGTGTGCACGAATTATTAATGCTCGCGGAATCGCGTTTCCTCCGGTTTTAGGATTTCGGGAATTCATTCATTGTAACCACAGCAACTAGATTTCTTTTAAACACAAAATTATCACTAAACCACAAGCTAATGTTTTATGTTTGTTTCAGATTCGTTAAAATGGCTTTTCTATTGGATTTGATCCGTAATGTAAACTCATATTTAAATAAATATCAAGGTGAGTTACTGCAATTTTTGCCTAGTTATTTTGTGGTCGTCATTGTTAAGTATTATTTAATTGCTGAAAAAATCTATGATTTTGGACAAGGTTACCAATTTTTCCGTGACATTCTACAAATGTGGACCCAGTTTATTTTTTGCATATTTTATACAAAGGTCTACTTTCACTGAATTTCTAATTTTTTTTAAATAAATATTAGTGGTAATCATAATGTTTTTTTTACACGGCTATTTTCACGAGAATTAATTAGTTAATTAACAGTGTTTATCTATCTCTCAAATCGTAAGAATTGTTGTCGATATTCACTCACGCGTTTATTTGGTTATCTAACTTACTTTCAATTTAAAATTAATACACTACTTATTTAATTTTAAAGACAGTAAATTCGACTGAAAAAAAAACATTAATTTTAGATACATTGTGACGAACTTGTTTATGTGAACAGGCAATTCACAAAAGGAAAAAATTACTGTTTTATCACCACCGTTTCCAAAAACGATTTATTTGATAAACCTGAGTAGACTTATAACAATAACTAATTAAAATAAATAATCAAATCAGCTGAATTATTTGTCTCACAGCGTTCGGCAAAATAAACATTCAGCTTTGCCACATAAACTTAACGATCTCTATTACTCTTAATAACATAATATACAGGGTGATTTTGAGGTATATGCAAATATTTTAACAGGTGACAGTAGAGCTCAAAAGAAGTCAAAATAAGTCAATTTGCCTTTTCCGAATGTTTATTGTTTTTGAGATACAGAAGGTTTTGTTCGTCGAATAAATTTAAATTTGCGGCGCAGCCTTGAACTTCACCAACTAAAATTGAAAACAAATTTGATCTCTGAAGTTAGTTCTTCTATAACATTGTTTAAAAAAATAGAAAAAAGTAGCAAAAACAGGCACAGAAAAAAGTAGCCTCATCTAAGAAAAAACATAAAACGATAAATACCGTGCGATCAAAAAAATTAAATAAATTAGAGTAGGCGGTGATTAAAGTCCTTCTGATGGCAATCCTGATTTTTGACATCAAATGTCAGCGGAAACTTTAACAAGTTTGAGTTTTATTCTTTTTGAGTAAATTAATGTTCACTTTAGAGCAGAAAAATTTTATTGCTGTACAAGAGGAAACCAGTGGATGGTCATTTTCACTTTCAGTTTGTGTGGAAAATTCCCAGCCAATGTGTTGCCAACTATTTGATCGCACGGTCCTTGGATCATTTTTTTTTTTTTTTTGTTTAAGATATCACCTAATTTCTTTACCTCAAAGGTTACCGATTACTAGCAATGTAAACTTTAGGATAAAATACTCAAAAGGTTCAAAATTCGTTTATGCTGCATTATTTTAGTAGGTATTTTTTTCGACGCCAATGTGGAGGTTTCACCCTCTATATCTTAGAAACTATAAACATTCGGATAAGGCAAGTTGAGTTATTTTGACTTCTTTTGAGCTCTACTATCGCCTGTTAAAATATTTATTTGCACATACTTCAAAATCACTCTGAACTATTTTTATTTTTGAAAAATATTCCCTTTTTTACTTTGATTTGTCATAGAGCAAAGTATAAAATTTTTATTGCATATCAATCATAATACTAAAAGTGTTTCTTCTTTTTGATAACTTAATAATTTACAATTTTTTATTTTAGATCCACGCACAGCAGATTGGCTATTAATGTCAAGTCCTTTTTATACTCTAGGAATATGTATATCTTATGTAGTTGTAGTAAAGGTGAGTTATTTTTGAAAGTACATGTTATCTTTTGACAACATTTCATTTATAGGTTTTGGGACCGAAGCTAATGGAAAATAGAAAACCTTTCCAGTTTAAGAAACTTCTAGTATTTTATAATTTTTTACAAGTAGTATTTAGTATATGGTTATTTTATCAAGTAAGTAACGTATCTTGTCCACTAATTTCTTACTAACATTTTTGAAAATCTTAGATTGGCTTGGGAGGTTGGCTTACAGGTGAATATAGCATAAGGTGTCAACCTGTTGATTATTCAAATAAACCTAGTACAATAAGGGTAAGGTTTTAAAATTTACATATTACATGGCATTTCAATGTTTAATTTGTAGATGGTGCACGCGTCATGGTGGTACTTTTTTTCGAAATTTACAGAATTCATTGATACTGTAAGTATAAGTAGTAGTTTTATTACAATTTTTCTGGCGAAATTTGTGTTTGCTAATTAATGCTTGCAAGATATCAGCATGGCTTATAACGCCATTGTTTTAAATGATATAAATCTAGTAATTTCATTTATCTAAAATAAGTTTTTAAATTTAAATGTGTTAAAAAAACTGTTGATAATCAAATTTTTTTTCTCTATGAGAGAGTGGAGCTTTTGGGCTCAAAATTTATTAGTAGGGTTGAGTATAATACAGATTCTTCATTTACACAGAAATCAAATGTTTCTGACCTATTTGACCTCAAAAATAGCAGATGCGACGTTTTTAGGATGGTGATGACTATGGCACATACAGTGTCCCACAAGTAATAATGAGCCTGAATTTTTTTTTGAAGCAACCAACATTACATTTCATAGATAACGTGGATATTAAAATATTTTGTTTTAATTAGTTAAACATAGTAATCGTGTTTTTATTTTGACAAATTTCTATAAATTTCTACCAGTCAAAATTACCCCAGTTTTAGAAAGTCCGTCTATTTGGATATCGCGCTAGATAGAAACGTGCAGTCTGCGAAGCGTTTTTCAAACATTCTACATAAATGTAGTAATTTAGTAATTCTCACTAAATTATAAATTAAAGTTGAAGTATGCTGTTTGGTCACTACGTTTAATTTATAAAAACTAAATATTTTAATATCCACGTTATCTTTAGAATGTAATGTGGGTTGCTTCCAAAAATTTTTCAAGCTCATTATTACTCGTGGGACATCCTATATAATACTTTTAGGGACAAAATACCTTTGTCATCTTTCTGTCACTGCAAAAACAATGTAAACCAAGCATTAATGTCAAGTCAACATTGATGACAATTTCAAAGTATTGGCTTTCCTCATATCAATCCCAATTTTTGAGGTAATAAAAAATAATTTAAATTAACAACAGAGTGGCAAACATAAAAAGATTTTTTGTCATTATTGATGTGATTAAATTTGTTCTGAATGATATTAATGACACTTTTTGTGTGAATCGGCCTTAAAATGAAAGATGCATTTAGACTTCTACGACCTATTTGATTAATATGAAAAGGAGTATAGTTTAAGTCTAAAGAAGTGAAAATAATTTAACTTGCATTTTCTGAATGCATTTTAACGTCGGGAAATTCGAAGTTGCATTGTTTTGGTTTGTTATTCCAAAGTTTACTTTGCTAATAGTCATTTCAGACATTTCAGAAGCTATTACTATATACAGGCTGTTCCGTTGTTATTGTTACAAATTTAAACAGGTGAGAGAATATTCAATTTTAAACATTCAATTATAAACATGTACCGAAAAATATTATACAGGTGCGCCAGAAAAATGTCAAATGCCAGAGGCAATAAGTCGTCAAAAAGTGCAGCCGAAGAAGTAACTTTTGCTTGCATAAGGAAGTTGCGAGACTCTTAATGTTTTATTATCGTTTACCAACCGACTGGGAGCATGTTTAGAAGCCGATGGTAGACACTTCGAACAACTTTTCCGTTAACTTAACTTGCTAATTTACGTATTTGTTGAATTTTGATTAAATACAGTTCATCGGTCAATCTGACAATTCTGGCAAATCTATCCAACTTACTTTGATTTCTGATTTAAAAAGAGTAGGTTAGCAGTTAGTTATATTGGTATTGTTGGTTGCGGCAAAAATAATTCAGAAATACCCCTCTCGTAAATAACACTGTATTAAAATCACCCTATATTAAAACTTAACAATAAGTGAAAGGGTTTTTAGTTAGTTTTTATCATGGACGATTTGAGCTTACTTTTTTTTTTTGATAACTCAAAGTCTGTTTTCCTTTTATTTGAAATTACAACTACTGATACTTTCTTTTACAGATTTTTTTTGTATTGAGAAAGAAATATGATCAAGTCAGCACGTTACATGTAATTCACCATGGCGTGATGCCTATGTCCGTCTGGTTTGGAGTCAAATTTACTCCAGGTTTGTTTTTTAATCAAACAATTAATTTTTTTTTAATTCTGTTGCTTCTAGGTGGTCACAGTACTTTCTTCGGCTTCCTTAACACATTCGTACATATCATCATGTACTTCTATTACATGCTAAGTGCCCTTGGTCCCGAAGTCCAGAAGTACTTATGGTGGAAGAAGTATTTAACAACTCTGCAAATGATCCAATTTGTGGCGATCATGGTCCACGCCTTCCAATTACTGTTCACCGATTGCAACTACCCTCGTGCCTTTGTCTGGTGGATCGGCATGCACGCTGTCATGTTTTTCTTCTTGTTCAAAGAGTTCTACATTCAAACTTATAATAAGAGAACATCAGCAGCGGCTAAGAACGGAGTCGTCCAAAACGGCACGGGTGCGCTGCAAAACGGAGTTAAATCGAACAAAGTTAGCCAATATTATGTCAACGGAACGGACTTGCATCAAAGGATAAAATCGCAGTGATGTAGTGGTAGCTTTATTTATTCAAATGAGTCATGATCGAACTGTTTACTTAATTTAATTTTGTAGGATAATTATTCCGATTCATGACTATAAAGCAATTTGCTCAATTTTTTAAGCACTTCTCCATTCACTCGAATAAATAATACATTATTATTATTGTACAAATCTCAACAAGAATTTTTATAACCACTAACAAATACGTGCCTATGTACAGGGTTTAGTGGAATCGAAATTTTTCGTTGGTGCTAATCTATTCCATTATGTTTTTGCAAAAATTAATTGCAATAATTATCTCAACTGTTTTTGTTAAATCTGTGTGTTCATATAATTCTAAAACCTTTTTAGCAATAAAATATGTTTTATATATTTTAGGTGCTGTTTTTAGAAGTTATTGTAAAAATTTATTTGTTATCATTTTATATTATATCAAGAAAATCACTCAAAAATACTTACTTAGATGGTTTTTACATAGATGGGATTTTAAAGGATTGTTGAAAATTGAAATTATGCAGTTTATGTAGATTAAATCAGGTTATTTGTTGTACCTATGTATTTTTTATATTTACTATTATTGAAATAAAATTGTCTAAAAAACACACAATATGTCTTTATCCATTATGGTGATTCCTGTTTTAATAAACACTTTGTCGCAAAAGAAAAAAATGTTATTATAGTTTTTAGGTGGCTAAATAAACTATAAGGATGAAACAAAAGTAACGCACAAAATTCATATTTTTGTTATGGGACATTTCTCATTTTTCAAAAACATCCGCATATAAAATTTGATCATATCATGTAATACACTTGAGTGCAAAAAAAACGCAAATTGATTTTTTTATAATGTAATTTGGCCTGTTAATTAAATGCAAGTTTTGTGACGTTGTCTTTGTCACAATTTACAATTTCATATTTCAGGCATCTTCCAGACTTCTATCAGGTTTTTCCATGTCTTTCCATTTCGTGTTTAACACTGACTATGACATTGCACTGGCAAGACCACCAAATAAGACATTTCTTTTGATAGCTTTCTAACTTTTTTGGGAACAACCTTTTTCACACTATGTAAATCTCTGAAAAATTTGACAATTTTGTTTTTGACAGTTTGCTTTTTTTTGTACTCAAGTGTACATACATCGTTGTAATCTGAAACAAAAAGACTTCAAAAATACAGAAATCAAATATGGCGTTCATAAGAAAATCCAAAGTTGAGTGTTGTAACTCTGATATCAAGAGCGCCTTGGACAATACGATGACAGATTTAGATTTTTTTGTAAGAAAGTGCCTTAAGAACGTCCTAGTTAAAAACGTCTAGCCTTTTAGTTTTCGTTTGAAAAAATAAAAACGAAAATTACAAATTTCCGTTTTTTCCCAATAATTCAAAAACTAAAGATGACACATTAAATTTTCTTCCAGATTATTATTCAGCATAAAAATGCGCAACTTTGCCCTAATTTAACCGACCTCGTATCTCTTATAATAACTGAGATCCCCATGGTGGAGCTAGAAAAACGAACATCCCTGTAAAATACAGAAAACTTGAAAAATGATATTTTAAGTGGATAATCCGGTCAAATTAGTCATAAAAATAGTGGTCAAATAACGAAAATTCCCACAGAGCTAAATTTTGGTGGAGACTTTGGGTACACCATTAGAAATAAAGTGTCAAAAGTCCCCATCGATCCCATGTGTGCTAAAAAAGTTATTCGGGGTCAAAGGTCAAAATTTGAGGTTTTTTAATTTTTTTTCGGAAACGGTAAGTTTTATCAAAAAAGTAGCTCAGACAAAAATTATAGACCTTAAAATTATTTACAAAAATGGTCTTTATACTTTTTTTCTAAGAATCACCATTTCTGAGATATCGCGATTCTTAAAAGTTAAAGGAGTCACTTTCTACATCATATGCACATACAGAGTGCGCCAGAACTCGCACCCCAAATGCCATGTAGGGTAAGGTACCAGGAACATAGAAAATATTTAAAAAAAATTGTATCTATAAAAATTTCAAAGTTATGAGAGTTTAAGTTTTGCACTGACTCTTACTTATTTCTGTAGGATAAATAATTTTCCACGTTTTTTTGCTACAGGCTATTAGAAACGGAAACAAGGGGGGACGCGCGTACATCTAAAAACTTTCTTACCTAAAACCGTTCAAAACTAAAAAGTTCCAAACTAAAATGGGTCACTCGTAAAATAATTCAATACTATAACCGTTCATTATTAAAAACCTTCAGCATTATAACAATTCACAATTGAAAACAAATTTTACTAAAATAATTCATTTATAAAAAACTATATACCAAAACGTTGCCTGACGCTAATTTAGTTTGTTAATTAAAATTGGTGGCGTTGTTTCCAAAGCACTCTTCGCAAAAACGCTTTTTCTTAATTTTGATTAGCATCTAAAATTTGATCATATCGAGTTGTAATCAGGAACAAAAAGACTTTTATTCTTCGACACTGTCAAAATTTACGGTTTTTTAAGGACGTTTTGACAACTGTTTGACATTTCTCAATACGAAACGTCAGATAATTTTACATACATATTGCATCGGTTGAACTGTATTGAATAAATAAATAGAGTTTTTGCAAATCGTTTAGTTTAACGTTAACCTTAACGACAACGTCATGTGAACGTCTTTCAAGGGCGAAAGACGTATTCCGTCAATTCAAAGACGTTTACGTAAACGTCTTATTTTTTTATTTCTCAGCAACGGCCATTTGTCGTAACACGTTAAACTTTTTTACGGTTTGCAAAAACCATCGCCGTCTCCATAGAAATAATCCTTTTCTCGCCTGAGCATTTTTTGAGTTCAACTGATTCCCGTTGGCGCTTTAATCAAACACCAGTGGCGGATTTGCAGTTTAAGCCGCTCTAGGCCGTGTAGTACGAGCCGCCTTTTTCTCAGCTCCCATCATTTAGATGCTAAATAAATTTATGTTCTTCCGAAATACATACATTTAGAAATTTAGTTATGTTGTGATAATATGTATAACAAAGCTCTCTTCATAAATATGAAGCAATGTTTGAACCTCAAAAATGACCTATAAAATGATGTTAAATTAAATAATAACTCGTGTCCTATCTCTACTGATAAGAATTTTATTCACAATCAGACAATCACTAATGTATTATGCCGATTACTAACCTTTTAAAGGTTTGCGAAACACATTAAATTAAATGAGGAGTAATAATATTACTTCTCTTGGGCGGTAATATGCAGGATAGCCAACCATAAAATTACAAAAAAATTCTGGTGTGAACATCACACGACTTTCCTTACCCAACTTATTTGGAAAAGATCCTTACGGTGTTGGAAATCCGAGTAGCAAACGTTTGCGTTAGTGCCGCCTGCCGGATTACACACTAAATAGAATAAGGAAAGTAATAACGGAATTTTTTTCTTTCAAATTGTCAAGTTACATATAATATTTTGTTAAATTAGTATTCAATTGCTTTTGTAGTAGCCAAGTCAAATTAGACAAAAATAGGGCAATCGGTGGAAAAAAAATGCTAGAGAGTTGGAATTTATTTAAACGCTTTCTTTACACTTGAGTAGACATATATCAAAAGTCCCCGAGGGTGGGGGGCGAGTTCGAGGAGGGGGAGGGGGCTAAAGGTGTCTTTTTTTGGTTTTTTGCTTATATCTCGGAAACTGTAACTCCTATCGGTTTTTGCCTGCTTATCAAAATTAAAGCCTACAAAATTTCCTACAAAAGTGTTTTTTGTATTATAAAATAGCATACCAACCTCGGTGGTAATGGCATTACCCCTTGTGGCCTTGTGCTTTATCCGATCTCGAGGCTGGCGCCTCTCGATCATATACATAAGCACTATGGGGAAATGCCATATTTACCCAAAGATGGTAGACATACAGGATTGCTCAGGCCCTATGCTGCAATGTTAACCGTATTCACAACTGGCCCACATTGTTTGTTTACATCAGCTGTGCTTCGTGTTTTTTGGTGTTTTAATGATATTAGAGCATATTAAGATCGTACAAAAGAAAATTGTAGTACGAAATAATGCAAATTTTAGTATATTTTATGTAATTCCAATAAATTTAAATAGGTGGTGCATATATCGTCACTATACGCCTGGTAGATAGTATGCTGTATATGGTTGTAATAGCAGCCAAATAAAACCAAAACAAATGGGTAACAATCTCATTTTTTATCTTTTTCTATCGGCAACAATATGGTCTCATCAACGATGAGAAAGGAATGGGTCAACAGGTGCAGACGAGCTGATAAGTTCAAGTCGATTCGTAGCTCAATTTGCTCCATTTCACAAACAATGATTATCAACGTGATCTAAGAAACAAATTGTTATAATGCATTCATTTTTGTTTTAGGCTAAAGTAAGCTATTTTATTGTCATACAGCTACAGTCGCCAAATTTCCATAGCCTATTCTGATCTAAAACAGAAATGAATGTATTATAAGTAGATACATATTTTATAAACTTGCATCGCTAACATTACACCAGATACAATGTGTTTCAGTATAATTTCCCAAGCATATTTTTGATCTTGTAACCCCCAGAAATTCTGTATTGTTTGTATTAAAATTATAAACGTGGGGTGTTGTAAAATTGTTAATTGATTTTTAATTTATGTGATTTCTTTTTTTTTTCTTTATTTTTCAATAATTTTAGAATTAAAAAATTATTTTTTTACAATAGTATTATTTTTATAATCTCTAAGTCATGTGGACAAATAGAGAAAKCAAATATTATTAATTTAATCTTTGTTTAATTTTTGGGATATCATTTCACTGAATTTTGATTGTACCTACGCTGGTTTCAAAATTCAAGTTTAGTCCAGCTACCAAATGTTTTTATTTGAAGAAATAAAATTTATATTGTGTTGAAAGTCGTTTTGCTCATTTCTTTCTTCTTTAAAGTCATTATTACATTATTATAAAAATGGTTTATTTTGTTTTACATTTTTTACCTATTATCCATTATTAGATTTTGATATTATTATTTATCAACAAAATTTATTGCATATAAAATTGTCAAAAATAAAACCCGTTTCTATTTTATATGTATACCCATTAATATTATTAATATTTTCACGACTTTGTGACCAAAAAATTTCAATGGAAATTTATTTATTAAATCATCTTTGTTTGAGCATTTTAAAACGTAAAGAATACCCGTCAATATAAAAAGTAAAAAATTTGTTCCTATTCTGAATGTCTTATATATCATTAAAATACAGAACAATGAATTATTGGAATTATTGCGTCTGATTACCCCGATTAGAAAACAGATTTACTCAATTTTTGGACACAAATAAACAGAAAATTCTATTTTGTATTACCTCAAATTATAACTACAATAATTTCATTATAAATTCAAAAGCGATTTTAACAAATTAATGTCATAATTCACTTTTATTTGCATTATTTGGTATTTGCTCCTATTAACTCCCATGTATTTGACGCCATTAAAGGCCAGTTGTGACGTCACAGCATGTCTATGGACCACGTGACGCCGGCTGACAGATTCGTGAGCCTGAGCAATCCTTTACGTCTACCATCCTTGATATTTACCACCTCGCTTGTAATGTATGTACTATTACAGCCTTCAGAATTTGAGTATAAAAATAGTTTAAAAGGTATATTCTCGCAAGTTTATTAATTTATTAGATAAAAAACAAAACTTGCGAGAATATACCTTTTAAACTAGTAATCACGAAAACCGGATACATTCGCTGAATTTCCGGTTACTGCAGTTGCAGGTCACTTTTTCTGTGTTTTTCCGGTTTTTTGGCCTCTTAATACTAATTTTTTATTGCTTGAATCACTAGATTTTTATACCAATAGGCAGTTTTTTGAGTTAAATTGCCTAAAGGAAATAAAACTCGAATTAAAAATGTCAAGTTTTCTTCGTAAAAAAAAAGTAAAAAAGCTTAAGTGTAATTCGGTAAGACAATTTAATGAATACGAAATCACTAAATTAACAAATAAGGTGTAAATTAGTTTATTTAATTTAATGGAAAGTACAATTATTAAAAACACAATTTAAAAGTTAGGTTCCGTTTTGTCGCTGTAATAGTTAGGGCACACTTTTGTCGCTGTCATAGTGACAAAAACACCGCGGCTTATGGGGTTTTTAGTGTATGAAAAAAATTGTCATTGATATTTTTACTTCTACCTAACAAAGACAGACACACTGAACGGCTCGTGAAAATCATGGGGGGAAAATGCAAAAAAAAATCTGATACGGAATTTATTTGGTCTTTAATTCGACTTTTTAAAACGAATTATTTTAGTGGTTAAAATATTTGCTCGCAATCTCATCAACCGATATGGTCTTATTCTATGGAAGAGCACGTGGAAACGCTTATAAAGCACGGCATCTTTATAGGGCGAAACATTTCCTGGACCCGACCATCTGGTGGCATTTACTGCCACAGTTCAGCATCTTAGAGATAACGGTGAATATCGTTTTCAAATTAATTAGAGATCGTTGCCGCCAGAGAACTACAAAGATATTGAATGCTCAACTGCAGAAGAAAACGCAGGTAGGTATTAGTCTAAGAGGACTGTCATACCGAGTTGGTATTTCTCCATTTGTTGTTTGGCGAACAGGGACTCCATCCGTACCATTTATTACAACGTGTACAAGCTCTCAAAGAAGAAGATTTATCTCGAAGGATTAGGTTCTGTGAATGGCTATTGCAAAAAAAGTATGAAGATTTACTATTCATTGGAAACTTGTTCTCAAATGCGGCAAACTTCACAATTTAATTGCCATAATGCACACGTTTGGTGTCATGAAAACGGAAAACGGGTCAGTGAATTTAAATATGTATAAATTTTTAAATATGTATAAATAATACCATAATTTTGCACACAAAGTTTCGAATTTTGCACACCTATGATAGGGATTCTATTACTTAAATTATATTGGGGGTGCTAACTTGACGGTGGCACCCCCACTTCAATATATGTTTAAAAATTTTATGTCAATTTTATTATTGGATTTTGCTCGATTTTGCACACTTTTTATTAAATTTTGCACACCCTTACTTTACGAGTAATTACTAATTAAAAAAATTTTCAGCACCCCCAATTTAGCGTAAACGCATAATTTTTATACCAATGAAATAATTTAATTTTGCACAGTTTTGCACATGGTTAACTTAATTTTGCACAGTTCGTCTTTACGAGTAAGTACTTACCAATAAAAAACCGTAAGCACAGTCTTATAGGGAATTCGCAGTATTGCACTATTTTCATGAGAATTTACTCTTACAATAACTGAAGATATAAACAACAAATTTATAGTACTTCTACAAATAAGAGAGAACAGAATCAATTGCTTCATGGCGGTTTTAACCCCCAATAAAAATATTTCCAAATTTAGCCAGTTGGGCTGGTTTCCAGGGCCGTATTCACTTTATGCAAAGCTTTATGTATGAAAACTAAGCTATTCAATAGCTAATTTTAAATGCTACGGTTGATAGGTTGACCCAAAAAATTTTTCTCGATTACAATTATAGGTACATACTCTGAAATCTCCTAGGAGCCTATAAAGAACACATTACCTTATGGTTCAAATTATTATTTTTAATTAGTTTTAGATCATGGTTTCACTTATTCGTAGCAATCGTAGTGTAATCCAAATTTTACAACAATACAATAATTCACCGTGTTCATACTGAAGAAAGGCTTATACAGGGTGTTTCATACAACTTTACGAGGCTTGCGCCTAATGTACCCACCCAAATATACAAAAGTCACAAAATACTGGATATAAAAAATACACTTCTAACTATTTAATTTTTGGAAACCCATGACAATAGTTGTCAAACTAATCACTGTTTTATTAATAGTCATAATTAATAGTCATAAACTGCAGTTTTTCAGAAACAATTATCATTTGTTCTATCAAGAGATGGCATGAATATGATTCTAGTTTATCTATCTTAATCACTAACTAACTAAAAGCGATGTAATTTTTTAAAGGGTGAACAAACTAGAGATGATTATTCAATTTTTCAAAATTTGTAATCGAATTCGTAACGGAATATGTATTATTGATTGCATCTTACAGGCGCAGGCCTCGTAAAATTACGTGAAACACTCTGTATATAAAAATTTTATGTTCTTACAATAACAATATACAGCCTATTACAAGTTTTAGGGCCGGCCCAAAATTTTTTGGTAGTGCAAATGATAGAGGATTATACAGGGCGATTCAGATAAGATAATGAGCCTGAGGATCTGGCGATGCAACCCAAAAAACAAATTTCATTTACGTTTTGATCTAATTTTAATTACGATTTGCATTTGCAATCCAAGTTATCTTATGTTGCTCTGACAGTGCTTTGACAAGCAATTTATGATTTATAAATAAACTGTTTGCCTACCTTTAATGTTTCATTGTTTCATACATTTTGTATTGGGTTTATACCGAAAAGACTTCTCTAATTTCTCTATCATTCCGCGAGAACTGAATGGCACTAATAATCGTTTTCTGCACTGATGTCAAAGTGACATAAGATGATAACTTGAATTCAACTTGCAAATCCTAATTGAAATTGGATCAAAGGCGTAAATGAAATTTGTTTTTTGGGTTGCATCTCCAGATCGTCAGGCTCATGATCTTATCTGAATCGCCCTGTATAGACTTCAATTTAGTACACTGAGATTTTTAAAAATTTTTAGCATGTCAGTGAGACCCTAAAAGTTTCATGAAAATAGTGCAATACCCCGAATTCCGTATAAGATTGTGCTACGGTTTTTTATTGGTAATAACTTGTAAAGACGAACTGTGCAAAATTAAGTAAAAGATGTGCAAAATTGTGCAAAATCAAATGATTTCATTGGTATAAAAATTATGCGTTTACGCTTAATTGAGGGTGCAGAATTTTTTTTTTAATTAGTAATTACTCGTTAAGTAAGGGTATGCAAAATTTAATAAAAAGTGTGCAAAATTGTGCAAAATGTGTGCAAAATTATGGTATTATTTATATTTAAAAATTCTTAAATTTGGGTGCTAACTTCACTGACCCACGGAAAACCCTCATGAAATTCATGAGGGACACTTTCAAAAACGATTTGGCGTAAGCGTATGGACAGGGATGGTAGGACATCATTTGATAGGTCCATACGTTTTACCTCCATTTTTAACTGGCGCCGCATATTCAAACTTTTTAAATAACAACCTGGAAAATCTTTTGGAAGCCACCCTGAGGAATATGTGGTATTTACATGACGGAGCTCCTGCCCACTACACCCAGGACGTGCGGGAATGGTTAAATCAAACCTTTCCAAGAAAATGGGTAGGAAGAAATGGTCTAGAATTATTGCCTTCTAGGTCTCCTGATATAAATTCTTGCTATTATTTTTTATGAAGAAATTAGTGTATGCGACACCCCTATATGATGTAGCAGCAACTATTTGGGCAAATCCAGATATAAGGAAAGCTCAAGGATCAAGTGCTCGAGCGTGCAAACCGAACGATGGTCGGCAATTTGAAGAGGTGAATTTTCCTTTTTCCTTCTCGTTAAAAAAAAATTAGAAATGGCCAATTCGCTTTCTTAAGGATGCCAAAGACCTCGTTTAATTTTTGGTAACGCATTTCAAAAACACCCTATATAAAAGAAGAATCTGTGATACAAGATACAACTGATCCTTATTGACAAATTTTAAGCTAAAAAGTTCCAGCATTTTATAGGTACAAAAAAAACTTTGTCTAAGTGATAGAAGTGGCGATAGCTGTGGCATAATGTATAACAGGTGTTTTTTTTTGGCGTCAAAGTTATCCATGAAAGTTTGATTGCGGACGAACCATCGTATTGAAAACTATTGATCTGACATTTGACACGTCGGGCGTATAAAAAATTGTGATCCGTTCACAACACACCCATATCACCGCCAACCATGACGCCAAATTTAAATAAACACCCGTTATACTTTATAATAAACACTTCAGTTGATGAATTCTGTATACCTCTCACTGATCTCTGTATCTTCAGAACTGTTAGTAGTATAGTCATTTGATAGTTTTACCTGGAGTTTTGGAAATGGGTAATACAGGCTGTATTATGAAAAACGCCCCAAGCCATAACTCCATTAAAGAAAAATCGTTTTCCTAAGACCTACTAAAAATTTTATTACTTTTAAGTATTGTATTGTGGTATTGTTAAGAGTAACCAGAGGGTAAACAAATCATAAATTAGTGGAACCCACCCGATCCCAGAAACTTAGGAAACAGGTCAGTTTTTAACAGGGCCGGATTATTTACTTTCCTTTTGTCTAAAATACTTGAAATATTTTAATAGTTTTTGATGTAGTCAAGTATTTTAAGAAATTTAAAAAAGCCAGGTGGTTATTAACAAGTTATTATTAAATAAAGCAGATTTTTTTTTAAGAATATCTTAATAAGAGCTACCACTACTTTGGTTTTAAATACGGCGCTGTTTTATTCTGGTGGGTGCAGCAACACTTGCAAAGAAACGTGCCATTTATGGAGGGTTACAAATTCAAGCCATTGTTTGGTTAATCTCTTATAATGTGTCATACAATTTTTAGTAGGTCTTAGGAAAATGATTTTTCTATATTGTTAATTCTTTTTAGAACAAAAATGAACATTTTTTGTCATCTATAATTTAAGGTGCTAAATTAATGATGTTTTTTTTGTAACTGAATATTTGTTTCTATTGTCTAACTCTAAAATACGAGACTATAAATAATTTATCCATGACCTTTGGTGCAATAAGAATTATATTTACTCATCAGATTTACAAACAATAAAAAATTAAAATAAAAGTAGTTGTCGCAATCTGACTTGACTAACCAACTATAGATTATTTGAATTTATAAGTTTTGTGTATCTGGTGAATCAATAAAACGACATGAGAGATATAAGCTGTTTGAAAATAATTAGTAGATTTTATAACCACTAATAGAACTCATTAATATAAACAACATTTCTATTTCCAACTTTTGCCAAAAACGCGTCATTTTTGTGTTAAAATAAAAAATAGGTTCAGGCTGAACACCCGTCTTAATACCATATTTACATTCATTTATAAGAAAAAAACTATGGAACGTACACAGCGTAAAAAGTGGGTTATATCGAGAAATCAAAATAATTTTACTTTCCTTATTCTATGTATAAGGAAAGTATGGTAATAGGCTGAAATTTGATCTACCCATATTTTTACATTTCTGGACAAATTATAGCTTCAAAATACCAAAAAAGTTGGTTTGGGCCATTGGGTCGTGTCTCTCTCTTTCTCTCCCTCTCTCTGTGTGTGTCTGTCTGTAAACAGCATATCTCGAAACAATAAGAACTAGAAACTTGAAATTTGGTATGTAAGTTACTTGTGAGAAGAGGATACAGCACGAAACAATCGATAAAAATCGGTCGCACTGTTCGGCCGCCAAAGACCAAAAGTCGGCCGTAAAGCGGCTGCAAAATTATATGGTTGCAGATACAATAAATTCATAGGGATAGAAATTATTTAGAATCGTGAAAAATACTTTATTAAACAGTAAAATGTGATAAAATACTAATAATAATAATGGGCACCGAACTAAAAAAAAACTGCACCCAAGACTCAAATCCGCGTCAATGAGTTATTTCGCGTGTAATCCGACAGGTGGCACTAACGCAAAGGTTAGGTTAACTACTCGGATTTCCAACACTAAATTATTGTCGTTAAGATGTTTTCTAAATAAGTAGGATAAGGAAAGTCGTGTGATGTTCACACCACATTTTTTAATCAAGTCATTTTTGGATCCGAAAACGTATGTCTGTTTTGAACTAACTGCACGTAAAACGTTAAATAAAATTACTAGTCGAAGAGTAAAACAGCAAAGTGAGCTGGAACAGTTTTTATTTGAAGGTATATCATAAATTTAGTTATTAAAATCATCATCTTTTTGATCATGGGATTTTACCTTTCAAATTTGCATTTTATTTGACGTTTCACAGACATACGTTTTCGTATCTAAAGATGACTCGATTACTGATCTCTTGATACTTGTCATTTTTAATTGATGCGGTAGCTTGCATCACACGATAGGTCGAGGGTATTAATTGAAGCTGCGTACACTAATTGTTTCATGTGAACCCACAAAAAAATCACAAGGATTTAAATCTGGTGACCGCAGTGGCCATGTAACTGATGAATTTTGGCGATTAATGCTTCGCTCGGGAAAATGGTTGTTCAAATTCATGACGACTTTGGCATAATGTGATGGGGTTCTATCTTGTAAATAGAGGGTTGTTTGATATGTCTGGTAAAAAACTATGACCACGTGCGTAAATTAATTTGGCGAACCGCAAGTGAGATATGTAAGAGTAAGTCTGTAAAAGATTCGACAAGAAGTGACGCTTGGTTGAAAAGTTAGAGAATGTTAAAAATAAGTTTCGAGAATGGAAAAAAACGAATTTCGCGCTGTGATAAAACATTTTTATTTAAAAAATGAACAGCCGCTCAGGTTAAAGAAGAACTAGAGGAAGTACATGGAGAGTTTGCACCTTCGTTGAAAATTATTTCTAGATAAACGAATTTAAACAGGGTCAAACATCCACCCAAAATGAAGCGCGCTGTGGCCGCCCTATCGACCTCACGACTTTACAAATTGTGGAAAAAATCCACAAAATTGTCTTGGACGACCGCCGGGTGAAAGTTATGGAAGTTGCTAAAATTGTAGGCATTCCTACTAAACGGGTACATTTTGTCTTTCATGAAAAAATGCATATGAAAAAAAAATGTGCAAGATGGGTGCCGCGATTGTTGACTGGGCACCAAATGCGTACCCAAAGGGAGATTTCAGCACTCGCTGAATTATAATTTGAATTAGTTCCGAATTCACCCTACTCACCAGATTTACCACTGTGTGACTTCTACCTACACCCAAATCTAAAAATTTTGCTTAGTGGAAAGAGATTTCATTCAAACAAAGACACCATAGCTATGGTGAATGAATATTTTGCAGCACTCAAAAAATCTTTTTTTTTCCGATAGGTTAAAAAAATTAGAAAGCCGTTGGATGATACTGAAAAATAAAAATTATTGTTACCAAAAATTTCTTCTTTAACTAGGAATTTTACCACATTTGTCAAACAACCCGCGTACCAAATATCTGTCTCGCTAAGAGCACGTCCTCTATCAGATCGGCCGATTTACGAAAAAATCTTAGATGTTTAGGAAGATATTTTGAAAACTTGGTATTTAATTGATTCACTATTTTGACCCCAATCTTTTACATAAATATGTAAAGGGTCAGATGTTAATTATTGTTTTACTGTGACCCATTTAATGGAAGTATTAAAACAAATTGGAATCTATTAATGTTTACATTCTGTATAATGTTTAAAAAGAGTACTATGTGTATATAAACATTTTCAGTGGTGATTAATTTATTTTTACTTGGTAAAATAGAGTTTAGGGAAAAATTGAAATAAAAATAAAGTATTCACATTTTCCTGTGGATTAGTGTTATGTGACTCGTATAAATTGAGCAAAAAATATTTCTTTTTAATTTTTGCATACTTTTTTTTATTATTTTAAAATGATAAATGCACTAGAAGTTTATACAAATGTTACACTATCTTTAAAAAAATACGAAGGTAAGTTGAAACTGAAACATAAAGTTTGTGTATACATTTGGAGTAAGTAGATCCAAGAACATCAAAGTGGTTTCTAATGTCAAGTCCACGTCCTACTGTAACTATATGTCTTTGCTATGTTTTTCTCGTAAAGGTACACATTAACTAACATGTACTTAAAACAAACTTATTTTTTATACAGTTTTTAGGTCAAAAAGTTATGGAAAAAAAGAAACCTTTCAGTCTTAGAAAAATATTGATGGTTTATAATTTTTTCCAAGTAATTTTTAGTGCTTGGCTATTTTACGAAGTAAGAATTAATTTTCAATCAATTTCGAATAAGAAATGTACCACTTTTTTAGTTTTGTGCAAGTGGTTGGCTAACCGGAGAGTATAGCTTTCGATGTCAACCTATTGATATTTCTCCCAGTCCAAGAACTATGCGAGTGAGTATTCACAAATTTTTGTAAAGAAATGTTGGACAATTAATGTTATTTACAGATGGTTAATGTAACCTGGTGGTATTTTTTTTCAAAATTTACAGAATTGGTTGAAACGGTAAGTCGTAATATTGACTTTGTTAGTGTGTGATTTACCAAAATGTAGATTTTCTTTATTCTGAGAAAGAAATTTAACCAAGTAAATGCACTACATGTGTTTCACCACAGTATTATGCCTGTCTCTGCTTGGGTGGCCACCAAGTACTATCCTAGTAAGTCAAAAAGGTCTGTAATTTTTGATTGTATCTCATTTGGTCTATTTCAGACGGACATGGAACGTTTCCAGGATTATTAAATACCTTTGTACATGTGATAATGTATTCTTATTACTTCTTGAGCGCTTTTGGGCCAGAGGTGCAGAAGTATTTATGGTGGAAGAAGTATTTAACAAGACTACAAATGATTCAATTTGTTATAGTAATGTTCCACGCCTTGCAATTACTTGTTGTTGACTGCAATTTCCCAAGGATCTTTATTTGGTACATGGGATTGCTAGCTCTAAGCTTTTACACTTTATTTAAAAAATTTTATGACAGAGAGTATAAATCAAAACAAAACGCTAAACGCAAATAAAAATTTACATTTCTTTATTAGATTTGTTTACTCCTTACTATACTTTCACCTAATAGTTGAGTAACAATATAAGCACTGATTCAGAGACATGCACACAATATTTTTACTGAACAGGTTTTTTTTTATTTTTATACTTACTATCAACCTTAACTGTGAAATAATAGTAAACTAAAGTACGAGTTGCAGAAGGTATCTATTCAAGCACAAATTTTAAATTCCGAAACGAGCCGCGTAGCGGCGAGTTGAGGAACAAATTAGCGCTTGAAGAACCTTTTGCAACAAGTGCTTTATACTATTCTTTCTATTTTGCCGCTTTATATCATTTTATAAAATAAAAGACATTTTTTTTTCTAGAGAATTTTGCGACGGTCGGCGACATTCATGTGGAATAATTTTAGGCGGCTGTGAAAAATAAAAATAATTATTATTTTCACATTTGAAAATGAATTGTGAAGAAAGTCGGTCACTAAAATTAAATTTTGGTACACGCTCCGCAAAATGATACTTTAGCAAACTCATTTGAGTCCGCAAAATGCTACTTTAGCGGCCTAGTACTTTTGCATTTTAGCGGACTGGAAGGTAACTTAGCAACACATTAGAAACATGATTTTATTGCAAAATTAACAATAAATTTACATTGAGAAATGGAAATGAAAATTACAGTTTTTGGCATTTTTAAAACTATTTTCAGAAAAAGAAAGATCTTTTTCAGTTAGGTTTTTCAGATTTGAAGTGATGGATTAGTTTGAAGATTCTACTGACGTCGATGTTGATGCAACCACGTCAACAGAATTCGCCACAGATGAAATTGATGCACCTGATTCTTTTTGTCCCATGATCAAAGCTGCCACTTTCTTTACTGCAGGATGCAAACTCCGTAGTGCATACCTTTTCGTCCAGATAGGCCAACATCACATCTTCATTCACGAGAGTCACGCCATTTGCCTGTTTCCAATCACGAAACGAAGCATAATCTTTTTCATACTGGGCTTTAGACTTCGCCGGAAGCAAATCCGAAACACTTATTTTTGCTTTTTCGGAAATGAACGCCGGAACTTCACACATCTTCAACACAACCGTTTTTTCGATAAACAACTGGTTGCCATAATAACGTCATGACACCTACTACGCTTTCACACAGTTTCCACATTTTACGATTCAGAATTCAAATAATTCACATTTTCAGAAGATATTTGCAGAGCTGATACCAAAAAATTATGTATGAACCCCGTACGCAAAATGTTTTAGGGGACTCATCTCATTAAAGACTCGACTCGTCCCCTAAAACAACATTTTGCGTACTTGATACATAAAATACTATAACGCTAACGACTTATTAAATCACTCAAATGACGTCGTTTGAATTTAAGTTGAATACAATATATTATTCTTCGAATTAGACTCAATAAGGCTCTAAAATTGCTTTAGATCTGTTAAAAATGATGTGACGTTTCATATTAAGAAATGCCAAACTGTTGTCAAAACTTCCTAATATAGGAGAAAACCATAAATTTTGACAATGTCGAAGAATAAAATAATAATTGCTTTATTGACATTTATTTTCGGATATATTTCGAATATTTTTGCAATTTTTTTTCCGGTAATCTACTTACACGCACGAGAAACTGTAGATAAACAAAAAAGTTAAAACAATTAATGACGAATACAACGTCATTTTGTGCAAATTTAAAGAATTTTGATCGGCAGGGGGAAGAACGTAATATGTAACATGGAATGTATCGATTGTTAACATCCTCGGCTTGTACTCGTCGCTTAACTCGGATGTTATCACGTCGTTACATTTATTGTTACTGAAATAACTACTATCTTATAGAGCAAGAGCCTGCGGTCGCCAGACCTTCGTCATTTTATAAAAGCTGAAAGTTTGTCAGCGCTTCCAACACAGATAGGAACGATGGGCAAGTATGAAGTTTGGGTCATCGTGGCTTTGGGAGATAACAGGTAGCAAAGAAGTAAAAAATACCAACTTAAATTTATTGAATAAAAAAGCGTAATTTTATTTATATTGTAATGTGTTTTCTTTTATTTACTATTTTACTTATTTAAACCGGGCGCCACCAACTTTTTCCTAAAAGTTGGAAAAGAACTGTTTGGAGATGTTCTCCAGGTTTACACTACATAAGAATGCCTTTCCGGTCAGCTTTTATACAGTGGAGAGGAATGGGGAGGTTCGATTGAATTAAACACAGGTGATTGAAAAGAGAAATTTATTTAGTAACCATAACAACAGTAACAACAGATAAAATAACAAACTTTACAAAACAAAATCTAACTTGGACCTAGTGAACCCTAGCCCTTGGAGAAGATGTCCTCCGTGGGTGAATTTGAGGGGAGAAGTCCCGTCGGTTGCTTTTCCTGAAGAGGTCCAGGAAATTATACCACCTGGAAACTGTCCCAGATGTTAAGCCCTTACCACGGAAGGGATCCCGTGGCCCGTGTTCAGAGGTGAACTCGGCTCCCAGAAACTGTCCTGAGGCAGGTGTGGTTTAACGACGGAAGAAGGTCCCGTCGACCGTATTCTTTGAAGATGTCCAAAGAGTACTATCCTTCAGAAGCCGTCCTGAAGTTATTCCACCAAGAGAGGTCCTGGTGATTTCGTCCGAAGATGTCCGGAAGGAGACTCAAGTGAATCTGCCGGTGTGGCGGCCCGTTCTCCTTTATATACGCCTTGAAGTCAACATTCCTATAGCAACAAAACATACACTTTGTTTCCACTTTTGATCCATTTATCTGGGCGTACCTCTCATTGGTCTATTTTTGGCGGTTCTTTTAAATAAAACACCGACACATCATAACGTTTATTCAATGAATTTTTACACTTTATAACTGACTAATTGTTTGGAAAATATGCTACACATATTTCTAATACCAAACAAATACTAAATCTAAAATTTTATTACAATATTTTCTTCGGAATAATATAAGAAATTACCTCACCCATTGCCAGACACTTAATATTGTGGCAACCTCTTGTCAGACACCCTTAAACTTTAATAAATTGTAACTATACTTACGTTATACTATAAAAGCTGAATTTTATACATGTTACTTGGACAACTATTAGAAGATGTTTTCTCTCAGTAACCAGACAGTTTTGACAGTTCTACCCCCGACCAGACAAACATGTAGGGTAGCTATAGGCCTCCCATGATGATACTTTGTCAAAACTGAATCACATTTATTTTACTTAAAACTTAGAACTTAGCACTTAGAACTGTCAAAACTATCTGGCGAATGAGCAAACAACTTCTAATAGTTACCCAACTAGCATGTATAAAATTCAGCTTTTATAGTACAGTGATGGACAGTGAATTTCGTCCACCCAATTTCTGTGAATTCACAAAAATTCACTGTAGTCTGTGCTTTATTGTCATGATAACTGACATTCAAATACGTATTGTCAAATTTAATTAAATTCAAACATGCCAGTAGTAAGTGAGTTTAATAAAATAAAAATTATCTCTCTGGTACAAAAGGGTATGTCTCAAAGACGTGTACTTTTGGGCATACCAAGGACTACCATTTCAAAGAACAAAGGTAAAATGTAGCAAGAAGCATCAAGCATTCTGTGAACATGACAAACGTTAATCAAAATTCTGAAACAACGTTAGGAAAACCTAAAGACTAATTTATATTTATAATCTGTCATGGAAATTGGGTGGACGAAATTCACTGCCCGTCACTGTATAACGTAAGTACAGTTACAATTTATTAAAGTTTAAGGGTGTCTGACAAGGGGTTGCCACTATATTAAGTGTCTGGCAATGGATGAGGTGATTTCTAATATTATTCCGAAGAAAATATAAAAAAATACACTTTTTTATTTGATAAATTTAACTTGATATTTTTTACTTCTTTACCTGTTATCTGCCAAAGCCACGACGACCCAATCTTCATACTTGCCCATAGTTCCTACCTGTGTTGGAAGTATGCGCTGACAAATTTTCAACTTTTTTAAAATGACGATGGTCTGGCGACCGCGGGCTCCTAGACTATTATTTTAGTAACAACACATAATTATAAATTTTTTTGCGCGATTAGACTCTATTCGATTGTTTACTACGTCTGTTTTCACGACAGTAAGTTGTATTTACTCGTTGCTATCCCAAACTCGTCCGTAAGGATTTTTGTTTATTGTTGCTAAGTCGGTAAGCATTCAAGAATGTTCTAGAACGGCAAAATACTTTACCGTTCTAGAACATATTTTAAATATTTTATTAAAAAAAATACTAACAAAAATCAATCGCGCAAAAAATGTCATAAGGATCACGAACGTTAAGGACTTACCGATCTCAGACAATAATCTCAAATAATTGTCTTCGATCGGTAAAATGTCCTTACCGTTCTTGATGCTTAATATACTATTGTGTTATAATTATTTACGTTTTCAGAGCTGTTAAGAAGGCCATAACGACCGAGGGAGTTGTTTGTTTCGACGAAGAAGATCCTTAATTCTCTCGCGGTCTTTATGGTCTTCAACAGCACTTATGACCTACAATGTTTTTACACTAAATTACTAGGTATACTTTAAAAAAGTATATACAGCCTGCGCCAGAACTCGCGCCCCAGAGAAAAATTTCAAGTAAGACAGGTTACCAGGAACATGTTTAAAAAATTCTATCTGTCAAAAAATTTTGACATTTATTTTTTGACATTTGACAATTTTTTATGTCTATTTAATGATACTGATGCTTTAAGTTTCCTAGAACAGATCAATTTGCAGATTTCAGTAAGTTTTTTGACGAAAAACATTGTCTGCGATGTTTGTTGTCTGCTTGTTATTAAATAAATATTTACGATTAAATACATGTTACTTCAGTTCAGCAAATTATTGTAGCCACTTTCCTTTTGCAGGTAGATAGATAGATATTGCATAATACATTAAAATGAATAAGCAATTGAAAATCTGGTTGGTAGTAATCTGATAAATTGTTTTAGTTGCAAATATGTAGTAAAGAAAGCTAATAATTAGATGCTTTTACTGTAATTAGTCAGTTTTCAATTAACAAAAAGATGTTGCCAACATCTGTCTTGACGCAAGAGTGACTATTATTACAAATCTACTAACGTTGGCCAAATTTAATTACGAAATTGAAATTTCTCGAATCTGCACTCATATCCATTGAGAAAGTAATGGAATAGCAATTAAAATCTGATGTTTCGAATTGGAAGTGATCTCTTAATCTCTCAGTTAATCTATTATGAATAGATAATAAAAATTATTTAATAAAACATAATGTGTACAGTTACGTGTTGTGGTAATTAGTACTGTAATAAATAAATTAACTTTATTAAGAGAAAAGTAAGGCTGGGTTTCTAAAGATCTTTGTAATTTTCTCAGTTAGTTAAAACGTAGTAAAACTAGAAAATAAACACGTTTCACAAATTTATTTAAATTAAAAATATAAAACATTGAGCAAATACAAATTACGTAACATATTTGTAACAAATATTACACCAATAACTAATATAATAAAATTATTGAAAAATGTTGCTTAAGGTTATACGTCTTCTGTATTCACTGAATACATACATCTTTATTAGAAGCGTATAATTTTCCTAGCACACGCCACAGATGGACACAAAACGGCTGTTCCACCACACAAAACTTTTGATTGATTGAAAAACAAACATCTTTCTACCCAGTCGTATCGCTTCTCTTCCTGACGTGTTATTCGCCACCGGTTATGCTCACCCTAAGATTTCGATAAATACACGTCTGTTTTTAAAACAGATCTATCTATGACTAGGTTAAGAATATTTTACTGTCACTATGCTACGATAATATCATAAAATACGAATTGCACAGATGAGGTAAAAAGAAGATAGTAAGTACGAAAATACTTTTGTCTACATTATGACACTTGACCATTTTCATTTTAGTCCTACTCTAACTCGTCCATGACTCGTGACCAACTTAAAGTAAGTCTAATTGCAATTGGTCTACTACTATACAATACAATAAATACAATTTTTTACTAAACCTATACATCTTTACTATTCCGCTTTGACTGATTTGGGTTTCCGACTGTATGTCTGGTAGTAGAAGTGTGTGAACAGCGCGAAGAAGATTGCCGAATGGAGAAGAAGAAGAGCTCCGATGAACCTCGGATAGCCGCAGTCGGTGAAGAGCAATTGAGCAGAATGAATGAACACCAGCCCGAATTGCACCTAAAATTTATACATATTTGATATACAACAACATATACGAAAACAACTCGATGTTCTTGTCTGAAAAGATGTCATCAAGTAAAATTCGGTCAGAAAAGTGCCACTTTCACTACACTCGTACATAACAACGCCGTCTAGATGGCGCACCTCTATACCATTTAAACACTGACCTCTTTTTGTTTATTTAGATCTGAATGAGATGATTTATAAACGAAATTTTTTGATACTATGAAATACTTACCAGTTGAATGGTGGTGAGATGTTTCTTCCACCATAAATACTTTTGGTATTCAGGTCCCATCGCAGCTACCATGTAATAAAAGTACATGATAACATGGACCATATTGTTGATTAGGTTGGAAAACGTGCCATGTCCACCTGAAATAAAACGCTTCGAATTAATTTTATTTCGCCATTGCAGAACCAGTTATTAAACATAATGTAACACATTTTTGCATTGTATGTACGCCACTGTCTGTACCTAATTTACGCACTATTTGTGCTAGAATACAGTGCTGCAAGAGAGTGGTACGGCATCTCCCGGTGAAATCATTCAATTAAAATTATATAATATCGAAGCGATTCTGGACCTCTTCTTCGATTCTGGACCGTCGATATTTACGTTATTACTTACACTTTCTAACCAGTTTCCTATGCCGCTAACTTGAGTTTTTTAAGTGTAAATGGCAATGTGTTGGCCAATCGTTAGACAATATCTGGTGGGGCAATACGTTTGATACTCGTATTGTTGCAATTCTTGTAGAAATCTACCAGTTGATAGAGTTTTACATGATTTTGCGCAATTGACCACCAAAAAGGTCTTTGTGCACATGCACAAACATCCCGAACATCCGACCAATTTCGTACGGTTTAGAAGTGAAAGGTTGACAACACTGACGTCAGTTCCTCCACCCCGAAATTACCGCCGGCTCTATTACAAACTGATAAGTGTGTTACTGCTATATCGATAACATAATTTGATCACACAAACTATGTATCTTCAGCTAATGGAAAATGTTGCTCGGCCATGCCTCCAGATTTCAGATTTTTTATTATTTTTAGGGTTTTAATCATATTTACAAACAAACAGTACATATATACGTAAAACGGTGTATGTACCACCATTTCTAGTGAGATTATTTACGTGTTTTTTTCAGTTTTGTTTTATAAGTTATAAAACAAACAATGTCATAGTTGATATTTTTCCCTGTTTTAGTAAATTCTATAACTATTAAATTGTTGCTGATGGAGTTTGTGTGTTTGCAATTAACGAACGCTCCTTCACACAGCTGTTTTACATTTTACATTCAGTTATACGATTTACCTACTTCTTTTATTTTAATGGCAAATAACTACAAAAAGTTCTTAATGCAGTGTATTTTAACATCAAAATATCTTTATACCTATTAAGTGAACTTTAACGGTTGATATTTTAAAAATAAAATGAAAATGTAAATTTAAATCATTATTTTCTGGTACGTTTAGGATCAAATAGAATAATCAACATATAAAACATTTCATGTAAAATATAATATTTTGGGAAATAGTTCTTTAAATATTTCTTTTCTGAGAAAAAACAGAACTGACAATTTCCTATTATCAGCTCTTTAATTTTCGACGTTGTCGGATTTAATTTATTGTCAAATTTACTAGTTTTTTAGTGTTTTATACACCATAATACCATAAAAAAAATTTTCAACAGGTGGGTATGTAATTATCAGACACAGAACTAGGCCCTCATATTTGGGTGGGCCACAATAGTTTTTTTAAAGTGTGCTAAGTAAACCTATATGTTATGATAAAACCGGATAACACTAGGCACCATGTTTCAAAAACCAGCAAAAATGTCTTAAAAACCTTAATGTTAGTGAAAAGTGGTTCTGGAAATAATACTTATGTAAAAAAACTATGTTAAAGTTGTATAAACAGTAATAAATTTTTTTTTTTTGAAAATTTTATGTTTTTTGTTTTGAAGCAGGTGGGCCAAAGGGTGGGCAAACACAATTTTTGGTGGGCCATAGCCCATCCAGGCTCCCCTGTAGTTACGTGCCTGGTAATTGTTTAATGTTGCAAGATCTGCAGTCCAAACAGCAGAAAACTTAATAAACCAGAGATCTTACTTTTGAAGAGCCACATCACGTGAAAAAGACTCAAACATTTTTTTGTCATGGGAGCTTTTAACTCAATTGGATGTTCTTTATCACCATCCAAGAGATGGTCCGAGACTTTTGAATCACTCTGTATAGATTGTATAATTAAATATTTATGTTTCATTGCCATTATCCAAGAGATTATTTATGGGAAAGCAGAGGGCATAACTTGGCTGATCAACTGAAACCTTGTAAACACTAAAAAATAAATGATAAATCTCGTATGATGAATAAAATGAGGAAAATTTTAGAAAAAAATTTATTACAGATCGACTTTTCTCAACAATGAAGGAAGGCAACCTCCTTTTTTTAATTTTATACATACTATTTGTTGTCAAGTTACAAAACGCTTTTTAAAAAATATTTATAGAAATATTTTAGTTTCATATAAGTAATTATGAATTAAGTAGGTATTTAATACTACGTAGAGGTAGTTTAATTAGGTTTTACGTATATTTTTATCTTAAAATTACAAAAGATTTAATACACGTGTTTATTAGTTCGGTCAAATTAATTGTTACTAATTAAAAATAAAAACCACACATACAAGTTTAACAACTCGTTTTATTTCTTTCTTTTTTATCAGAATTTTTATTTTTTTTAATACATTAAACTCCCATTATTTAGTTCTAGAATTTAATGATGGTATGTATCGTATAATAATAATTAAAGCAGTTCAAAGACATTTTTTTAGTAATTAAGGCTGATATATATTTCTTATTAAATAACTTGCGTCAGTCATTAAAACTCGGAATCTTAGAAGTGCAATTTTGATATTTCCAATGTAGTTGTTCTCACCTAAGGTCATGGATGTGTCTCCTTCACTCCTTGATTTTTAATAGTTTACAATGTTAATTGGAAGCAATTTATTTAAAGTGTAATAATAACGAAGACGGTCATAACTTCTGCCAAATATTGATTTTCACTACTGCAAATACGCTGCCGTGTTTAATGGTGATGTTTTTGTGTAATTTTCCAAATAAAAAAGTTTTTATGGAACTGTGAAGATAAAACAATTTTTTTGCTCACGTCAGTAAACAGTTCTTTCTTCTTTCGGATTTCTTTCAAGCTGCCAATCATTCATACTCCAAGCTATAAAATTGCATTACTTAATTATTACAACAAGCAGTTCAACAATGACTTCCACGACAACCTGCTTGACAACGTACAGCATTTATCAATCTGAAGTCAAACGGAAGTGGTTATTACAGCGTCTTGTTTAATTTGTTGAGAATTAAATTTTAAATTTTAAATTATAGTATTTTAACAAGTGCTGATTATGTAAACCAATGTTGTTTAAATTTAACTTTTTAATAAAAAAGCTACTAAATATAATTATGGCAATATGCAAAAGCAAAACTAATTAAAATGCAGTTAAAATTTATTTTTTTTGTTTGATATTTACAGTAAACATACTCATAGTTTCTAACTTTTTCAGTTTGTCGTTAATAAATATACGTATTTCAAAAGTTTTAATTATATCTAGCGTTGATTTTATAGTTTATTTATTTTCTTTTTTCAGATATACGTTTGAAGAAAAAATTGAAAAGGCAAATTAGAGAAATAAATTATATAGCTTGTGATCAATATTAAGGAATGTAAGTTGGCAAAAAAGAATAATTTATACAGTTCATCGACCAACACCCGACCTTAAATAAGAAAATTGAACTTGGAAACTGCTCAAGGTTGTAGCTAAAACATTGCTAGCTGTTAGAAATAAGTTTTATTGATAAAAGAACCGAGAACTTTGGCTGAAACATTTTGATAGTTTAAAGATAATTATTATATCCTAACATAATTTCGGTTATCTTTTTTCATGAAAGTTTATATCAAACCGGCGTATTATAAGCATAACAAATAATAATGATTGAAAAAGTTTAAGGTTACAAAATAGTGCTTTTTGTTGTTTGACTACTAATGCAGGACATTGAGGCTACAATACTCAAAACTAATCAGCTTTTAATTTTATTAATTATAGAATTTATTTTTTTATGATATTGGCAAATTTGATAATTTCACAACTTTCAAAAACTAGCTTAAAATTGTTTAAATTAAGTGTTAGTACAATACAAGGTGATTTAAAAGTGTCGGATCATTTCTTGGGTGGTGATAAAGGACATCCAACTGAGTTAAAAATTCCCCAGACAAAAAATTGTTTGTGCTTTTTTTACGAGATTAGGTTGTGAACCGTTCAGATCATATATATTTTTGAAATTAGTGAGCGGAAACGATAGATATTGCAGCATTGATCAACTACCTGTTGAAAAAAATCACCGATTTGTGTTTTATGGTGTATAAAACATTTAACAAACTAGCAAATTCAACAATAAATTAAATACGACAACATTGGAAACAAAAGATGTAAGATGCCCACACTGACGGACACGGAATTTTGGACATCAAATTTATGTCAAAAAATGTCAATGTAATCCACGCTTTATTGTCATTATGATTGACGTTTGAAACTAAAATTTGAAAGTATTAGTTGAAATTTATTTTTTGCGTCGATGTTCCGAAATAATAATGCCAGCAATACGTGTTTTTACAAACTTAAATTATTTTGATTTGGTGTAATCTTTTCTCTGGTAGACAAAAATTACAAAAACCGAAAGTGGGGTTAGTTGCCTAAGGCCCGTTTTACATTTTTATGTCAGTCGAATGACAAATCGTCCAAAATCCAGTGTCCGCCAGTGTAATATAGAAATTGACAGTTCTGTATGTTCTCAAAAAATGCTTGAAAAAAATCTGAATTCATTTTCATGCTTAGTTGTAAGTCACCATTTGAGAGTTGAATCACCCTGTATATCGAACGATCAAATTATTAATATTGTGTAATCGAATCATTCATGGATTTAAATTTGTGTGTCGTTACTTGAACTACACGCTTAAACACAGGTGACACGGGTTATGTCTTGACAGTTGACATTTCATGTTTCATGTAAAATTTCAACGATTGTTGAAATTACAACAAATTGAAATGTATAGAGCTTATTCCATATCTGGTGGCGAACTGACAGTGACAGAAAAGACACTTGGAGTGCGCCCACTTGGTTAAGATAAAAAATACATGGGCGTACTTTTTCTCTTTAAAAATTTTGAAGACAAGGATTGTTATAAATATCATTTTTGAAAATTCTTTTCATGCGTTAACAATTTAATAATTTGTTCATCATTCTTCATCTTATGTCCGAGTCCTTATTATAATTTTTTAAGTGGTTTTGAAATATTATTTCATACGACGCTTATGAACAATTTTTTTTTTAAAGTAAACATATGTTTAGTGTCAAAATTCAGTCATTTTTGACAACGTCAGTTCGCCACCAGATTTGGAACAAGCTATATCCAGAATTAAAATCTGAGACTAAATTGAAATTAACAACAGAATTAGAATTGGAAACTACAGCTTTTTCGGATATGTTAAAAAATTACATTAAAAAATTTTTTAAAACCAAAAAAAATTGATTTTTTTAACCTGACGTAGCTTTAGAACAAACCCTAGGATATGACTCAATAACAAATTAATTTCATCGGTCGATACAAATTAATTCTATAATACGAAATTAATTCTATAATAGAGATAATGAGATACTCCGTAAGAAAAACTTGAAATTGTTGAAAATATTTCTTTCTTTCTTTCTTCTTTCTTTAAAATTGGGGTGATTTTTTTACTGTGAATTTCTGTCAAATATTAAAAATAATCCATTTGTTTTTCAAATTATTTTTTTTATTTATTTTGCTAATAAATCATTTTCTAAATAACTTTGCCACTATTAATTGGGTCGCTCGCTCGTGTACTTAATTTAAAAGAATTTAAAGGTTACTATAATAATTTTAATTTGCTATTCAGTAAACTACAAATTAAAGAGCAGTTGTGTCACAGTATTTTAAAATATCTAAAATTTTTCATAACATCATGAAAATAGATATAGTGCGACTTGGAAAAGTCATGGAGTATCGGATTATTTCATCACAGCATTATTTTTATTTAGAAAACAATGTTTACGGTTTGTGAATGATAAATGATAATAAAATATAATTGGGTGCAATTAATAACGCTAACAAAACTTTGCCACAAACTTGAACTGTTTCAAGGTGTTCAATGTGAAATAAATGCATTTCAGTGGGTGAAGTCGTTAGACTAAAAAGCAGGAAAAGATTTGACACCTGGTCCCCGGAAAATCCTTCACTATTGGCACATTCCGCATTCTAACATGTTTCCTTCTCAGAATTTGCAGTTTTATATGGTTTTGATGTGTACCACGCGTGCCTGATTTAACATGTCCTAGCAGTACGGCCACCTTGATAGCCTCCTGTTAAAGAGCAAGGTTGTCAAATAATTAAAAAAAAATCACTTAAAACCCGTGTTCTCTCTATCGAAATTGTGTCAATGGCAGAATTAAGCAATGCCGAGGTAAAAAAATAATTAAATTGCCTAATTATAAGTAAAAATCAAGACCGAAATATGAGGTCGTGCTCCCGTCCAGCTTTGAACTTGAGAAAATCCGCTCTGCCTTGATTAAAAATGGTTCGTCGCGTCATTAACACGTTTCCTCTTCTTACACGATAATTGTTTATCAGCCTTGACACGGATGTTTTTGATCGAAACGTTCGTAAGTTATCGTTGAAGTCTCCGTTTATACCTGCAAGGAATTTCACAAGAATCCACGTTTCCAAGGGCGTGAGGCTGTGATGATACAGGTGCAGGAGAGTAACTTGACTGTCTTTTTTGCGCAACACGAAGAAGACTGTATCAGCGAATTCTGTTAGCTTCGAGATGTAGTACCACCAGCACAAGTTTGCCATCTAGAAAAGAGAACGAGATTAAAGCTTTATTTGCAAAAAAACTCCTGTCTTATTGGTGTTGCGCATCTTCAAGGTTTGGTCAAAGAAGCAAGAAAAAAGATTATATTTAACACGAAATGACCTGTCGCAAGAAGGACTTTTGTGGAGGCTATGTAATTATAAAGGTGAGCCACCTATGACGGGCGGTTTCCCGTCCGAAGGAAAACTTTCTACACAAATAATAAGACAACAACTGGTCAATGTTAAATGACTTTGGGTAAATAATCATGTTAGGCAATCATTAGACACAAATAGAAGTGTTTGCATTTTTGTGCTCTTTTATTTTTATGGAAAAACCACGTTTCAAGTTATGAAGTAGTTAGTTTTTGTACTTTTGAATATTCTGGATCTATCTATAACAAAAATATACTAAATTAAACCACATTTAAAGTTTTTGTTTTATTTTCTGCAATACTGATAAAAAATATGCTACAATTAGCTCAATTTCTAAGAGATATCACCTTGTGCCGATTTTGCTTCTAAAGTTAATGGCAACATTCACCATTGAATGGGAATTCGGTTCCTTACGTGTAGTTTTTGTTTACATGATAAACATTTGGTAGATAAATGAAGTAGTGCAACTTTTAAATTCTCTTTTTTTATAGGAGAATTTGGTTGACTGAACTAAAATGTTGTTTCTCTGCAAAAAATTGCTGTCGTTTTAATTTTTTTTAGACGAAAATCTGAAATCTTTTGGCTTTCTGTATAAAACTAAAATATGTGAATCTTACCGACAAAAAAAAACAAAAAATTATAGGTATACCTACTTTGGAAAAAAATACAAAAAGCAACTGAATTATTATATAAAAGTCATAAGTAAACTGTTATTTACATTATACGTGCGGTAGGTATAATTCTACAGCGTGATAATATTGAACACGAAACAGCAAAGCTGAGTGCTTTAAAAAAAACTGTACGCTGTAAAAGAACTAATGCACAAATAATATACAAAATTCTTCGGTAGAAGATATGACGGTGTATGCATTTGAATTTATTTAGAATAAAAATATGGGTTTATTTTTGAACAATGAATAGATAAATAAGTGCGTTCTCTCGGCATTAATTTACCATTAAAAATCCTTCTTTTTTGGGTCTCTGAAAGCCTAATTTTTATATTACCATGTAAAAATGAGATACCGTAGCTGTCAAAAATATGTCAGTTATAGTTGTCGAGGCCAAAATCGCAATAACGAGTTTGTTTTTTATATACAGGGTGCGCCAGAACTCGCGCCCCAGAGAAAAAATAAGGTAAGATACCAGGAACATGGAAAAAATGTTAAAAAAATTTTATCTATAAAAATTTCGAAGTTATGAGGGTTTAAAATTTGCACTTTGACTCTATTTATTTCTGTTGGAATGATTTTCTAAGTTTTTTTACTATAGGCTATTAAAAGAGGAAACAAGGAAGCAGTATCCTAAATTAGCTCTGTTCAATGTTATTTGTGGCTTTTATTGACAAAATTTTTGTTCCTTTACTAAATAATTGTAAAAAAACAAGATCATCAGTATCATTAAATAGATATAAAAAAAGTCAAATGTCAAAAAATAAATGTCAAAATTTTTTGACATATAGAATTTTTTAAACATTTTTTTCATGTTCCTGGTATCTTACCTTACTTGAAAATTTTCTCTGGGGCGCGAGTTCTGGCGCCCCCTGTATTTTTCACCATTGGTTTAGAATTGAAATTGATATTTACATTGTTTACCAATCCTGCAAACTAAATACCCAAGCTGATATTTTAATTGCAATACAATACTTATTATGTTTAAAAAAACAATAGGGTTACAAAATGCAACTTTAAAAGTTGTCTTAAATAAAAAAAAAAATACGAAACTTGAAGATCGAGTGTTTAAATTTATAGGAACAAAACTTATGTGATTCCTACTTATGTGTATAAGATTATAAGCATTTTTTGTTATTTCTCTGATAAGAATTGTAATACTCGTAGAGTCCTATTACTCTATTAACTTTGCAGTTTTATTTTACTCAAATCTACAAAAAAATGTTAAATGTAAAGTTACAAAAATTTGCATCAAGAAAGTACATTTGTACCATGGAAAAAACTGTTTAACACAAACCAAATATTACATTAATTTTTAAAACTACATATTTAAGAATATACATTTTAATTATGTAATTCTAAATATTTTAATAATGAGTCACTATTTCAGAATACACATCAATGAATTAAGAATTTGATGTTGAACAAATTACAGCAGAATAGAAAATATGAAATAGTGATAAACAAACATCAAAGATTTTAATTAGTTTTCAAATATTTAACTTTATTTTTAAATCTATACCCACTTGTATTATGTAAGCTATATGTTTTACGTTTATTGCTATAAATAAATTGACATTTACTGATTATTTTTACCTACCATTTCGTTACAAAATAAAAAATACGTCGCCACAATAACAAATTATGATGATATATTTATTACTGATTATCCTTGATCTGTGTTCGCTGTTTAGTTTTATTTTCTGAAATTTAAGAAAAAGAAAAAAATGTAATTTTGCAATTTTAGCGCACTAATTTGAATTTTATTTATTGCAAATCAGGAATGTTTCTATCTCTTAATACTTATTGAGTTTTAGAATTTCCTTTAATTAAACACTATTTTGGAATTTCCTGAAGCTTGAAAATATGTTTACACCGAAGACCCACATACTACCGACAAAAAACTAAATTTGTAGTTTTTTTTTTATGTAAATAATTCATTTCATTTAAACTACACGTGATTTCGAGTTCGCCGCTAATCTAAAACAAGGAATGTTCTGGAAATTGTTGTCTATTACAAACATAATTATATAGGTAATTGGAAACGGTACCTGAAAACTAGATTTGCGAATTCCAGTTTACAGTTGCCTCCGACTAGTCTAGGAAAAATTTAAATCACTGAACTTACCCTTAAGGCTTTTTTGTTGTTGGAATAGTCGACAGGTTGACATTTGAAGCTGTAATCCCAGAACCACCCGCTCATTAAATGCTGAAAAAAAACAATAATCACGTAACTTTTGTCGCTTTCAAGACCATCCGACTTTCTCCATTCACGTCCTTCAAAACACTATTAACCTTGTTATGGCAACGAACGTCCTTGGGGAGAAAGTTAGCGGAAGAAAATAGCACTTGTTAACGGTACTTGTTACATGACCTCAAAGCTCCAAGGTTATACAACGGCTAAGTACTGAGAGCATGAGTTCAAGGCGAAGTTTGTTGATAGTTAATCGAAAAGTAATAACGAATTCAGAGAACGCATTAAAACCCAATTTACCTCGTATAACATGAAAAGGCTGTAAAGGACTTGCGCTCCATTGTAGGCTATGAGTACCTCGCGGAATTTAAAGGGTTTCCTATTCGCCATAAAACGGGGGCCTAGGATCAGGATCACGTACAAATATGTTACCACCATCATTATAGTGGGAACCGGACTCTGCATTAGCGGCCAGTCTGACGTTCGAGGATCTGCAAGGACACGAGGTCAACATGTGTGCAAAGTGGGATTTCCCAAAATCTTATACTCACCACTTATCCTGTCTAAGATGGTATGGTATCTATCGAAGGCCATTCGCACTAATCCTACCATTTCCTGAAACGTAAAAAGCTGTCATAGAATACAACAATTTTTAAAATAAGATTTAGAAATTTTCAGTCATTTGAATAGTAATTTTATTGTTAACGTCTAAGCAGACCGAAAAATTACTACCAAAATTGTTCATCTTCTCATCACAGAAATTACGTAAGAGCGTGCCAAAAGCGGCCTCATCTTTATTTAAAGACTAGAAACCACTCTGGTTAATTACAATATGCACGTGTGATCTTGCTGACTAACAAAAAACGGAAGTCGTTGACTAAAATTTGAATTTAAATGTAAAAAAGCAAGGTTGGTTTTAGACGAGGTTGTAAAGGATGTTTGCGTGGAACAAATGTACGCCTCTGATCAGGTGGAATTTAAAAGTAGCGCACTTTAATATATTACTATGAAACCACATTGTGCAAGAAAGAAATTATATAAAACCAGAGTTGCCAAACAAGTCCTTAGGGAAATATTTTCGTGCTTGGCAAGGCCGCCAATTTCTCTTTTTAGAATTCAAATTTTCGGACAGCCTTGTCAAAAATCAAACGCACAAAAAATGTCAATAAGGAAAGCCTCGAATTAATTGATGTTGAAATATATGAATGGAGTCAGTGACACTATTAATATTTAAGAAAAGTTAGAACGAGGTCATATTGTCAGGAAGCATGATTTTTATTAATTCTATTAAAACATGACATAATTTTTAATTTTATCTCTTACATTGTTATTATACGTAAAAAATACTTTAATATAAATAACAGACGTGCCAAACATACTTATTTGGACTAAGGTGCTACTTTTAATGTTTTTAAGATTATATTTCTGCAAATCATTGGGCAAAGTACCCGGAGAGCTGACTCATTACGTTTAATACAGACCAATTTAAAAAAATTGGGAAAACTTAAAATAACCCAATTAAAGACCTTCAAGCAAAAATTTTAATAACATACATCTGAAATTTGCAGAAAACGAAACTTGTCATTTGCTGATATTATTAGAAATAATTGGACATTTTGGTAAGTCTACCTTAAAAAATTGCAATATTATAAGATAATTATCGGGGTAATGTCTGCTATTGACGTCACAGCTAAATTTTTGGAAAAAAACCCAAAATTTCGTTGAATCGTAGTTTCCATTGCTAATAAATATTTGGAAGATTTATTAGTGTTTTTATACAAATAAGTTAAGGACAATAACGAATTAACTATTTTATTGAAACGTTAAACATAGAGGAGTTTGAATAATAATTACTTTTTTACGTTAATTTCGTTGCACGTGTAACATATTCTCGAATTAGTAATGCTTGTCTAAGAGTAACTAATCATAAATAAAAACTGTAGTTACGAGAAATTTACATCGTACTATTTTTTTTTTTGGAAATCATTAACATAAATAATGCCACTTTGATATAAATATGATAACTACTCAAAAAAACTTAGATCATTTTTTCTTGAGTTGACTGAAAATGTGAACCGTTTCTTGCCCTAGCATTGAACTCTCTTCGACCGAACATAAAAATGAACTGCGGAAACTACACATGCTGGAAATTCCTAGATTAGCGTTACATGCAACTATTCGGATCAGACTGACGTCAGAGAATAAAAATCATCAGAACTCAAAGTTAGATTTTGTACTTGGTGAAGGCTGTAAGCTTTGGAAACTGTAAATTCACATCATGAAATTTGTGTTACATGATTGTTATTTTATGTCTTGTTTTTAACATTTTACAAGATTGTATCTCCTATGTTAACTATTTCAAACAATTAAGTAAAGACGCATTTCAGTGTCTAAACATCACAAGTTTTTTTATGGCAAGAGTTGATTTATGAATAATAATAGTTCACAGACATTTTAACTTGCTTCTGTTGAATTTCCTCTAAGTTATGAGGTTCCGCTTGTGCAGGCAAGTTATTAAACTTTCAAAGGTTACAGTTTCATACTACATACCTATGCATGTATGTACACGATTGTTGTCAAACATTGATTTGTGGTTTGGTCAAATTCGGGAAAAATTATAATTACTTAATTCTTGGTAATTAAAAAAAAATACTATATACTTTATAAATTCTGTGTATTACTGGAATTTGAGATTAGCATTTACGTCACTCACCAGTCATTAACAAAAGATTAAGAACTAATCAATTAAAAGAAAAAAAATTGTCAACCGAACTAATAATATTTAGTACTTTAATGTACTGAATAATGAATTTCAATTTTTATAGCTCCTAATTTCTATTGCATGTTACTTGAAAAATTTTTAAACATTGGACTTTTTATGAAAAAACGAGTTTTACACTATTACACATTAATAGTGATACTAACGGTTTAATTAAATACTACATATACTACTATGCTTTGCATAACAAGAAACTTGTTAATGTTGTTAAAAGAGCGCATTGGGAAATAACTTTGAATGAATTATTTTTTACGTTACTTTATTGTAATTTGCTAGTGGATACTAATTATCAAAATTCTTTCTTATTGTTTAAATTTTCGAAATCAACTTCTGTAATCAAGTTACAAATTACCTCTAATATGTTATAATGGTTAAAAATAACAAGTGTAACATTTGCAGAATATTTGGTGAGAAGTGTTGAAAAAATGTGTTTTAAATCACATAGGCACTTCACTAATTATTGTAATAAATCTAATTGTAGGCGTACTGAAAACATGCATACATTTAGGATAATGAATGTCATAATGTAGTAATGATGGTAGAATAATAACAATGAAATACGTAACAAATTAACTTAAATTCTTTGCAAGACAATAGACGTGATTTTTAAATATAAGTTACACTTCGTTTCAGTCTAATAAATTTTAATTTATTTCACAGTTTCATTTATGCTAAACATTTTGGTCTGCTTTAATCAGTTTAGATATTTATGTAACTTGTCAAATTGTAAAGTAATTGGAAAGTCTCAATTTGTAAATGCTCCAAAGGTCTAGTCCGAGGCTGATTCTAGTTCAGGGTGCTCATTGCTCATGAAGATAAGAATTTTGTCATTTTTCCGAGGTCAGCGCCTAATTGGTCGTTAGAATCGTCCAATAGATGCGAGTTTTCCCCGTCATTGGTAGAGCTAAAGAATCTGTTTTGAATACAAAACAAAGCCGTGCCTACACGATTGGTGACCTGAGATATTGAGAGTTGAAAAATGTGCAACAGACTCGGGTCACCTGCCCGACTTTAATGTAGGTCACTTATATAACAAAGCAACACTTTCAATATTGCCTTACTTTTGTAATTCTTCAATTGGATTAATCCGGCTTTAGACGGAGGATGCTCGCCGCAGGTGCCCGCTCGGAGCCCTATTCTTGTCGCGAGTTATGTAAACTGGGTGTAATCATCCGAAATTTGTAGGCTGTGGTTTGGTTTTAGGTCTCGAGAAATAACTCGAGTAAAATGAGATAGATCAGTGAAACACTTTCACTTTCGTCTTATTACAGCTTGGCTGAAATGCCACTCATTTCGAAGTTATTTTGTTTACGATAGGTTACCAATCGACCGACTTTATGTAATACAGGCCAAATTTTTTACTTACTGTGTTGTTCATTTTGAATCGATTTTTGGTTTTAAAGTGGGCTCCTATTGATAACAGTTCGGACGAAATTCCGTGTGTTTGGCACCTGTCACCTGAAGCACTGATCTTCACCGAACATTTATCGCACTGAGTCTCACTTAAAATCGTAAAGTTGTTTCGACGAAGTATCCACAACAAACTACGAGCGCCATATACCAACCTTTTGCAAATTGCTTAAAAGTAAATAAAATAGGAAAGGTTCCCCCACCTAAAACCCCAAAGCCAAGAAAAAAATTCATTCTTGTCGAACGGACTTTGAAACGAATGGACCGGGTGGGGATATGATGGGCAAAAATTTAAAATTTTTTTGTCGGTTAGGGTGGGGGACGTATTGGGAAACTCTATGGGCAATGTTTACCCATGCTGGTCGCCTAATTGCGCCAAAATCTTAATTAAAAGCGCAATTTTTTCCATTACGCTGTCGCGGCGTAATCGCTCTAATTTATCATTTGCATATTGATGTAATTGTAATAATAGGAAGTGCGTTTAATAACTTTATAACGACTTGACAATATTAATTATCGTCTGTTCTGCTTGACGCAAACATTTTTTTCTCAGACCACTCTTCACCCTTGATTTTTTGCAACAATTAATATTTAAAGCAAAAACAACTGACGACGACAACATTGAACTCTACTCGATATTTCCTCAATGTAAATGCCTTCACATCAACAAAATTTGCACCTTGATATTTTTTAAATTATTCAAAAAGGATAACACACAGCTTAGAAAAATAACATAAAATTTACATTTTGGGGAATTACAAACCACATTTTTAAACAACGATTTCAAGAAGTGCTAATTTATTGAATAGAACTATACAGGTTGCGCCAGAACTCGCGCCCCAAAGAAAATTTTCAAGTAAGGTAAGATACCAAGAATATGAAAAAAATGTTTAAAAAATTCTATTTGACAAAAAACTTTGACATATATTTTTTGACATTTGACATTTTTTTATATCTATTTAATGATACTGATGATCTTGTATATGTTTTTTTACAATTATCTAGTAAAGGGACAAAAATTTTGCCAATAAAAGCCACAAATAACATTGAACAGAGTTACAATTTAGGATACAGCTTCCTTGTTTCCTCTAGCGTATAGCAAAAAAACTTGAAAAATTATTTTTCCAACTGAAATAAATAGAGTCAAAGTGCAAACTTTAAACCCTCATAACTTCGAAATTTTTATAGATAAGATTTTTTTAACATTTTTTCCATGTTCCTGGTATCTTACCTTATATGGCATTTTTCTCTGGGGTGCGAGTTCTGGCGCACCCTGTATACAGGGTCAGTCACAGGAAAGTTACTTTGAAAATTAATTAGTTTGCAACCAAAAATACCTTTAACGTATGTAACTGGATATCATATTTTATTTAAATTCATTCGGTAATCAATGTGAGCTGGATGAAAATGAGTGAGGTCGTCAAAATGACAAGTAATTGTCTACTACTTCAAGGACTATAATTTCATTTTCTGGGCCAGTAGCAGTCCTCTGACGGGGTCTTTCATTGGGGATCAATCTTGTCGTAACTTAGCTTCCAGTTTTCTAAATATTTCACAAACCGGATGCATTCAATTTGGATACCTCTCCAAGTACAGAGCTGCTGCCGCAGGAGCATTTTTCTTGCATTCTCTATGGATTAAGAGCATGCCCCCTTTTTCGTTATTTGTGTAATAATAGGTACATTGTATTAACGAAAATTGACTGTTACTTTTTAAATGTCAAATTGAAAAGATATGCAAAGTACTCTTGGATTCAAATTTATAATTTACAGAAATGAAGAAGCTAGACGCCTATGTGAATTGTATAATGGGTTGCTGTCATGGCCC
>NW_025400983.1:13520422-13525236 GCF_015345945.1 Tribolium madens | reverse complement strand
TATACAGGGTGATTCTTAAATAGACCGACAAAAGTTTATCCTTGGTAGTATCAAATGAGAACATGCTGGAAAAAATATTTAAAAAATTCTTTGTTTAAACGTTCTTCAAATAAAATTTATTAAAGTTCCTTTCGAAGTAAACCGTACGCCACTGATGTGTTAGCACAGGTAGTGGTAACCATGGTATTAACGTACTTGATTATTGCAACAATTCATAAACGCCGTAAGTGGTACGGATCACGGGGGTTTTGCCCCTAAAAGGTATAAACATAAAAAGGGTAAAGTTTGTCTCCATTTATCCTTAGGAAGATGTAATAAAATTTTGTCGGTTTATTTAAGAATCACCCTGTATAAAAAAAAGATTTTTTTGATTTTGTACAAATTCGTTCTAATTTAAATTTTCATGAACGAAATAAGAAATTACTATTTTTATCACGAACTGAGTGATATGAAAACAGACGAATAAAACTATTATTATTTTTCGACTCTTTTTTTGCCCCCCCTGATCATAATTTCTGCGGGCGCCCATGGTTGCTGTCCAAATTATTTCAGAAGTAACTCTCCTGTGACAAACCCTGTATAATTTTATTAAACAGCGCGGAGATCCTTTAAAACATAAAACATATTCTTATTAACAATTAAAAGTTGCATAATAATAAATAATTTCATTCTTTGACACTGTCAAAATTTACGGTTTTTCTCCCGTGTAAGAAAGTTTTGACAACTGTTTGGCATTACTCAATACAAAACGTCAGATTATTTTTAACAGATTTAAAGCATGTGTAAGCCTTGTTGAAGAATGAAATGTTGCATTTAATTAGTTTTCGTAAAGATCGGTTCATTTATTCCACTTCGTAGATGATAAACCATTTGTTAACACTCGTGGTTTAATAATCCTCTCGTGAAATAAAGCGTCAAACTCGTCGAATAAATAACCAAAAATTTTGTTTAGTTTTTTGTATCATAATTTTTTTCCATAAAAATCTTACTGTGAAAACGCTCTTTATTCATATTTTTATTGATTACTAACATTATTTTGCAGTTTACAGTATTTTTAAAAATGTTATTATTTTACCAAATTTATTTCTATAGGTCATTTATATTCTTTGACGTTGTGATAGAAATAGCCTAACGAAAAATTGACTTTCTAGGCAATATCATTTACACGAAGGGCAAAACAAGGTTCGTATTTCACAAGATGATGACTGGCATAATTAATTATTTAAGTATTCGTATTGTGATAGATTATATAAATATAAGAAACAAAAATTACATAACATTAACAATAACAGCAAGAAACACGTTAAAACTACCTAAAGATCGAAATATTAAAGATCGAATAATGCAAGCAAGTTTCGGCCAGTGAAGAAAAGAAAAGAGAAATTTAAACTTTGGAGTCTTCCAAGTATGTAGTTTATGCATGATTAACTTTAGAATTTATATGAATGTGGGATAAGGAAGTATAAAGCATCAGTTTTATCTATCATTAAAACAAAGCAATAGGTACTTTTAACAATGTCAATATATTAGAGCTGTGCAATAACATACAATACAATTAAAGATTTAACTGTTTTAAATCAAGTATATTAAACTTTTTTACCTTGATAATAATAATGATTGTTATAAATTTTGCTACAAGTTATGACTAAACTAATAATATCATTGGCGATTCTGGTCTCTAAAAATTGGCAGGGCTCATAATTTTACCTTTAGAAATCCCTCAGCAAATCAAAAAATGATTTTCCTTTGCAATTTTGACATAATATTCTTTTTCCTCTTGTAAACTTAATACAGGGACATACTGTATGTACAGGGCGATTCAGATAAGATAATGAGCCTGACGATCTGGCGATGCAACCCAAAAAACAAATTTCATTTACGCCTTAGATCCAATTTAAATTAGGATTTGCAAGTTGAATCCAAGTTATCATCTTATGTCAATCTGACATCAGTGCAGAGAACGATCATTAGTGCCATTCAGTTCTCATGAAATGATAGAGAAATTACAGAAGTCTTTTCGGTGTAAACCCAATACAAAATGTATGAACGAATTAAACATTAAAGGTAGGCAAACAGTTTTTTTTTTATAAATCATAAATTGCTTGTCAAAGCACTGTAAGAGCATCATGAGATAACTTGGATTGGAAATGCAAATCGTAATTAAAATTAGATCAAGACGTAAATGAAATTTGTTTTTTGGGTTGCATCGCCAGTTCGTCTGGCTCATTATCTTATCTGAATCACCCTGTATAAGTACAAACTGGTTCTAACAGGTGGGTTTTTGACAAAATTTTTGGAAAAATGGTAGAAGTGTTTTCAATTCGTTTGAACATGACACGTTCACATACAGAGTGCGCCAGAACTCGCGCCCCAGAGAAAATTTTCAAGTAAGGTAAGATACCAGGAACATGAAAAAAATGTTTAAAAAATTCTATCTGTCAAAAAAATTTAACATTTATTTTTTGACATTTGACATTTTGTTATATCTATTTGAGGATACTGATGATTTTGTATATGTTTTTTTACAATTATTTAGTAAAGGGACAAAAATTTTGCCCTAAAAGCCACAAATGACATTGAACAGAGTTACAATTTAGGATAGAGCTTCCTTGTTTTCTCTTTTAAAAGCCTATAGCAAAAAAACTTGGAAAATTATTTTTCCAACAGAAATAAATAGAGTCAAAATGCAAACCTTAAACACTAATAACTTCGAAATTTTTATAGATGAAATTTTTTTAACATTTTTTCTGGTTCTGGTTATTCCTGGTATCTTACCTTACCTCTGGGGCGGAAGTTCTGGCGCACCCTGTATAAACTTTTGCTATAGCAATTCCTAACACCTTGTATAGGGCATTTTTCTTTGAATTATTTTTTACATACCTGTATATAGGTATCTATTATCGTAGTAAAATAATAAAATGTTCATTATATTTATAATGTATTCTGTATTTACAGAATGTCTCACGAGTAATAATGAGCATGAATTTTTTTTTGAAGCAACCAACACTTTATTTCAAAAGATAACGTAATATTAAAGTATTTCGTTTTAATTTACTAATTAGTTAAACCATCGCCGTCTCCATAGAAATAATCCTTTTCTCTCCTGGGCATTTTTTGAGTTCAACTGATTCCCGTTGGCGCTTTAATCTGGGGAAATTTTTTGACATATCCAGTTTTTTAGCTTAAAGGGTTCAACCTCATAATATCAATTCTCCCTGGCGTATCTTGTTTTGTTGTATCCTTCCTTCCCAGCATTTATTAATTGCCTTATTTTTTGTTAATAATTAAAAATCATTCAGTTTTTCCTTAGTAACCCCCGTAACTAAGAAAAAATCGGAATCACTGCTCCAATGCATTTTTTACGAAATGCCCAGGCGGGATATTGATACATTTCATTAAGGAGGCGGTGAGTTAAACATACTCGTAGTAATCATATTTTTATTTTTGACAATTTTGTGTCAGTTAAAATTACTTTACTCCAGGTTTACGTAGTCCGTCAATTTGATTATCGCGCTGGATAGAAATGTGCAGTCTGCGAAGCGATTTTTAAACATTTTTCATAAATGAGAATCTTGTTGGTCTTTTTTTGGTCAACATTTTAGTAATTCTCACCAAATTCTCCAAGGTTTATCTTTTTATAAATTAAAGTTGAAGTTCTGTTTGGTCACTATATTTAATTTATTAAAACCAAATATTTTAATATCCACGTTATCTTTAAAATGTAAGTTGGTTGCTTCAAAAAATTTTTCAGACTAATTATTACTCGTGGGACACCTTGGATTAAGTTAAACATTTCTCCGACTATAACTGAAAAATTTTGAATTAGACTATGAAATTAATTAAATTAAAACAAGTTGGTTATACTCGTACGAATACTACATTAATAAAAATAACCAAGAAAGTACTTTTTTTTTTGTAGAGAGTAATCTTAAAAAAAATCATCTACATTTCTAATTAACTTTTTACACTGAACGCCACATCTGAATTGTATTAATTTATGGGTGGAATTCTCCACACCGGTAAGTTTTGTTCTAGAAAAAAAACACAATAAATAGATTTACAAACAAACACTTCTGAAAATTAATAAATAGTCCGGTCAAAATAAACATTTTAAATAACTAAAATTCCGACAGAGCTAAATTTTGGTGGAGATCTTGAGTACACCATTAGGAATAAAGTGTCAAAAGTCCCYATCGATCCCATGTGTGCTAAAAAAATTATTCGGGGTCAAAGGTCGAAATTTGACGTTTTTTAGATTTTTTTCGAAAACAGTAAGTTTTATCAAAAAAGTAGCCCAGACAAAAAATATAGATCTTGAAATTATCTACAAAATGGTACTTATACTTTTTTTCTAACAATAACCATTCCTGTGAGATATCGCGATTCTAAAAGTTGAAGGAGTCACGTTCTACATGGTATGCACATACAGAGTGCGTCAGAACTCCCGCTTCAAAGACAAATGCCATGTAGGGTAAGGTACCACAAACATAGGAAAAAATTTAAAAAAAATCTATCTATAAAAGTTTCAAAGTTATGAGAGTTTAAATTTTGCACTTTGACTCTATTTATTTCTGTAGGGAAAATAATTTTCCAAGTTTTTTTGCTACAGGCCATTAGAAAAAGAAACAAAAAAGCTGTGTCCTAAATTGTAACTCTGTTCAATGTTATTTGTGGCTTTTATTGGCAAAACTTTTGTACCTTTACTASATAATTGTAAAAAAACATATACAAAATCATCAGTATTATTAAATAGACATAAAAAATAGTCAAATGTCAAAAAACAAATGTCAAATTTTTTTGACAGATAGAATTTT
>NW_025400983.1:13453905-13520297 GCF_015345945.1 Tribolium madens | reverse complement strand
CCCCAGAGTACTGAAAAAATGTTTAAAAAATTCTATCTGTCAAAAAATTTTGACATTTATTTTTTGACATTTGTCATTTTTTTATGTCTATTTAATAATACTGATGACCTTGTATATGTTTTTTTATAATTATTTGATAAAGGTACAAAGATTTTGTCAATAAAAGCTACAAATAACATTAAACAGAGTTACAACTTAGGATACAGCTTCTTTGTTTCCTTTTCTAATAACCTGTAGCAAAAAAACATGGAAAATTATTTATCCTACAGAAATAAATAAGAGTCAAAGTGCAAAATTTAAACTCTCATAACTTCGAAATTTTTATAGATAGAATTTTTTTAAATTTTTTTTTATGTTCCTGGTACCTTACCCTACATGGCATTTGTCTTTGGGGCGCGAGTTCTGGCGCACTCTGTATGTGCATATGATGTAGAACGTTACTCCTTCAACTTTTAAAATCGCGATATCTCAGGAATGGTGATTCTTGGAAAAAAAGTATAAAGACCATTTTGTAGATAATTTTAAGATCTATAATTTTCGTCTGGGCTACTTTTTTTATAAAACTTGCCGTTTTCGAAAAAAATCTAAAAAACGTCAAATATTGACCTTTGACCCCGAATAACTTTTTTAGCACACATGGGATCGATGGGGACTTTTGACACATTATTTCTAATGGTATACCCAAGGTCTCCACCAAAATTTAGCTCTGTCGGAATTTTCGTTATTTGACCACTATTTTTATGACTAATTTGACCGGACTAAAACTGATAGACAGGATCAACTAAACAAAAAATTCGATTATGTTTAATGTTTTAGATGCAATGAAGACTTTTATCTTCTGGTATGTGAAAATATTTCTTCTGAACAAATCTTGAGACTGTAAAAATCACTAGTTTAGAACGCAGTCCACGACTTTGATCTAAATGCTCAGCACGAGTTGTAAATTTTGGCTAGATATTTTTCTTACGAAATGTCTTATCTTTATGTTAATAAACACATATTCTCCTGCAAGAAATATCTTTTTTAATTTTGTCATTGTCAGGCTCAGACGATGAAGCCGATAATAATAAAATAATTTTTATTGTTTCACAGAAGATCATTTATAATGTGTTATGTTTATCAGAGTTATTACTAATTGTTACATTTTTTACTTTATTCACATTTTTATTTATTAATTAGGCAATAAATTTACTGCCAAGGCTACTATGTCTTTCTGCAAGATCGTCTAGATTATAAATGCATACAGTTAAATTGCTAACCATTTAAGAAAATTACTGAAATTGTTTGTAGGAAAATATGTGACGAATGTCGTAGTAGAAAATGATACGTTCTGGGTAACAGAATACACTTTTTTTTACTTGTTTTTGTTTTTTCAAATATAATTGATTAAATGGTTTTCTTATATTAAGTTTTCATGGTTAGTTTCGTCACAAAATTATTGTTTGTAATTTAATTATTGACTTGTATGATTAAAAACAAATTTAAAATTGTCAACTAGATTAGTTAAGACATGTTTTATAATTAATTCTATTACTGCACAAATTACGAATAATAAACAATGTCGAATAACACTTTATTTTTTGTAAGTATTTGTGTAAGTTGTGATTAGTAAGTAAGTTATGCAGTTAGGTTTTGATAAATTATAAATTAAAAATAACAAGGTGTTTTAAAAAATTATTTAATCACTATCATGCAATTAACAAAAATTAGTTGTGTAATAATTATTTTCGAAAATAAGTCTGAAATAGTTATTTACATTATTACATTAAGTGCGGTACGTATAATTTTACCGCGTGGAGTTTTAATAAAACTGAAAGCTTTAAAATACCCAACGCACAAATACCTAATGTAAAAAACTTTTTCGCGGAAGACAGTTTTTTTTGATTAATTCATATTTCTATTTGTCAACATTTAAGATAAATGACGGATCTACGGGTTTACAATTCTCGCCACAAAATGACGTTGATCAAGATACCGCCGAAAAAAAAATTTGTTTATGTTTTTGAATAGGTAAATAAGTGCGGTTTCTTCTCTTGGTATTAATGAACTTCATTTATTATAAAGTATAATTTTATTGGGGTTTCTAAAAACTTAAAATTTGCCTGTTATTTTTCCGCACGTCGTGCGCTAAACTTGATAGATGTCTTGTAAAAATGAGATACCGTAACTGTCAAAAATGTGTTAACATCTCATTTATAGATATCAAGGACAAAAATTGCTTTACTTTATAAAATAAATATGGGATTGATACGGGATTACCCAAATCCACAACAACTTTATTTTACGTGTTTTGGTGATCTTTTTATTAAACAACAGTCTTTTAATAAAAAATTGGTTTTTCCGAAATCGTCACTCTAAAGCGTTATAAATCGTCAGTTAAAAGTTTAAAATCGGCATCAAAAGATTTCATTTTTCTTCAGTTTTTTGTGTTGCGGGTTGCAAAGATTAATAGCAGTATTGTCATATCATTGTCTTAATATACCTAAATATGAGATAAAGACATAATTCCATTGCTAACGTGTGTCTGTTCATAAGTATGTACATACAGGATGTCCCAGAAGTAATAATGAACTCCAAATTTTTTTGAAGCAACCAACATCACATTTCAAAAATAATTAATTAAATACAGGGTTATTCATAAATATGAAGCAATATTTGAACCTCAAAAATTACCCATAAAATGATGTTAATTTTTATAAAAACTCATGTCCTATCTCTACTGATAAGAATTTTACAGTTCTTGGAATTTGGGTATGGAAATTTGTTTTTTTGTAATAACTTTGGAACCATTTGACCAAATATTATAAAATTTAGAATAGTTACTTGCGAGAACATATCTTTTAAACTAATAATCACAAAAACCGGATACAGCTACTCAATTTCCGGTTACAGCGGTTGGAGATCACATTTTCTGTGTTTTTCCATTTTTTTGGCCTCTTAACACTAATTTTTTATTGCTTAAATCGATGGAGTAAACAATTTTGAATAAAAAACGCATAACCTTTTATACCACTAAAATGGACCGTTTTAAAGATATTTTAATTTAAAGTGAGTACTGCACAATGCTGAAAATGAAAAATATGAATTTTGAATGAGTGGTATCTATCTATGGCAACCAATGACCATGGTCAACTAAATCGCTTCGAGACATCTGATAATTGATAAATTTTTGTTATTTTTTTATGAATGAAATGCTACGAGATCCATTTGGAGTTATTCTAAGTTATGTTTGGAGTCTAAGGTAATCTCTTTTATTAAATATTTTCGATTAATCGTCTAATAATTGTCCAATCTCAAGTTGACAGATGCCTGACAGCAAATTTGTGATCATGGTTATTCCTTGCCGTTGGATATCACTCATTCAAAATTCATACTTTTTGCTTTCAGTGTTGTGTAGTTCTCACTTTAAATTAAAATATCTTTAAAACGGTCCATTTTAGGGGTATTAAAGGTTATGGTTTTTTATTCAAAATTGATTACTCTATTGTTCTGAGGAATAAAAAATGAATGTTAAGAGGCCAAAAAAATGAAATAACACAGAAAATGTGACCTGCAACTGCTGGAACCGGAAATTGAGTAGATGTATTTGGTTTTCGTGATTACCAGTTTGAAAAGTATGTTCTCGCAAGTAATTATTCCAAATTGTATAATATTTGTTCAAATGGCTCCGAAGTTATTAAAAAAAAAATTCCATACCCAAATTCCAAAGGCTGTAAAATTCTTATCAGTAGAGATAGGACACGAGTTTTTATAAAAATTAACATGATTTTAGAGGTCGTTTTTGAGGTTCAAATATTGCTTCATATTTATGAATAACCCTGTATAGTGACCAAACGGAACTTCAACTTTAATTTATAAAAAGTCAAACCTTGGAGAATTTGGTGAGAATTACGAAAATGTTGACCAAAAAAAGACCAACAAGATTCTCATTTATAAAAAAATGTTTAAAAATAGCTTCGCACACCGTAAAACGATTTTCCCTTCAAATTTTTGTTTTTTCTTCGTATTTTATTATTGGCATTATAAAACTATAAACCAAATGAAAAATTAAAACGACCAAACCAAGGAACATAACCTCAACTTTAAAATATTGAAACTGTAATAATTACAAAAAAAACCTTATCAACCATTTGAAGTAGCATATGGTAATTTGTTGTTGTTAAAGCTTGTAAAGAATAAGGCACGGTTATTGTTTATCTACATTTAATTACAAGAACGTCAAGAACCAATAGCACAATTGGAATAAATGCCGTTAGCTTGTGATGTTTCGTAAAGCGCAAAAAATTAAGATTTCAATAATAAAGTCACAAGATGATGATGGTACTATTGAAACGAGGAATTTGACAACATTGGACCCACTGTCGTGATAAAAACCTAACCTCCAAAAAGTGTTTTGCACAAATTTTGTCCAAATTTGCGGAGGTTTCGGGAAAAAAATTATTATGCATCTCGGTACTAAAGTCATTTTTTATGCGTTTTTTTCCTCAGCTCTCGCCTCGGCAACTACACACACTTTTGTAATGAAAATAAGACTTTAGTGTCTTGATACCTACATAACATGTAACTATTATTTTGGAGTATAATTAGTTGAGTGTGTATTTGTTATAGTTTATATTATTATTAATTTAAACAAAAGTTGCTGACACGACAATCGCGACCTCCAATTTCATATTACGAAACATTCTAGAGAACAAGCTACACTCTTTTTCGATAATCCGTACAATAAAAACCTCTTTGCATTACAAAAATGAAGTGGTGTACTAATAAAACAACGACCAAAATTTATTAGAGAGTCAAGGATTCCGTTTCGTCCTAATTCTATTTTCTTGATATTGTGCTAATAAATTACACAATAAGTTACACACTTAAACGGTGGTAATAGGTAGGTACATCAAAGATGAGTTGCAATCAAATGAAATGTTTTGTTAATCTAAATTTGTCACATTCTGCTTACTCTGATGGTTCTGTGATTTATCACAATGCGCAAAGTTATATTATTTTATTCAATCTATTTTCGGTTTAGCATTATTTTCATATATTGTTGGCATAACAATATATTAAAAAACAAGTGTTACAAACACTCTCATTGTTATACGAGTATAGTTTGTAACACGAGTATCACAATGAGAGGTTGTGACAAGCGTTTTTTATACTATTGTTTTTATTGAGCACTTTTTAAATTAAATTTATGAAATTTATTTATTTGACAGTTAAATTTTTTGACATTTGACGTACATACGTATGTGGTACTCAAATTGCTCGAAAATAGCTTAAATTGCATTAGTTTTCATGAAGTACGTTAAACTGCAATAATTTGTTACTTAGAAACGAAAGTCTATGGCCAGTGATGGTCAAAGTATTGCCAAAAAAGAGTGTCACAAAATTGCATTTTATGCAACAGTTGGACAAAATGCTCATTGTGATACCGAAATAGAAAAATAGGTATTTGTTTTCTGCACTAGACGTGTGCAAAAAACAGGCGTTTTGCATTGTGTTTCATATAAGATTTTTTCCAATTTGGTTGTGAAAAGCATAGGCATCAATTTCAAATTTTATATCTGTGATTTCCATAATTTTCCAAAATCATACTAGTGTCAGGGCGTTACTATGAAAATAGTGTTATTTGGTTTCTTTATGTCACACTTTTTTACACTAGTGATAAAATAATGTCATATTTTACAACTAGTGACTAAATTAAGCACATCTGACAACTAAAATGACATATCACAATGGTTGCTTTTCACAATCAAATTGGAAAAAATAAATTTATTACTTTGATTTTTTTCGACAGATCATTATTTCATAAATACTAAATGTAAAATAGTTCATGACATTATTAATAATAATTAATTGTTCATTTATTGAATGTTGTTGAAATTATTTATTTGTGAATAATATGACTAGGAGGAATGGATTACTAATGAAACATTGTTTTAAAGGAACTATCTGAAAAATTATTAACTTTTACACCATTTTTTTAGGTAGTTAATTGACATTTAACAATCTTGGTAATTAACACGCTGACTATACTTATCTTATAAATATCGGGTTTTTTTTAAATTCGACTTTGTGCATACTACTAAAATTGTAATTGTAAATTGTAATTGTATTGTAAGGTTTGTTTATGTGTTCATAGTGTGTTCTGTTCACAACGAGCTTGTTACGGCCAACTGCGACGTCGAATTTTAAAAAAGACCTGTTACAAATTTAAACTTAGTAATTTTTAAATATACATATTTTTCGACTTTTGTTTCTAAACTGGTCTCTTAAATTGTTATAATATTAACCAAAAATACCTTTGGAATGTTTGTTTTTAAACAGGTGTAAATTTAAAGTGTTTACCATGTTCTGAGAGAAGAAAGAGAAGCATTTTATAAAACAAATAATTATACAGTGTGTTGTTTAGAATCAACATCTAAGCCCATATACACTATCTGAAAAAAGTAAAGCAACTTTTGTGGTAAAATTAAATATTATAAGAATTTAAAATCCCAACAGTAATGCCGGCATTTAAAACCTATCAGTTTAAAACCTCATAATAGGCTGGTGTCATAAACAAAACGAGATTATTTTCAAATCTTAAATAAGTTAGTTTGCAATAATTTATGTAAACAACATTCTTTATTAGCGTCACAAAAATAAAGCAACTTTTTGCTTTGTTATAGAAAAAAAGAGTCTACGTTTAAGGTAAGTTTATAAAAGCATATTTTCGGGTTAATTAAGCTTATTCGCAAACTTTTTTAAAGACATAAATATGCCAAAAGGGAAACCAATATGCTCACAGTTAAAAAATGGTAGTGAACGCCTTTTTGGAGGGAAAGAGTATGACTACCATTTCCAGGCAATGTGTCTTGCAGAAATATAGTGTGTTCAAAATATTTTCACGTTATAATGTAAGAGGACATGTAGAAAAAATGCTCAAAACAGGAAGGCCTAGAAAAACTGCAATATGGATGGATAGGAGAATTAAAGGGATTTCTCAAAGAGATCCGTGGCTATCAGCACCAAGAATAATTAGTAAATTTCCTGAACTAGAAGTTAGCTCACGAACAGTTTAATGAAGATTAGATGAAGCAAAACTGTACAGGGTGCTGCATTTTGGATGTCCGAATAGGGAATCTCCGAAACTAAGAGTTTTAGCCAAAAACAGGTGATACATTCTGGGGCTAATTTTTTGAGGAAATAATATTGGTAAAACCGCATCGCGCTATCGTCTTTTGTTTTCGACTTACAGTCAAAAGTTGACATTTTAGCGAAATATAAAAAAAATCATATCTTTGTTATTACAGAAGATACAGATTTGAAGCAAAAACATTATACAGGCTCTTTTTTACAGTTTACCATTATTATTTTCTCAAAAATTGAGCCCCAGATTGTATCACTCGCTTTTGGCTAAACCTCTTAGTTTCGGAAATTCCTTATTCGGACATCCAAAATGCAGCACCCTGTACAGTAGACGTCCAGTTAAGAAACCGTTGGTTTCCGTAACTTGGCCGATGCTTTTTAAAATTTGGTATAGGGGTCCAGATCTTGATTCTAAACAACTTTTTTTAATACCTTTTTGTCGTATTTGCCACATAAAAGGCACTTTACAGAAAAATAGTGTTTTTGAAAACTTGATTTTTCAAAACTAAAATTAAGTTAGAAATTAATTTTTAACCAAGTAGGGCTGAATCCGAAAAAATAAAAATTTTAATGAAAATTTTTTTGTCTTTTACAACTGTTGTTTCACCTATCCGGAGACACACTGTATATGTATACCCGTAAGAAGAAAAGCAAAAGTTGTTAAAAAAATATTAATTGTTTTAAAGAAGCTAAAAATGATAACACTTTTGATATAAACTTAGAATATTAAAAAAACAATACTGCCATAACTACTAAGTGACCTTCACTCTTTTATTAATTTTCGATATTTTAGTTCGCGAAATTTGGTGTCAAGAACAATTTCTTGAGGTTAAAGTCCATCTTTCGCTATAATTTTTTTCACAACCAAAAATTAGTCTATAATTTCGTAGGTCATAAAATTAAAACTTGAGGTTATTTATGAGTTTTTCTACGCACCTCCTTTGAGGTTAAAGTCCACTGGTGCTAACTTTTGACTCATTAAAAAATCTGAGAAATTATAATATGCAAGGCAAAAGTGTACTTGAAATTATTCTTGATTTTGATCTTCGTAGTTTCGACGAAATCTTTAAATTAATTAATTTTATTTCAATGTTTTGAAGGCAAAGTGAATAATAGTAGACGAATGTTCTGACTCTGACGGTAGTTTCTAGTTCTAAACTTATTAGTCTTGCGTCGAAACGTGTTATTGGCCGAAACATTCTCTTGGCTGTAAAAATTTATTTGATTGTTTAAATTATAATTGACAGGATTTTACAACAAGCGTTCAGATAAAAATATGTAATTTCATTTTGTTGATTAAATACCTACTTAAAGTTACTTTGGATTAACAATTTTTATAATTTTACCTAGAATCTTTGAGCTATTTGGATTACAAATAGGTACAAACACACCAAGAAAGACGGGATTTTAGGACTTTTATAAATCTAAAAAAAAGATCCTAAAACAATACATACCAGGTGAATAAAAAGTATGGAATCAAGCGTTTTTTTCGTAAACTAAGCACTTTACGAAAAAAATAACTGGTGTAACGTAAAGTACAATTAAAATGTGACCACTTATTTTCGAAATTTCTTCTAGTTTTCGAGTTTTTTTCGAAACCACCCCAAAGCACCTGCATAGAAATCAGGGCTCTCCCATGATGATATGCATGAAACAACCACTTCGGAAAATCTTCGTAATGAGCTCGGAACGCAACTTTTTATTAAAAAAAGTCCTGGCTAAAAAACAATTTTATTTAATTAGAGGTCACTTTTAGATCATATTCTTTAATTAAAAAAATTATCATTAAATTTTTTTTTTCCAAAACTCGAAAACTAAAAGAAATTTCGAAAAATGTTATTCTTGATAAATGGTCACATTTCTAATTGTACTTTACGCTACACTAATTATTTTTTTCGTAAAGTGCTTAGTTTACGAAAAAAACGCTTGGTTCCATACTTTTTATTCACCTGGTAGATAAAGCTTCCGAAAGAATATTTGTACTTGTGTAGAAAAATTCTTCTTATTTGTTCAATTAAAGTTCTAAGTCCTGTCGGTAGGACACACTTTTCACTATAAGCAGTTCTTTTAGAATTAATAATATTAGCTTCTAGTAACACACTGTATTTGTATTCTCTGTTCATAAATTAAAGAAACACCCAACCGGCAATAAGGCTCAAAAATTCAACCGGCAACGTTGTCTAGTTATATTTTCTAGTGGGAACGTATGTGTCAAAAAAATAAGGTTATGTTTTCTTTTATACAAAGTTTGTYGACCAACGGAACTCAGAGAAGTCTTRTATGGATTTAATATCTTAGATGGTATTGGGCGACATACGTCGTTGCGGTTTTTGGTTTTTCAGGTTTTAAATTTGTAGCACGGAGAATTGAAAATTGGTTCAAAAGGACCACCGGCAGACACAGAAGCAACTTCTTCTCACCCCGACGGTTTCAGCAAAAGTTTCAATGTCCCATTTGCATTGTTGTTATGATGATAGCGTTATTTTATTTGTGATAAGTTGATGGTTCTGAAAAGAACCGATTTTTTTAAAACTTGAATGTGGAACAATGCAAAACTAAAAGAAATTCTCTTTATTGGATTCATCATGATCTGAACTTGACCAAGTTGATGAAGAATCAGAATCAGCCAGATCAATTATTATTGGAGGAATGTTCAGCTGCAGGTTCAAAAAAAAAAAAGCCAATAGAAAATCTAGGTTGGGGTAATCTTGTAGGTAGTTTTGTAGATATTGAGACTTCGCGAGAGTTATAAATCGAATTTATCCATTTTCTATGTATAATTTTTGCGAGAAATTAATTATCTACCCGCGTATTTAGTCTGACAATAAAACATACCTCAAGAATATCCCGCTTTTGGCTTTTTACGCCGATGTTACCGAAAAAATATTTTGAAGCTTTTCGTTAATTTGGCGGTCAGATAAATCTGGCGCTAACCGTTTCAATTCATCGCTGCATTTCACAACGGCTTCCTTCATTTTTGCGTTGAGCAAATTTCTTTGATTTCGAGGCATTTTAGTGCGGAATAAATAAATATTCAAAACTGAATTTTGATGAAATTTGACATGAAAGTCAAAAACTTCAAATCTGACGCAAATTTGCAACCAACCTAACAGTGTGAAAATCTTGCATAGGGGATTTATTTTTTTCACCTACATAATGCAACAGGTTGTGTTTCTTTAATTTATGAACAGGGTTTACGTAAATGAAAATAAATATTGGGTACTTATTTAGTAAGATTTTATAAGTAATCTATACAGGATGTTTAGTAAATAATAGACGAAAAAAAGACAAGTAAGATAAAATACCAGGAACATTAAAAAAATGTTTAAAAAATTTTAACTATCAAATATTCTTGACATTTATTTTTTGACATTTGACATTTTTTATGTCTATTGTTACCGATGTATAGGGTAAAACAGGGAGAGATGACGCACCTTTTGGAAAACGCGCCAAACATCTACTTTTTTAAACTGAACGTGGTTCTAAAATAATAAATAACGCTTTAGGCGTTAAACTTTTATTGCATAAAATCAACGGCAAAATAAATTCAAACATTTTTCATAAACCTATGGGATAGATGAGACACCTGTTTAGGTTGGAGATGTGCCAATTGCTTTGTGAATACAGCTTCTGCTACAACCGAACTCTAAACTACATTCGTCAGAACGTCGCCTTTTAGTGAATTTCTAATAAACAGTAGATGAAACTAAATATCTTGCAAACTTTTATAGTACTTACCAACAATATGTCACCAAATATCTTGCAAGCCTACTGCACTTTTACCACGATTTTTTCTGAACGGCAAGAGTAGATCCTCTACATATATAGTCTGTTCCATTTACTAAACAATTGTCAGTGTCAAAATCAGAATGAATTTTCGTTGTATGGCTTTAATTCAAGAAAGTTATGAAGTAGGTGTATTGCTCACCCCAAATCCGGATACGTAATGTAGATCTAAATTCTCAATTTTTTCTTTTAAAGCAATATGAACTACTTTTATACTCGATTTTGACACTGACAATTATTTATTTAAAAAACGGATAATACCTAACTTGGTCACCTAACGAACGCCACATGCACCGATTTCGCGAATTATCGGACTGCGTCGTCTCTCCCTGTCTTACCCTAGGTATGTTTTTTCATAATTATTCAGTAAAGGTACAAAAACTTTGTCAATAAAAGCTACAAATAACGTTAAACATAGTTAGACTTCAGGATACAGCTTCTTTGTTTCCTCTTCTAACAGTCTGTAGCAAAAGAACACGAAAAATCATTTTTCTAACAGAAATAAATAGAGTCAAAGTGCAAAATTTAAACACTCATAACTTCAAAATTTTTATAGATAGAATTTTTTAACATTTTTTAGTGTTTCTGGTATCTTATCTTACTTGTCATTTTCTTTTGGTGGTCTTTTTACAAAACATCCTGTATATTTTTCAAAAATTATTAAAACACAAATTTATTAAAAAGAAATATGTTGGTGATTAAATATTTGTGAATTGAATATTCTACAATATAATTTTTGTTCTTGTAAAGCTATCTATCAACAATATTTGTTGCGCTTAATGTCCAACAAATTCTTCAGCAAATACTAAATAGGTATATTCAGTCCTGCTTAATAGCATGTAGCGTACTTGAAAATTGGGTTACATGATATCGCGTCCTGCTAGCAGTACGGAACGTACTATTTAAAAACAAATTTAAAAATATTCGAAAAATATTAAAACCAAGGTTTTAAGATATAACTTAAAAGAAATACGTTCTATTTGTTACTTTAGGGCAAATATTGAGCTTTTAAATTAAGTAAAACGCAAAAATTTATCTGTAACATTCAAAATTTTGGGTTTCGTTCACGAGACTTGAATAGAAACAAAAAGGTATCCGTCCTCTATATCTACAAATTTAAAAAACTTTTGTAGCCGTTTCGATTTATTACCTAATATTCTTCAAATAGTTTTATTTTTTCTTTAATTTTTTTTATTATTTTATTATTACATAAATATGCGAGTATACCAATGCAACTTAAACACAACTCAACTTAAAAACTTGACCTAATTGCTGCGTAGACTAGACACATAAACTTTGTGCACTAAATACTTGGAAGAATTTTTTTAATAATTTTTATAATATAAATATCACATTGTGTGTTAACAATAATTATGGTTATAACAAGAACAAATTTACAATTTGTGACTCACATTTCCAAATAAGTGAAAAGTGTGACCTAATTTCGTACCTATTTAGTCAGACTCAACTACTTTTTGATACCATTGCTATAGAACGCATTAATTAATGTTTGTTACTTGAATAGTTACATGTTACTGTTTTTTAATTAATTTTACAGCCAGCATAATGCAATTGAGTGCGCCAGCCATGATCTTTGAAGGATTATTGTCATGAGTTTGTTCTTGGAGGAAAACAGGAAATGCACAAAAAGCAGAATCCTGCGTCTAAAGGTGAAATGGTTTGAATTTTTGCGTGTTTTTTAATTATAAAAAGAATTGGATGATTTCGTAAATGCTCATTTCAAGTTTTGTAAAATTACACAACTGTTGCATTTATAAGTAATAACAGTAGCAATAACAACAAAAATAACGAATCATATTTACTATTTAAAATTTAAATTGACTCAGCAAATTATATAATGCTTATAAGATAAAATTGCACACTTGGTGCATATGGTGCTTGAGCATGAATCGAAAGTGAAATCTTTTAATAGTACTAAAATTGTTTGTGTTTAAATTAATCGATGACATGTTTATAATATTTTTACACGTTTTTTTTTGCTTCAAATGTACGTCAAAATATCATCATTTTCAACAATAATTATTTTATTCTAGTAATTTGTCGTATACGTCTTTGAAGGATCGTAAATAATTGATTACCTGCGAATGGTAAAATGTAAACATCGCCATTTTTAATTTCAAGACGTCTCATTTATACCATTCAGGGTCGCTTTTTGCTACATTATCAGATATTAATGACATTGACCAGATATTATCGTAACGATAAGAGTGGTTTTGCAAAAAATATTTAGCCCTGGTACCAGGAAGCGTATTTGAATTATGAAACCATCCATCTAGGTTAAAGTGATACACTTTTCAGTCAGTAATCGCCGCTTATTAATTACAAGAAAAATAAATGTTGATGTTGAAACGGAGATTTCAACGTGAGGTCTCCACACAAACTTCTATACAGATTTGTTATCACGCGAGATAGTGGCGAGTGAAATTATTGGTCAAAATGATGAAAGAGAAATTCAGTGTCAAAAGTGAAAGAACTTTTGAACGACCTTGGCTTGAATTTTACGACGATTATGCCATAATATAATATCGGCTTGTTTCAGGTGTTTTCAGGTTATATAAGAAGCCTACTTTTCGTAGTCTGATGATGCTTCTGCTGCGTTCAAGGCTCGAGAAGAATTCTCTTGTTTCCTTCGCACGTGTCGCATAAATTTTGCGATAATTGTTTGTTAAGTTTTACGCAAATTGGAGTTCGTGACTCAAGAGTTTGCCATCCCATGGAAAGTCGGTGCTAGTTATTTAGACTATTTAATTCTTTTTCATAAATTGAAGTAACTCTTAATGGGTTTGGAAAAGCTATTATGTGTCATATAAAAAAAGTCTACGAAATACTAAAATTTGAGCATTTTATGAATCATTTTTTTAACAATATTTCTCAATATTTTCTTTGTTACAAGTGTTGAAACGTTCCACTCATGTGGACTCTCCTGCTTTCAGATTTCTCAACTGAGTATGTAGAAACTATGTAACTTATTGATTGCCGGACTGCTCATGGAAAATGTGGTATGAAGATTAAATGCCTAAAATGTTAATTAAATCTTATTGAGGTCGTAACCTCCTAACACCAACAGCCATGGACAAAATGGTCAGTTCTTAGTGACCAGTATCTATCAATTTTCCCACTGGTTTGATAATTTATTATTCTTCTTTTGTGTAACTAATATTACATACCAGGTGAATAAAAAGTATGGAACCAAAACCTTTTTTTGCTTAAACTATTTATTTTTTGAAAAAACTAATTGATGAGTAATAAAGTACGATAAAAATGTGATGATTTAACAAGAATAAAATTTTTCGAAATTTCCTTTTGTTTTTGAGTTCTACAAAAAAAAATATTTTTTTAAATGGCAACCCACTATAAAATCATTTTTCTCATAAAAGCTATACTTAAAGGATTACAACTAGCTACTTTATATTTAATTTTTTCAAATTTTTTTTTTACATAAATTGCAATTTTGACAAAAAAATCGTGTAACTCAAAAACAAAACAAAATTTCGTTCTGAAAATACGATCACATTTTTTATATTACTTTACTTTATATTAATTAATTTTTTCTGGAGGCAAATGATTAAAAATAAAACCGCTTGGTTCCATACTTTATATTCACCCTGTAGATTAAACTACATGCTCTCTTGTAATTTTGTTTTGTTAAAAAGCTGATCATATACAAGTATTTCAAGAAATCAACTATTTATTATATTTAATTTCACATTTTGAAACAGTGAAATAAAAATGAATAATTACTTCAATGACCTTCTAAGGTCAAAAAATATTTGATTTTCTTTAGTACTTAATACTTTTTGTTGTTTTAATAAAAACCAGTTAAATTTTTGATTACTTAGATACCTGCTTATTTTATTATACAAGAAATTGACAAAATACTTAAAAATCTGATTCAACATTATTTCCCTATTTTCGTGACCGGACACCCGTTTTATATATTTCACTAGATAGCCAAATATAGCCAAAGATATTAGCCAAAAAACTCATTGTCGAAAGCCATTCAATTTAAGAAGTTATACACATTGTTAAAATTAATGATAATTTATTAATGTACTCGTGTCTTTATAAATAATATTTGGAAACGCAAATATAGTATATTTACTACGTACTTGTTCAACTATTGCTAAAATATACTTAGAAAAAAATAGTATGACAATATTAAATATTAGATAAACAATGTAGAACAATTAAGTCTAAAAAAGTTAACTCAATTTTATTTTAGATCTTTAAAAATAAGTGTAAGTAAACATAATATTATGTGTTTAGACAAGGCCGGCGTTATTCTGACTGTGTACACACATACGAGTAAAAATGAATTTAAGGCACTTTCTTAAAGAACATTAGAGGTAGTTACTTTTTAAACTTTTAGTTAGTGACAATTAATTTAAACTTAAAGTCAAGAAACTTTACGCTACTGGATGAATGAACAGAAAGGTTGGTGTACTTAAATTTTCTAGATTTATAATTCGCGTGAAAATTATACATTGGCTTAAAAATGGATTGCACGCAAAAAAAACTTTGAACGGAGCGACAAAATTCCAATTGCTCCGCCGGCCCTGCGTTTAAATTTTAATCATATTTTACTTTAAAGTAGATAAGTACAGTTGCGGAATTAAAATTTCCGGCAGTATTGTCATTTCATAATGTAAACTCTAAAACAACCTTTATATTAGTAACCTTTTTTGACTTAAAAAATAACGCCACCGACAGAAAAGTTTGATTGACAAATGTCAGCCATGATGACAGTAAAAGGTAGTTTACAGTAAAACTTTTTGAAGTGACAGAAAAATACTGCCCTAAATTTTAATTCCGTAACTGTACATTATTGATGATGTAAAATATTTAGCTACGAATTATTAGATTTAAGATGATAAAGTAGGTGTTATATTTTTAACTAAAAAAAAAAATAGTTTACCTAAATAGGTACGTAAACGTTGTGTTGAATGGCGCAAAATATTTTCTGTAAACTTTTATTCTGAAGAAAAGAAACATGTAGGCAACCAAGAATATAACCGTGTACGGAACGCATTATTTAGACCATTGGTTCCCAACCGGTTTCTAACGTGTTGGGAGGCGCGGAGTGGACTGTAACGTATAAATGATTTTTGGTTTACAAAACTTTGTTCAACTTATTTATTATTGCTATACAGGCTGAGTCTTAACTTATACGCATAAACTTAGTGAATGCGAGGTTATGATCAATAATGAGTAAAAAAATGAATAACAAGCTAAATAATTAATGTCAATAAAAAAATCTCACTTGACTCCACCTAAATAAAGAAAATTACGTAGCCACTGACAAGCGTGGCGTGAATAAATGTAATGTCAATATTGGAGTCATTTGTTACAAATTATGTAAAATTTTAAAGCCTAATAGTGTTTTTAGCACGGTATATCTCAGTAACTAAGAAACTTTTATTAAAAATTTTTTTACTATTATTATTATTTGGCATAATCTATTATTCCCTAAAATTATGCGTATTACTTAAGACTCACCCTGTAACAAGAGAATTTTGTGGAAATAGGCAAAAATATTTTTTTTAATATTTTTTTGACTTTCGAAAACAAATGTAATAAATAATGTATGTACATACAGTGGACATAAAAAACTGGAACAAACATGACAATTGTATAAGTCAAAGAATCAGAAGTTTACATCGAATAAATTTGGCTTTTTACAAATAAGGTTATAAAAGTTAGGAGGTTATGACATATTGAAATTGTCACAAAAATCAACTTGGAGTTCAGTTTTTAAATGCTGTCTACATTTACAAGAGTTTTATAAATAACACAAGTGATCTAGCATCTCTTTAGGTTCAAAGAGCTTCAACGGTCATTTTTAAATTGCTGTCAATTTTTATTTTGGGTGACAATTTAAAAGTAAGATACACATTGAGCAAATTTTTATTGTTGCAGTTTTTTTGTCCACCAACTGTACTTTAAAATTGTCATATATTTTTTTACTTTTAATTGAAATGTGCTACGTTACTAAAACTGACCCGTAGATATCAAAAATCAAACTGCCTCAAGCCATAACTTCATTATTTTTGAAGATGTGAGAACACTTTTTTGATCAAAGTTGAACAGTTTTTTGTAATCAATCGTTTGCTTGTCTTGGATAAAATAAATGAAAATTTTCTATTCTTTCTTCAACCTACTTTATTTCATCTATTATTAAGTATTGGTTTTTGGGATTACAGCGTGTGGTTGATTTTGTAGGCTAGGGCCTGCGCTAAAAGTTTGGAGTCCGTGAAGCAATTTCTTCACCGAAAATGAAACTGATTTGCTCTGCTTTGCAGCTAAACGAAGCCACTTTGAAACCGACTGAATATTCTTATGTAAACTAATATACAGTGTGTAATTTTTTTTTAAAAAGCTGCAATCGGCAATACAGAGCACCCAGAAATGTGGTAGTAAGTTTTATGATTGGTCCCGCAAGATGATACTTTTTACAGATACTTTTTTTTTATGAATGGCAACGCCGCTATGTAAATTGAAATAAATAAATGTCAAAAATTGTCAAATGTAAAACTTTCAAATTTAAATTTTATTGGAAAGTCAAATTGACCCCCATTACGCTCAATGCATAACTGAACCCTTCGAGCAACATCTTGACAAATTTTAGTGCATGAGTAGGGGATAAAGATTGTTCGGAAAATGACTTTTGAAAAAATTCAAAATTTGAATGTTGCAAGATTGAATAAATTTGGCTTTTCGAAAGTGCCATCTTGTGACACTTTGTGTAAAAGTTGCTACCACATTTCTGGGCGCTCTGTATCTGGAACTGAAAAAGTTATTGAGAATCACTCAAAACCGTTTCGGTGGTTCCTAGGAGGAATCAAAATGACATGGTTAGTGACGCACCTCCACTCACCCTTGAACATAACAAAAAAAATGAAAATTTAAAATCTTCCTGTTGTATGAAATTTTTGAAAAACTCTTGTTATAAGCTTTCCAACGATGTAGGGCAGTGCCATTTAAAATTTTCAACTTGGTGTGGCTATGGCTTTAAGGGTGGGTGGACGTGCGTCACTTACCATTCCCCCTAGGAGCCACCGAAACGGTTTTGAGTGATTTTCAATAACTTTTTCAGTTCTAGAGATATGCCAATTGCTAGTATTAAAATTGAGTCCCTGTAGACGGTGTTCGTTTTTCGAGCTCCACCATGGGGATCTCAGTTATTATAAGAGATACGAGGTAGGTTAAATTAGGACAATGTTGCGCATTTTTATGTTGAAAAATTATCTGATAGAAAATTTAATGTGGCATTTTTAGTTTTTGAATTATTGGAGAAAAAACGGAATTTTGTAATTTTCGTTTTTATTTTTTTAAGCGAAAACAAAAAGACCTAGACATTTTTAACTAGAACATTCTTAAGGCACTTTCTTACAAGGAACCTAAATTTTTCATCGTATTTTCCAAAGCGTTCTTGATATCAGAGTTACAACACTCAAGTTTGGATATTTTTATGGACGCCATATTAGATTTCTGTACTTTTGAAAAGTCTTTTTGTTCCTGATTACAACGATGCTCAACGATTACACGATATGATCAAATTTTACATGCTGATCAAAATTAAGAAAAAGCGTTTTTGCGAAGTGCTTTGGAAAAATTGCCACCAATTTTAATTAACAAACTAACTTTGAAGCTGGTGCATTCGAGCATCTTTTATAACTTTGTGTTGTTTTGTTTTGTGAAGAATAAATTCTAGTTTATCACGTTGTTCCTATTTCCAAACTTTTGTTTTTAAGTAGGTAAGCTTGAGGAAATGTGACTTCCATATCCAAATTCAATTGAACTATCAAAATTTAGTTTATTAGTTAAAATTGGTGGCATTTTTTCCAAAGAACTCTTTGCAAAAAGCTTTTTCTTAATTTTGATCAGCGTGTAAAATGTGATCATATCGTGTGATACATCGTTGTAATCAGGAACAAAAAGACTTCAAAAATGCAGAAATTAAAAATGATGTCCATAAGAAAACCTAAAGCTGGGTGTTGTAACTCTGATATCAAGACCGCCTTGGAATATTCGATGACCGATTTAGATTTCTTGTAAAAAATGCCTTAAGAACGACCTAGTTAAAAACGTCAAGATCTTTTAGTTTTCGCTTGAAAAAATAAAAACGAAAATTACAAATTTCCGTTTATTTTCATTAATTCAAAAACTAAAAATGACACATTAAATTTTCTTTTAGATTATTGTTCAGCATAAAAATGCACAATTTTGCCCTAATTTAACCGTCCTCGTATCTTATATAATAACTGAGATCTCTATGGTGGAGCTCGAAAAACACCCAGTATAAACTAATTGTAACTATGATTGTTATCTATTTGTTTTTTTTTAATGTTGTTTAAGTGTTTAAAAAAAGTTATGATAAAAAACATTAGTTCGGGTTATTTTTCCGCACCCGGTAAGTTGTTATTGATAAACAGAGTGGAATTTTTAAGTGGAATAAAATTCGCAATTTGAATATAAGCGATTTTTGTAAAAAATTCTGGAATTGGTAGATTTTTATTGACATTTAACACATATGGTTTTTGTTTATCTGCTTTCTGAAATGCACAGTCACCTATATTTTTTTTTCAAATGTAATGGTATGACAAGTGACACCTCATTTGAAAGCCCACGTCACAAGCAATACAACGCACTATTTGTTTTTTCTGAATATTTTCAAAGCCTACGTAATAAAAAAATAAGAACAAATTCTTAACTTGAATACTATTTAATGCAATAAATGTTTAAAATGGGCACCGTTTCTTTCCGGGCAAATTGCAAATCAAAAGTAACATGCATTTCTTATCTTTTGCAACATTTCGGGTGATTTGCCTAATTTTATTCTTAAAACGTTCCTTAAGGTCCTCAATTTTGTCGCAAATCATACTCGAAATGTTGCAAAACGTAAATAATACATTTTGCAGTTTGTCAGGATTCATCTTATAAGATTGGTTTTATTTTTTATCACGTAGGCTTTGAAAATAATCAGAAAATAAATAGAACATTGTATTCCTTGCAAAACGACCTTTCAAATAAAGTGTCACTTGTCATACTATTACATTAATAAAAAAAGTTATAGGTGGCTGTGCATTTCAGAAAGCAGATAAACAAAATCCATATGTAACAAATGATGCAGAAGGAAAAATAAAAACCGACCTATTTCAGGACTTTTTACAAAAATCGCTTATATTAAAATTATGAATTTTATTCCACTTAAAAATTCCACTGTGTATAAAAGCACCTATCTAGCAAGTGAATTTTTTTCTTAAAGTAGAGGCTAGTTACAAATAAGTTTTTTTATTAAATATGTTGTTTAATTTTATTATTATTGTTAAATAGAATATGTATCTGTATTTTGATACAGTTGTAAAAATAACTATAAGTATCGTTCACCTAACCTAATACGTATATAAAATTGTGACATTATTCTAAACAGCAAGTCAACATTTCATTCATGAATCATGAGAATGATCTTTTGTTAACGATAAATGGCGTATAATTTACCATATGACTTATGTAAAATATGTGTAAAGCTGTGAATATAACTTAATATAATTCTTTTAACACATCTTCGATGCTATTGTGCATAGGTACGAGTTTGTTTTATGATACAATTGTAGATTGTCGTGTCAACAAGTGACAAACAAAAGGTATCGTAACTAGTGTCAAAATTTAGGTTAAGTCACCTGTCAGCTTGTATAGATAATTCAATTGATAGTTGACAGCAGGTTGACAGAAAACGTCAACCGTCAACAACAAGGGGTAACCAATCCTAGGCATTCAAAATTACTTCTGAAAATTCTAGTTACAAACAACATGAAAACGTAATTTTCCTAAAAGTTCAAATCCTAGGTGGTAATTTCTTGTTGACAAATCTATAAGAAAAGAAGTGAGTTTTTTTGTGCTAAGCCCAAAGATTGAAGGTCGAGTCAAACGAGGCCGGCAACTGGGCGAAGCACAAAAAGACCTTCTATTATAATGAGCTCTATAGATGTGTTCATCGAAACTTAGGTTAGCTTCTTCCGTTTTTTATATTTATTTTTATTACTTCTAAACAAAGCAAAAAACCCAAAGTGCCATAATAATAATAATAATAATAATAACTAATATTATACAGTATGTTGCCAATTTTTTTTTATTTTACGCTAACACTACAAAAGAAAAACATTTTTTGCTTCACCTGAAAACAGTAAGTCTGTAATTTTTGAAGTTCATTATTATCACTCAGTGGAAAGAAAATTTAATTTTTCTCTTGATTTTGAGCTTGTATTTTTCTATCACGTGATAGTTTTCCTGCCTCCGATTTAAAATTTATTTTAATTCAAATTGTTGCTGAATTATGGGTCTAAATAGGTCTTAAAAACATTTCACTCGCATTTGGACTTTTTTTTCTAAAAATTTAGGGAGCATGAGTGACAAACAAGACGAGCGTTTTCATCAAGATCTGAACGGTCTTCAAAGATCGACACGAAGGTTTTTGAGATGAAAATATGTTAGTATATTACTGTTGGATTGTTATAAAGAAAAGTGATCCAAACAAGTTTAATAACAAAAAAAGTAAAATAACTCATTTTTAATTTGTTCTTTGGCAGTTTTTGTATTTTTGTTAATTACTTATAACATGGTGAATTTTTTTAAATAGTTTTTTTTTGAACTCAGTGCCTCAAAATCTATAACAAGTTACTTTAAGCTAAGGTATAAAAATCGTGTAAACTAGTGTAATTTTTTCTCTGCGTTTTATATCCCCTCATATTGGCGTTTATTTTTTTTGACAACGATGTCGCTTTGACAGAAGAATTAACGCAAGTTAAATAACAAAAATGTTTGTAAAAAAACATAATTTTAATAAATGGCAATTCAAAAAAACAGCTTCTGAAAAAAACAGTCATTTTTAACAAAAACAAACATTATTCAATTATTTCATTAATTGTCAAAGTCACATCGTTGACAAAAAAATAAGATCGCCAATGTGATGGGACTTGAAAAGCAAAGAAAGATTATTATTACAAGTCCAAAAGTAAACTTTTCTTTCTACTGAGTCAGAATAATGAAGTTTTAATTACAGATTTCGTTTCGTTTCAGATAAAGTAAAAATAACCCTTGCTGTTAAAGTGTTACTTTATCTACTCAAAAGAATTTATAAAAAAATAGTTTAACATCTGATATAGAAAAAAAAGTATTTCTTTTGCTTTTTTGGCGTAAAATCAAAGGTAAAAATATTTGTTTCCTTTTGACTTATAAAATGTATTATTAAATTCAGAATTTTGATTATAAAAGAAATAACTTGATAGAAATTGGCAAAATTCACAGTTTATTAAAAAATTCTGGCATTCAAAACTAGTTCTATAATCTTGATTTTTGAAAGCTGTAGATAAAGAATCTTAAAGCTAAAATAGATAAAGAATCTTCAAGCTAAAATCGTTTTTCCTTTGAGGTTTTGACGTAAAATCAAAGGTAATTTTTTTCTCCTCTTGTAAACTTAATCCGGGAACATCTTACTGCATACTTGCAAAATACATTTCTTAAATAAATTTATGTATTTGTAATTTGATAATTTGAGCAAGCTTGTTTATTATAATCACAATTTAATGTATACGTTATAATCTATGCTCATTGAAGTAATTTTCACAAAAAGACATTTTTCGGGTCCGGACCAACTTTCTAAATAAGGGTTTTTGACATATTACCTGCTCTAGTTAGTCTGAAACACTATTGCGACAAAGCGCAGCCCGAGTACAAAGTTAGACTGGTGAATAGTTTTTTCCCCGGGTGTACTAGATGCTGTCATAGACAGCACAGACAGAGGTACTGCCATCATATGTTTTTGACACTGACAGCGGCTTTTTGACCTTGAAAAATTACGTCAACATTAAATGTCATAAGTGCCAATTTCGGTGGGAACTCTCCAGAAACATTTTATAAATAAAAAATGTGGGTTGAACAATTCATATTACATACTTTTATACATCGAAACAACCAAGAAATAGTTCAGAAACGTCTCACAGGTTCGTCAAATAAAGGCAAAAGTGGCAAAGTGTAGTAATGGTAATGTAGATAAAGATGAGTATGGCCCAGTTCACAAAGCCTGTGCGTGTGGCTTGTAAATAACTTTCAAGAATTTTTGGGCAATGGTTTTCTGAATTTAGATGCGGTGTAGCGCTAGGATGTAAATACACATAATTCTGTTTTTTTTATAAATACTGCAAAAATGTTTCTGAAGAAAAGGAATTACGAATGAAAAAGGTAAACTATGTAATACTAATACATACAGAGCATATTCGTTTACTCTCCTATATCTTTGAATCTATCTGTCTTCTTTAATCTTTTTAGCCATATACCTTAAAGAGTTTTGAGTTTCTATGCATTGAAATGTTTGAACTATTTTGCATGTTTATAATATTATTTCATCTAAATTGAGTTTTATCTTTGACTTGCAGTGCGCAATACAAATTTTAGTGAGTTTTTTAAATTTTGCGATATAAATTTGTCAAATTGACATGATCTTTTTCAAGGTCAACAAGCCGCTGTCAGTGTCAAAAACATATGATGGCAGTACCTCTGTTTATGTCAGCATCTAGTGCATTAGGTGAAACGATTCTTGTAAAATAGGTATAAAAAAATAAATTAAATTTTCATTTTTTGGGGTTCAGTCTTGCTTGGCTAGAGATGAGTCTCTAACATAATTTTAGTTTTTAAAAATGGTTCAAGAGCTGTGATGTTTTTAATAAACCTCTGCAAATGAAAATTTTGAGCATAAAATTGACATATGTCAAAAACTATGGCAGATAAGTACTAATAACTAGGTACATTTTACTCAGTTTGAAGAGGAGAATTCAAAAATGCAATAAAAATAATTGGTTACCATTTAAAATTTCAAAGTTGGCGCCAATTTCTCGTAGTTCCGGAAGTTCAGCCATTTTGAAAATAATTTGGGTTGTGTACAAAATTTCAAATTTCTATCTGCATTAGAAGTTAAAAAGTTTCTAATATAGGTCCTAAAAGAATCACCTTGTATATGAGGCGCAAGCCTCATAAAGTAGTGTGAAACAAACTGTATTTAGACCCTTATACCAAATTTCAAAATCATGGGCTAACTATGATTTTTCATTTTTGAAATAATTGCCGAAACAATTGCTTTTATTAACAGAAACGTTTAAAGATTTATTTAAATGTATTTTTTTTCTTCGTAATAAAAGAATTGTTAAAAATAAAATTCTTTCATTTGTGAATTAATRAACATAAAAATAGAAACAATCGTTTCCGCTAACTAAATTGAAGAATACATGATCTGAACGGCCAAAAATTTAACAAAAAGTTCAGAAGTACTTAACAAAATTATATAAAATTTCAAATTTAAACTACATATACAGGATGCGCCAGAACTCGCGCCCCAGAGAAAAATGTCATATAAGGTAAGATACCAGGAACATGGAAAAAATGTTTAAAAAAATTTATCTCCAAAAATTTCGAAGTTATAAGAGTTTAAATTTTGCACTTTTACCCTATTTATTTTTGTTGGCAAAATAATTTTCCAAGTTTTTTGCTACAGGCTATTAGAAAAGGAAATAAGGAAGCTGTATCCTAAATTTAATGTTAATTATAGCTTTTATTGGCAAAATATTTGTACCTTTACTAAATAATTATAAAAAAAAACATATACAAGATTATCAGTATCATCAAATATACATAAAAAATGTCAAATGTTAAAGAATAAATGTCAAAACTTTTGACAGATAGAATTTTTTAAACATTTTTTCCATGTTCCTGGTATCTTATCTTACTTGAAAATTTTTTTGGCGCACCTCTATACCTATATATACAGAAATGTTACATAAATAAATATACCGGGTGTCCCAGGCAGGCTTGGATATAAGAAATTAAAGTAGGAAATTAGTTTGTATTTTTTTTCCGGCTGGAGGAGTAACAGAAATTAAAATCTGCTATTTAGGCGAAAACTGCTCTCGAAAAATCGAAATTTGAATTTACCGGGTTAGCGTTACTAAGAAACGGACTATCAAGTCATTGTTGCCAAAAGAGAATTTCAAAATTAGTTCACATGCCTTATCACTCTAATAATGTAAGCAAATTTTACTTTGTCTTGAAAAGCATTTCCATTCAATTTATTGATGTGTTTTATTGGAAAATTAACATTCATTTTTAAAATGATTCAGAAAACGCAATAATTGCAAAGGCTTTTAGGTGACAAATTCTCTGTTGGCAACAATGACGCTGACACGGCAAATTCAAATTTCGATTTTTCGAGGGCCGTTTTCGTCCAAATAGAGTTGACAAAAATGTCCTTTTCAAGCACTACAAGCTCCATCAATCAGATTTTGATTTCTGTTACTCCTGCAGCTGGAAAAAAAATAAAAACTAATTTTCCATGTTAATTTTCTATATCCAAGCCTGCCTGAAGCACCCGGTATTTTTTAATTTGATGTGTATGTCAGACTAGAAATTATTCACATATTCATAAATTGTTTATTTATGCTAATGTCATTAATAAAGATATATATTACAAAGAACTGTCTTTGTCATAACTGCATGATAAAAACGTCTTCATTGCCCGAAATTTTTTGTTCGCCACTATACCTAGTTGTATGTAATACAATTTTATATCATCAGAATTACCGTCGACATTAGAAAAAAAAATTTGAATTGAATTCTATTTTGGGCCTTTTTTTGCTTGCTATTTCATTTAGGAATATGAATCTTGCCTGAATTTGTATTTATATTTCCTGTTTGCACTTTGCATGTGCTACTATGCAGCTCGGTATATCACGTCACTCGATAGCAGCGTAGTAAAAGTGAAAGTTACATAGATAACTTAGATTTTCGTAAAAGTGAGGAAAGTTTAATGAAGCAGCTAAACTCTTAAATGGCTTGAAAATTAAATTTAAACATGGACAAGTTCCTTACTTCATTATTTTTCCATTTTGCAAATAGTTACATAAAGATTAGCAATTTACAAATAATGATGTATTGTCTACTCGAAAAAAAATTCATTTTGTAATTTGACTTATCGCCTCAAAAATTAGCAAGCAAGTTGCGTTAGAATACATTGTAAAAGACAATAAATCCACGAAAATGTCAAAGTTGGGTCAATTGCATTGCTGGTCACAAGTCTTTGATTTTAAATTAATTAGGTGGAAATATATAATTTACGTCTGCGGACGTAATTAATCAGAGGCCTCCTTAACTAGGTCGTTAAAATCATAGAAGTGCGAATGACTAGCGTGTCCAGTTTTCCAATAAAGTCTTTCTGTCTCCATGAACTTGAAAGTGAAGAAGGAGAATTGATGGTATAAGCTGTCTACTTCTACACCATGCTTTAGTACACTTTCTGTCTTCGTGCTCATCAGCTTGACTTAGTTTTCCGTAACCGATGTGTAATAAATCAGTGGTGTTTTTCTCTAGACATATCTTTTGGGATTAGTTCTTAATTTATGTGAGTATTTTTTATTTTAATTTTTTAAATAACAGTAGCTGCACAAACACTAAATTAATGAGCTCTATCGAATCACGTATATTTGGGTTTGCTAAACTTTCATGCCTAAAATTTGGTGAAATAAAGAGAAATCATCGTATTCAGAGAAATTGTCATTGTTTTTATGACAAAATTAGAAAATGTTATGATTTATGTTAAAAATAATTATTAAACTTCAAGTTGTACGTGTTTTTTTATGCAGGCAATTAGCTTAATTAAATCTGCAACTTTGCTGCAATAAACGATTATAAATGTAATAGCAAAAATGCTTTAATTAAAACAGTTAGGTAAAACTAGGAGAACGGATTTGAGTGATTCAGTATAAAATCTCTTCAAAATTTATTTGTAAATAATATAAAATTTTAGTAATAGCTCTGAAAATTTATGATGAAATCCATTCTGGAGTAATCTATGCGCATGTTAAGTTAAACGACAATTTCTTCACAGCTAGGAGGGAATTTTTATAAAATTTAGTTTGTTTAAATAAGTTTAAAATTAAATCATTTCTAGGTACATGATAAGTCTAACTTCGTCATTCGTAAACTTAACCTTATCACTCGTAGATAAACAATTTCTTTATTGTCTTGTATGATAAATAACTATGCTTTTTTTAAAGTAACTGTAAAAATAGAATAATGTAAAAGTTAATAGATTTTGAGTAATTAACATTTTAATATTGACAATTAGAAATTCTGGTAATTTATGTTATGGCCAAGTTTGGGATAATGCATTGACAATAGAGCGGAGGCTTCACAATAGAGCCTGGATACGTCATAACTCATAAATGTCATTGCGGACTTTTTTTCTGTCAAGAAATTCTGGCTTGATCACCAATTATCGCAAAGCCCCCATAAATTATTCCAAGTTTCAGATTTTCAATATTAAGATGTTAATTATTCAAAACCCATCAACTTTATCATTATTCTATTTTCTCAAATATTACAGAAAAAAAAACAAAGAATTTTATCAAGTTTCTTCAAATTTAATTTTTGAGGTCTCACTGCCATACGCTAAAAATTTTGTACAATATCAAATCATCAAATTAAAATGTATTTACTCCTCTATAGCTACACTATCAAAATTCTTTTAAATGAATTAGAAATATTTATTTTTGCGCCAGCCCTAAAACTTAGGACACCCTGTACAAACTTTAGTGGTTTTGCTTCGTCCTACCTTGGCTTTTTGCTAACCGCGACACTAAATTAAGGTGAGAGATACAAAAATATAAATTAAAACTATTTTGTTTTGTATGTCATGATTAACATCTTGTAAAATTTTGCTTATTACTTCAAAAGCTTCCTGTTTAATTAAGGCAAGTTACCCCAAAAAAAATATTGTGCAAAAAAAATTTAGTTTACACTTTAGAACTCTATGCGCTGTACACTACAGAAACACATTAAAAAAAAAAGACCCTCATTACTTGAATCTGTCAACAGTGGAAGTGATATAATACTATTTTCAATGTGGGTAAAACAAATTCTAAATCCATTTGTGATTAAAATTTAAGATTTTTAAAACTCACGTTTGCGCACATCACCGAAACAGAAGCTACTTTATTTGCGAAATTCTTCAGGTCACGGGTTTCAAGAATATTAATTTGCACTTGCATTATATTGGTTGAATGCCTGTAACTTCTAAACAAAAAGCAAATTTTGCAACTCTTAAGATGCGTACGAATTGTTACAGTCTCAATTGTATCTAACAAATTGGTAGTTTTATTACTCGTAAATTAATTTTTACTACAGCAATTTTTTCCAGTACATGATTTTTGCGTACAATTTTGACCATAGAAGTGTGACCCAATTTCATGCAGCAATATTTTGTTACTCACATGTAACACATATTATGCAAAGGGTGCGTAATAATAAACTAAAGTTAAATAAATCAAACAATTTTATTATAATAGGATGTTAACTTTATACACTCAAAAATGTTTGTACGTATCTCCAGGTGTCTGAATTCTTAAATATACTCGTAATTTGCATTTCTACTACTAAGTAACTAATAAATATTTTTTCTAGGTTTTTACTAAAATTATAAAAAAATGGCAAATAGTACTGTGGATAACACTTTTAAGAGAGTTTACCACTTCCTCTTTACAGAGCTTGGAGGTAAGTAAATTCTATTGTTAAAAAATACTTCAAATATTTTATAAAATATTTTTTCTAGATCCTCGGACAAACAACTGGTTTTTGGTCACCCATCCAGTAATTTTTCCTATTGTTGGGTTCTATTTATATTTTGTAACAAAACTTGGCCCCCGGCTGATGAAAGATCGTCCGCCTTTCGAGTTTAAATTAATTTTAGTATTATATAATGCCTTTCAAGTGGTTTTAAGTACATGGCTCTTCTGGGAAGTAAGGTGACAAAACACTCAAAGTGGCAATAATAATTTTTATGTCACCAGGCGCTTGAGGGAGCTTTTTGGGACAAATACAGTTGGAAATGTGAACCAGTTGACTTTTCTTGGTCACCTCATGCCTTAAGAGTGGCTCGAGGTGTTTACATTTTCTATTTGGCGAAGATATCTGAACTCCTAGATACCGTTTTCTTTGTTTTGCGAAAGAAAAACAATCAAGTGTCTTTTCTCCACTTATATCATCACGCTGTGATGCCGATGATTAGCTGGGGAGTGGTGAAATATATGCCTGGAGGACATGCTATATTTATTGGATTCATTAACAGTTTCGTGCACATAATAATGTACACTTATTACTTGCTTGCTGCAATGGGACCCCAGTTTCAAAAATACCTCTGGTGGAAAAAACATATCACAAATCTACAAATGGTAATTACATCATATTAAGTAAATTATCGAGTACCTATGGCTGGTAACCGTACCGTATCGTTTTCTCCTTTTCACTCATAATTGGTCTCTGTCACTATTGTCAACGTTGTAATTTGCTCTTTTTTACAGATACAGTTCTGTGTGGCTTTCTTGCACAGCAGTCAATTACTTTTTTACGATTGTGGATATCCAAGATGGTCGGTCTTTTTCACGCTGCCAAATGCTGTTTTCTTCTATTATCTTTTTGACAATTTTTACAAACAATCTTATAAATATGGAAAACGGATTGAGAAAAATGAAAAAAGCAATGGAATACAAAATGGTTACCACATAAAAACGCAGTAATATTTTAGGTGTTGATATAATTTTTATGTACGTTTATACAAATTCTCAATAAAAATTAATTAAAGATGAATTCTCGTCACATTATAGAAGTATTGACCACTGACAGTAATGTTAGATACCTACATTGTAAAACGCCAAATAAAATGACAATTCGAAAAGTAAAATGGCATGATCAAAAACATGATATTTTATAACCAAATTTTTTATTTACCTTCAAGAAAGAACAGTCCTACTCGTATTATTATACGTCGACGACTAATTCCAGACCATTTTGATGTTTTAGTTTTCGACTTGTCATTTTATTTGACGTTTCATTCAAAAAGAGACATACGTTCTCGGATGATTCGATTACAAAAAATTATCTTGATCGCTCGATATTATTTTTAAAAATACAATACCATAGTTTTTAGAACAAAATTACACAGTTTATTGTCATCTATTTTTTGCTTTCTGTATTTTATTATTTTTGGAACCCTTGTTAAAAGAGGGGTGTAATTGCGCGCGCGTTAAAAAAAGGGTTTATCTGAAGGGTTTAGATACCGATTCAGAGCGGTTTTCGGAAAAACTGTCAAATGCGTTTTTGAGGATCAAACTAGAGTTTCACAACATTCCTGATTTTCAATTTTATCGTCTTCAGAAGAAAATTAAAAAACTCTCAGAAAAATATTAGGTAGTGGTTATGTGGGGAAAAAAGCGTAAAAAACGTAACTTTTTTTTTCAATGCCCAAATACGATTTCCAAATACTAAAAAAGGGTAGAGTTATCGATTTTTGAATAGGAAATTTCAAAAAAGCGTCACTTGCCATGTCATTTTGATTCCCCCTAGGAACCACCGAAACGGTTTTGAGTGTTGCTCAATAACTTTTTCAATTGAAAGATATTGCCGATTGCAAGTTTTAAAATAGGCACAGTGTATGCAACCAATAATTATTAACCGTTTCTTTAAAGACATAATCTATGATATTCAGAAGTGGCGCAACTCTGTCGACAGTGCTCGTTATAGGTTATACCTATACCTCCTTAAAGATCTCTAACATCTTGGATAACATTTAATAGAAACCTTCAAAACTTCACAATGAATCTTGAGATACGCCCGTTCGACTTGTTAACGACAATATGTAGTCACACATACGAGTAACGATTTTATACAGGTGCGCCAAAACTTGCGCTTCAGGAAAAAATGCCAGGATACCAGGAACATGGAAAAAAATGTTAAAAAAATTCTTTCTTTATTAATTTCGAAGTTGGCAGAGTTTAAATTTTGCACTTTGACACATAACACATAAAGTTTAGTTTCTTTTTAATTTTTACTATTTTATTTTGTTTTAGGCATTTTTTGATTATTTTTATCGCTAGACACTGCCTATGCCGCCGCCCCTGCGAGCCGCCACTGAATATCATCCACTATAATGAGTTTTAATTATTGAAGTGAATTAATCAAAGACATGCAAAATATTTGTCAAAGCACTCTTAGTTTTTTTTTATTGAATGCACGTTACCTAAAGTTGTACTGGCGATGTTACATGTTTTATTATACATGTAATAGGTGGGTCACGTTTTGAGCACTTAACCTAAAAATAAAAAGTCTAAAAAGTCTCAATTAAAACATGGATGCTATAAAATATCCAAGATCTGAGCTTATTTTAGATACATACTGGACTAGCAAAATACTAATAAATTAGAATTGCAAAAAACATGAAATCATAAGGTAAGTTAGAACAATTATTTATAACTTCAATATTTTTCTGCAAAGTGGTTTGTTTGTTTTTTGAGTAATTCGCAATTTTTGTAGTGTCTTTAATATTACAACTACAAAGTAAAAGGCTGTCCTTATCATTGTCTGCTTTGCTTATCGCAAAACATTACAAAAATTTCGAACCATTTTTGCTTTCGTTGCATACCTATTGCTCGGAATTTCAAATAAGCGAACATCTTTTGCCCCACAAATAAAACAAGCTTTTTACCATTTTATACTATTACTTTGTAAAATTGAAGGGTATTATTTTAAATTGCCGCCAATGTTTATAAATTGCACTGCTGTTAGTTTAATATTGTAACTTTGATTCGTTAATCGACCACCGAGGGTGCACAATAAGGTTCTGTCTTTTTTGTTTTTATGGCCACTCTGCAGAAACAGTTATCATGGAGAATGAAACGGCCTTATAAGCGTAGCTTTTTGATTCAGATGGCCTTGTTTCAAGCAAGAGCACAAAAACATTAATCATAAATCTTTATAAACAACAATTTGAGGACTATTATACAAGGTCTTCCGTTTTTACTGTTACAAATTGAAATAGGTGATAAAATATTCAATTTTAAGACAAAAGTGTTACAACTCTGTATTGAAAAATACAATGTAAGGAATCTACACCCCTTGAAAAAGGTGCGTCTTTTAATGAATTTAGTTCCAATATTTTAGAAAACATTTTAGATAAAATTACAAAATTTGGTACAGCTGATAACCTTTATACACTTAAAGGAATTTAAAGATAAAACAATGAAATTTTTAATCAGGGGCGAGGAAAACTGGAGGATATAATGCAAAAAGTACCCTAACTTAGTTTTTTGCCACTTTCACCAGCGAATTTTAAATGCCATAGTCTCTCACAAAAAAAATAGTTATTTACATTCGTGTGCGGTAACTTAAATTTTACAGTGCGAAATGAATTTGGAGCACGACGCGCAGCGGAGTGCTTTAATAATTGAGCACTGTAAAATGGTTAACGCACAAGATTTGTATTAAACTTTTTGGCCGACGTTTAAACAAAAATTCAAAATTACAAAATTCAGAATTAATACAAATAAATACGTTTTACAATAAATATCACGGTGGCTATGCGCTCTAATGTCAAACAATTAAAAAAGACGCAAAAACGTCTCAGACACAAAGTTTTGTTATCGTTGACTTGGTGGTGACTTTATGCTTCAAAATGTCGAGTGATGATAGCCCCATGTGTACCCCACCAGAAATCAGAAGTGCAGCAGAAAATGTTTCAACCGAGCTATTGCCCGAAAAATCGCGAGCAAGGTATGAAGCCCAGTACAATGTGTTTATAAAGTGATGTGAAGAAAAAGATGTTTTATCATTCAAAGGTTGTGTTTTATTAAAAATGTTATCATCTTACTAACAGTTTTTTTTTTATAATACATATCTATAAAGATAATTTTGGCCGTGCGGTAAAACTGTCACTTTACGCACGTCCGTGCGTAAAATACCCAGGCGACTGGAAATACAGTCTTTCAATAGGTTTACGTTAATTTGACATTTACATGTCAGGAGGCCAAAAAGGTCTCTTGCGTTTTTCCATACAAATTTCCGTTTTTGAGTAAAATCAATTTAAAATTTATGCTACAAACCATAAATAGCATTAAAATTTAAAATTACACTCCTAGTTATTTATTCGACGAGTTTGAGTGTAAATCGGACGCTTTATTTCACGAGTGTATTTTTCATCCACGAGGTGGAATACATGAACCGATTTACACGAAGACGAGTTGAATACAACAATTTACTCTTCGAATTAGACTCAACAAGGCTTAAAGTTGCTTTAAATCTGTTAAATAATAATCTGACGTTTTGTATTGAGAAATGCCAAACAGTTGTCAAAACTTCCTTACACAAAAGAAAAACCGTAAATTTTAACTTTAATTTAAGAAAATTTCCATATTTGATATTTAAATTTGTTTAGGTGTATAAAAATTATCAGTTACAAAATTATCTATACCTACTACAAAACTGTTTTGAGACATATGTATAAAGAGATAACGATACTTGTAAATTATAATATGTGTACATATGTTTTCGTATCACTTTTGAAAACTTATCAAATAATAGTAAATAATATATTGGGCTCGTAAAATGTTTTTAGTTGATAATTTTATCATTGTTAGAAACAAAACTGCAATAATTTTTGTAATTAGCCCTTATTTTGGTTCTCTAATAGAGATATACCTACAGGGTGAGTCTTAACTTATACGCATAAACTTAAAGAATGAAAGGTTATGATCAACAATAAGTAACAAGAATAGAAATTGTCGAATATCAATAAAAAGTATTATTTAACTGACATCATTTCTGACATAAGCGCAAATTATTTAAAATTTTAAAGTGTTTTTAACACGGTATATTTCGGTAACTAAACATATTTATTTATATTTTTATTATTAGTTTAATTAGTTATTATTTGGCAGAACCCATCATACCATAAAATTATGCATATAAGTTGAGACTCACCCTGTATAAAAGAATGCGACAAGGTATGTATGTACAAGGTTTACGAGTCACCGGAATTATTCTTTTGTTAAGATAATAGGTATTACATTGTTGTAACAAATAAAAAAATCGTATCCATGACAATGAAAGAGAAAAGTCACTTCATAACTTTGACACTGTAAGCATTTGATTTGCTTTTGCCTTAGTTAGATCTTTTGTCTAATCACTTCCAACGAAATTGTTTCCAATAGGTTTGATTTGTTTTTTTGTTGACTTTTTTTCAAATTTATGAACGTAGATAGCAAATATTAGAAGAATAAATCGGTTGTCGTAATTATGATTTACGATAAAACACTCAAGGCAATGTTAATATTAATGACCATTGTTGTAGTCGAAACAGTAGTTCTTAAACAAATAAATAAAATGAGTTATTTAGTTTTTATTACGTAAATTTTAAATAGTGTATTAGTTTTCTTTTACCGTGCACATCATCTCCGTTAAATTTCAATTTCAAGACCGTAATCACTTTGTATACATTTATTACATACGTTAGGTATTCATAATCACTTTAAATCGTTAAATTTGTAGTTAAAAGAATTATTATTGGTATGTAATAACAATATTCTGTCCTTGTTATGGTACTTAAAATTAATAAATCTAGTCTGACCTTTAATAGCATAAAAATTAAAAATTTTATTAAAATTGAAAAGGAAATGAAAAAAAACCTGTGGTTTTATTAAATTAAATGTGCCTTATAGGTACGTTATTTAAAGTTTAAACAGACAGAAAATCTCTTCATACAATTTATTTTCTAATACAATATTTTTTGTTGCTCATTTCGTATGAATGAAAGTATTCATTTTTTAAATACATATATTTATTTAAGGACTTCATTTGTTGGCGTAAACAAAAAAAAGGTTCATACTTGTACATTTACATTAATAAATGGTCATTCTTTAAGGGAGTAATAAATGACTCCCAACACTTAAAACGTAATTAAAAAATAAATAAAAATAACCTGACTATATTTACAATTTTAACAACCTACAACATCCCACTATTGGCTCTTGATAGTGTTTACATCACCAGTTAAAGAATTCTTTGGTTTGATATAAGCTTTTCTGTAAAAATTGCTGAATAAATAAAGAAACACGACAACATTAGCAACAAAGAAAAAGGTTAAAGCTTTGGGTAACTTGCAGTCCATTGCAATTATGGAAATTAAATAAGCCAGCATAATGCAGAACTGAGTCTGAAAAATAAAATTTAGAATAATTTAGTAAAAAAACAGAAAAACAAACCAACTGCATCCAAGTCATGTATTTTTTCCACCACAAATATTTTTGGAACCTGGGACCCAAAGCTGCGATTAAATAATAAGTGTACATCACAACATGAACGAAAGAATTTAATAGTCCAATAACAACTCCTTGTTCACCTAAAATTAGGTCACATTAGTTACTCATATATTTTTCATAGTTTTAGGACGCACCTGGTAAAAATTTTAAATATCCCCACGAAAAGAACATTGTACAGGAATGGTGGTAGACATGCAAAAATGTTACTTGAGATTGTTTCTTCCTCAAAACGAAAAAGACAGTATCTAGGAGCTCCACAATTTTTGAAAAAAAGTACCACCAAGCCCCGTTAGCTAGCTGTGGCAAAACAAAAGTTACTTGATGCGTTTATTTTATTTTAATAATTTACCGCAAATTGAAACTCCTTATTAGTTGAGGGATTACGACAAGTGTGATTAAGGAGATGAGGTAAAGCACTTTTGACCGTCATTGCTTGACAGCATAACCACGTACTGAAAAGAACTTGATACAAGTTATAACCGATGAGAACCCCCTTCAGATCGAAGGCTTTTCGCTTTTCCATCAATTTGGGCCCTAATTTTAAAACAAAATATAAATAGACTAGCAGAATGGTTATGACTGGAACTGGGGATGACATAAAAAGCCACGAGTCCACAACCGGATCTAAAAATTTGAGATTAGATAGATTATAAAAAATATAATACTCACCTCGTTTCGATTCCATTAATTCATTGTAATTTTCAACTACCATGTGCATTAAAGACGTCATCGCTAACTACAAAAAAATACTAATTAAATTTGCGAGGTAACACCGACTGAGTCTCATTTAACAAACAAATCTATTTTGAGGTCAATAATGTTTTTTCTGAAAGAAGTAACATGATCCAAGTGTCAGCAAGTTAGAGTTCAGCGATCCAATTGTTGCAAATAATTTAATGACTTCATCAAATTTATGAAATAATTTAAAAAGAACTTACGGATTAGTTGTATTCTAAAACAAAAAATGTATAGGTATCCAAAACCAGCACTATCACTAATAATAATTTCTAAGCTCTGTTGCTTGTAAACACTAATTCACGACTGAGACGAAGAGCTTACAATAGCTTTCATATAAAAGTTAAACGCGACACGGAAGATACGATTATATCCACTCCTTTCACTTACGTTTTTTTATTATTGGTGGACCTGTTTTCAATAAACGGCCCAAGTAATAAAGTAAATAGACAAGGGCCTACGATCTACAATACGATGATAACGTGTCAAAAGAAACGCAGGGAAATTATATTTTGTGTTAATAAAAAGATAAACTGTGTTAAACAGTGTTATCTATTATTTGTTGCCCTGTTATTATAATGTCAAAACTATAAAAAAGTCTATTAGTAGGTATTAGTAGTCAGCAACTAAACACAAATTCGTAATGAAAAATAAGACTTTATTGTGTTGACAATAATTCTTGAAACTAAATTACAATTTTCTTTATTGACTGGTCGGCTCGTAGAAAAAATAATGTATGCAACTCGCATTTAATAGCTATTATTAAGACAACTCATGTACTCATGTCTTAGTAGCCATCATTAAATGCTCGTTGCATTACTAAATATATTACATTTTCCATAGTGCAACGGCTCAATTTCGTACATAAAATATGTAGGTACTATATTATTTTTGCTGTTCTGTGAGAGATTTGCTATTGTTATTAGATTTTTTTATGAACTTCAAGAGGGTGTTACTTATTTAAGAATTAAAAATTAAATTAAAAATTAAAAATTCGGTTATTTTTATCTACTACACAACTTTATCTAAAATTATTATGTAGGCACAGTTTGTTTTTTTTTTAATTGCTGATTGCTGGTGGGGGGTAGTATGAATGAAAAACGCGATATGACCTCCGGCTATTTTTGGCTTCTGACATTTTGGTACTAATGTCAAAAATTAAAGCTTCTCCCTGGCATTAGGATTTTTTATAGGGCTTGAATTACGATTGCTACGATGATATAGAAATTATAAATATAGCCTCAAAACAGTTTTGAGATTATAAATGTAGCCTCAAAACAGTTTTCCTCATTAAAAATAAAATTACAAATGACCTATCTGACGGTAAGACACACTTTTGATGTACATACGTCACTAGCTCTGCAGTAAAATAAATAGGCTGTTTACAAATGTTGAGAAGAGATAGCGATTAGATGCGTGTCTCGAATTATTAATTGATCCACACGCATAAATTAAAAAAACGGACTTTACATCTGTAAATATAAAATATACATATTTATATAAAATATATTATAATTTAAACCAACAAAACTAAAATAAATAAACAAAAAAATTTATTAAAAACTTTTATGAAATTATTTTACATATTTACATAATTTTGTATAATAGTATAACAAGAGTAGGTATGTTTTTTATATATTTATCATGTCATAAAAACATCAAACATTTTTATTTTAATTTTTTTCATAAAAATTTTAAAACAGAAAATTTTTTGTGAAATTATATATATTGTGAATCTTAACTTAGGTATAGGCATAATTTTAGAGTATGACGGGTTATGCCAAATAATAGCTAATAGTGAAAAAAATTTCCAGTAAAAGTTTCTTTGTTACGGACATAAAAACACTATTAGACTTTAAAATTAAAATTAAATAATTTGTACTAATGACAACGATGCCGACATTACATTTGTCAATAGTAAGAGAATCGATTTTTTTCTTCTTTAGGTGAGCTTAAATGGTACTTTTATTGACAATCGACAAAATAAAAAGGTTTTATGTAACTTCCTCTTCATTTTTTTTTACTTATTGTTGGTCATAACCTTATATCCTATAAGTTTATGCGTAAGACTCACCCTGTATATTTCTTAGAGAATCAAAATGGAGACTAATTATATAAATATTTATTGCAGTTCTGTGTCTAACAATGATAAAATTATCAACTAAAAGCATTTTATTAGGCCAGTTTATTATTTACTATTATTTGATGTTTTCAAAAATGATAGGAAAAATTGTATGCATTTATTATAACTTACAGTTATCGTTATCTTTTTATACTTGAAAAATCTGGTATGAACATTACATTACTTTCCTTATCCTACTTATTTGGAAAACATCTTTACGACAATTATTTAGGTTGGAAATCCCAGTAGCAAACCTAACGTTTGCGTTAGTGTCGCCTGCCGGATTACACGCGAAATGGATCATAGTTGTCGCGGGTTCGAGTCTGGGGTGCAATTTTTTATTTTTTATTTTTACTTCATCACATTTTACTGTTTAATAAGGTATATTTCATGATTCTAAATAATTTTTATGCCCATAAATTTATTGTATCTTCAACCGTATAATTTTGCGGCCACTTTTTGGTCTTTGCGGCCGAACGGTGCGACCGATTTTTACCAATTGTAAAACAGTTTTTATTCTCACCTGAGGATGACCACTTTGTGGTTGAAACTCGTTGTGTTTAACTTAGCTAAGTTACCATTCAATTGTTTTTATTAAAATTTAAATTAAAAGATTTTATTACAACTTTTCGAAATTAAAATATACAATATTTTTAAATTGAATTCTTTTTACGAAAAGTATATTAATTTTTTCTTAATTTTTGTTATTGCTTTAGTATTAGACTTTAAACTGGATGAATAATTTATTTTTAAACATACAAATTTTGTGGATTAACAAAGAGGTTAAAAAAATAGAACAGAATCTTGTATGTAAGATAAATCTTACTTCAAAAATGTGTCCGCAATCTCAGGTCTAAACAGCATAGGCTTGACCGAGTTGAACGGATGAAGACGCCCGTTCAGCTTTTTTGATATACTTTTACTCCACCAACACACATCTAATTTTACCCAATATTTGTGAATATTTCTGCAGAGAGTTTCATTTCGCACAAAAGTAAGCGAAAAAATCGGATGTCATTAAACCTAAATGTGTTGTTAATATATAATATTGCAAATTGTTTTTATATTTATTATTTTGCTTCAAAAGTCGCCTCTAACATTGGTTTTCAATGAAAAATAAAAAATAAATGAAATCGGTCATATATCGCTTAGATATTTAAACGGTACCTATATCTCCTCCTTAAGATGTAGGTAATCAAACAAACGCGTTAAACATAGTAACCTGCTTCATGATTCAGAGAAAGTACTTCACCGATTGTATAGAATTCAGCGCGACTATCTCTTTTAGAATAAATAAGTTGATGACGGCTGTCTAATAGACTGAATGTTCAAATCGTTTTTACTTATTTACTTGTAACAGAAGGAGATTATTTTACAGACAAAATAAATGAATGCGTGTATACCTACTGCAGAACGGTACTTGATACAAGCATTCACTAAAGTGTGTCATTGGAACACTCATCTCTCAAGTCTCGTGCGGTTTTAGCAAAGAGAAGAGAAAGTGGGAATAGTGATAATGAACTTGTGATATAATTCATTGGTGAATTGACCTAAAGCTGGTGCCGTTTTACTAGAAAGTAACTGACACGGATTTGACATAAACTAAGATTAAGGTCAAAATGAAAACGCGACTTATGTAGAGTACTTGAGGACTTTGTACCGTATAAAAAATTATTCAGCATAATGCAAAATATAGACGTAAATAGATAACTAGGTAACAACAATTAAAAGACCAAATTGTTTTTTTTTAAGTTTATTGTAAAAAATTTATAGAAATAGAAAATTATACTATCAAGACCTAACTCACAGCAAGTTTTGAACTTTTCTTTGGTCTGATATAAGCTTTCCAATAAAAGTCGCTGAAGAGTGCAATCATAAATAGACTCTGAGGCACCACCATGTAAGAAACAATTTTCGGATAAGCGCAGTCAGGTTTAAATAACAGTTGTCCATATATAAACAAAAAGAAAACAAATTGTATCTATAAAATTTAAATAAAGTTAAGGTAATTCCAATTCATTAAGCTTACAAGCTGTAGATGAGTTATGTGTTTCTTCCACCAAATATTACTCTTATATTCTGGCTTCCAGATAGTCAACAAGTAATAAAAGTACATAACAGTATGAACAAAAGTGTTAACAAACCCCAAAAATATACTATGCCCACCTCCCATAAATTTAACTCCAGTCCAACTTAGTCCAATCATTCCGAAATGGTGGTAAACGTGGAGAAACGAGACTTGATTGGTTTTTCCGCGAAGTAGAAAAAATATCTATAAAAATATTTAGTGGCTTTAGATTTATTTAAAATAGCCAAATTACCGTATCCATTAGATCTGCAATTTTTGTCAAAAAATATAAGTAAACCAGTCTCATAACAAACATATTATGCGGTGTTATGGAATAATCAATGGGAGCACACAACCAATTAAGTTTCAAAGTTTCCAACCCAGCCTGTAACAAAACTGTAACATTTGTATTGACTTTATATTCTACTTACATAGAAACATATGTACGCATTTATAAAAACCTGGATCAAATTGAACACGATCAGTACACTGTCTAGTTTAAAAGGTGGTCGTTTTTCCATAAATTTCGGTAAGAATTTGTAAATTAAGTACAAATATCCTACACCTATGATAATGGGTTGTAGTGGAGACGACATTAGAAAAAAACCATCACATCGTGGATCTGTAAATAATTCATAAGAAAATATGATTTGTTGTAGTTAAATTTTACCAGGTTTTTCAGAAAATAACCAAAAATATCCTTGAAACATTTTTTTCAAAAGCAGAGCCATCTTGATGCACTTTGAAATTTGACTGATAAGTTACCACTACCTAGTATATTTACAAACTACGGCCACTTTACTGCAATTGTCGACGACCTGGGAATTATCATATTTTTAAATAATGAAAGTCATTATAAACATTTTTTTTCTATTGTTTCAGAAAGCTAAGGTCATCGCCAATCTTCTACTACTATAGATATTTGGCAGTTATATTGTTATAATATTTTTAAAGCAACATTGTTTTGCATGCAAATCAAAGGTTATTATTCGCGAGGCTCAGCTGAATAATTTTAAAAAAATTGTAATTTCTGCGTTCTACGAAGTACAGTCTATGAAAATACCAGGTGAATAAAAAGTATGGAACCAAACGTTTTTTGCTTAAACTATTTATTTTTTGAAAAAACTAATTGATGAGTGCTAAGGTACTATAAAAATGTGATGATTTAACAAGAGTAAAATTTTTCGAAATTTCGTTTTATTTTTGAGTTCTACAAAAAAAATAATTTTTTTAAATTGCAACCCACTATAAAATCATTTTTCTCATAAAAGCTATACTCTAAGAATTACAACTATCTGCTTTATTTTTAATTTTTTCAAAAAAAAATTTTCACATAAATTGCAATTTTGACAAAAAAATCGCATAACTCAAAAACAAAACAAAATTTCGTTCTAAAATTACGGCAAATGATTAAAAATAAAAGCGCTTGGTTCCATACTTTATATTCAGCCTGTATATGGAATTATTAAGTAGATAATAGTACTTATGAGATGGCACGAGAGAATGTTTAAAATCGGATGTAAAACAAGAGCTTTTGTTTTCCCGAGGTCCATTACTGACATTTGTAAAATTTATTTTCTAGAAGGGTGTAAAAAACAGTCATAGTTTTTCAGAGCCAAGGTTTTCTCAATTTTAAGCTACATTCAACGTTTATTAATTCTATTTTGGTTTTCAAAACAATAAAAAAATACTTACTACTTTCGGCAAGGACTGACCGCATTTGATAGCCTATGAACAATATTATCATTCTAAAAAAAAACTAATTTACTTAAGTATTTTTATGTTTTTTACTTTAGGTAGAGCTTGTTCCAAATCTGGTGGCGAACTGACGTTGTCAAAAATAACTGAATTTTGACACTAAACATATGTTTACTATTAAAAAAAATATTATTCATAGGCGTCGTATGAAATAATATTTCAAAACCACTGTTATTCTTTAAAAAAAATAATAATAAGTAGGTACTTATACATAAGATGAAGAATGATGAACAAATTATTAAACTGTTAACGCATGAAAAGACTTTTCAAAAATGATATTCCTAACAATCCTTGTCTTCAAAATTTCTAGAGAAAAAAAAGTACGCCCATGTATTTTTTTATCTTAACCAAGTGGGCGCACTCCAAGTGTCTTTTCTGTCACTGTCAGTTCGCCACCAGATATGGAATAAGCTATAGGCATATCTTTTTAAAGCGTAATAAAAATAGATACAGTATAGAGGTAAACCTAAAGTAACGCACAAAAGTGATATTTTTCTTATGGGTCATTATTGAAAAAAATCCTTAAACAGGTCGATTTTATTTTTGTAAACGCTACATATTTTATTACTCCAACATTTATGACTTCATTGGTTTTGAGTAATCACGTCATTATGTTTTTTAATGACAACCGGCATTTTTATTTACTGTTTTTAGATTTTTTGTTAGTATATTTAGCTGAGCCACATAAACTCACTTTTTTTGAAATAACATACAGGATGTATCAAAACTTGCGCCCCAAAGAAGAATTGTTTAAAAAATTCCATCTGTAAAAATTTTTGAGATTATTTTGTCAAAGAAAAATTTGCCAATATTCAATTTCAAATTTCATTTCATTTTAAAGGGTAAGGCCATCTCTTTAGAATGGTCTTTATTTGAAGGAAATCGGCCTAATAGTTTAAATTTTAAATTATTTTAAATTCATTTAAATTAGAAAAGTGTGTGGACTTTATAATTTTTTTAGTGCATTTGATTTGTCTACTGAGACGAACAAAATGATATAAAATTTGTCAAGTTGTCACGACATGACTTTTTTTGTCGCCCGCCCTGTGTAATTTGTATCAAATGTGGTCATCGATATCAACCAAGCTGTGCAGAAAAAATGGTTAACAGAGTGATTACTGACGTGGCAGTCTTCGAGTGTTGCGAGATACCAGGGAAAGAAATCCGTGCGAATATACCCGACGATCTCCCTGATATAATAGGTATTGATTCGAAGATGTTTCTATATGTAATCAAACAAAAAGACATTATAATTGAGTAACTTAGGGATAAAATAAAACTAATGAATAACCAAATTGACCTACTAAATAGGTTAAATGACTTTAAAAAAGATAAGGAACTCAGTGTGAACGATAAAGCTAAAACAAGCGATAAACCAAATTTACCTGCAAAAACTATACCTACGATAACTCCGACCTTAAAACCAGCTGTCGAAAATAAAATAAATACGAATGATTCCGTTTGAATAAAAAAACAGCAACTGCCTTTTCGAACTCAAAAAAATATAAACATTCAGGAGGAAGAAAAAAAAGACGATCCTAAGGAATATTGGACGTCGGTTACAAATAAAAAAGCCTACCTAATCGAGAACAAGAAGACGAAGACAAAGTCATCAGTGAAATAGAAAAAACCCAAAAACAGAGCGCCCCAAAAAAGCTCCTCTACTCAAGAAAAAAATGGAACGTCAAAAATCTGCGATTATTGGTACAGGCGCTGATAGCAGCATAAAAGTAACACCAAGAATGGCCTATCTACATGTCACCAGACTGGATCCAAGAACTACCACCGAGGATTTGACAAATCAACTCAAAAGTATGCTTCCTGAAGTAACGTGTAAACACCCAGAGCAATACCCGTCTTTTAAAGTAACAATCAATCTCACTAATCTTAATGTGGCCTCAAACCCAAATTTGTGACCTAATGGGTGTCTGGTGAATCGTTTTTTTTATCCACGTCGGAGAAAAGCCCCAACACCATAACAAATTCCAGTAAAAACTCTAACAATGGTAAAGGTTTCTATCTGTCATATTAATTCTAATAAGCCTGCGGCAAAAAACGTCGGAGTTACTGCAAGTACTTACAGAACTGAATTTTCCGACCATTGTGTGCATATCAGAAACGTGGTGCTCCAGTGATGAGATTAATAGTACTCTTCTTGGACCTTATGTTTGATAAAGCCTATTCAATAATAACAAAAAAAAAACTCCAATACAAAATCAAAAAATTGGATGAACAGTAGTATCACAAATATCGGTAAAATGGTTGGGCAATTGTATGGGCTGTATAAAACATCAAATAATATTGTAATTTTTAATCGTTATAAAAAATTTAAAAACAATTTATAATAACTCGATCAAACTAGCTAGAAGAAAGTATTACGAATTATTATGGGCCATAATAAAAAATGAGTGTGGCTCTGGAAAATTATTTACTTACCCAAACTATTTCAGTAGTATTACAGGTAAAAAATCATGTGATACTAAAGAGGTTGCTGATTATTTCAATAAGTACATTTTTTATAAAATCTGTTAGTGATTTAGCCAACAATGCTAACAAACAAGTAAACATAAAAAACAAAATAAATATTCATAATACCATTTATTTGCGTCCAGTAACACGTTGTGAATTAGTGGAAATAATTAATTCTGTAGGTATAAAAAAATCATGCGGTTTTGATGGTATTTCATGTTTTATCATAAAACTTGTTGAGGACATTATTTTGGAACCTCTCTTAGATTTAATTAATCAGTCTTTCGAACTCGGCGTTTTTCCCTCAATCTTAAAACAAGCAGTTATTGTCCCTATTCACAAGGAAAGTAAAAATCAGGAGGGTAGACCGGTGCGTCATCAATTTAATTTTTTCATTACCACCCTACAGTGAAATAAAAAATCTATCACAATGTAAATGAAACAATTAAACGGTCTCTAAGGATGGTAGCCTTGAACATTAATTTACATATGTACTTCATGTACTTCATGTCATGTTCGAGTAAATTTGTCAATTTGACATTGACAGTAACATTATTGTCGTCGTTGAAATTCTTTGTGGTATAATTTTCAAGTTGTTGATTTAATAGCACTATAAACGTGAGGGCTGACTAAGTATTGTTTTGGCGATAAGACTAAAACACGTGAGTAGACCAAAAGTTGCTGCTAAATAATTACTTTTATTTTATATGGCAAAAAGAGATGTATCTTGTTGGTTTTATGTTGTCAATTTTTTTCTAATTCTTATTAAAATACAGTGGCTGTTGTCATTATAAATTTTGTAATTTTTCTTTATGTTTTTGATGTGCCCCGGTATAATAATGAAACACGAGTTGTAGTAATAGAATTTGCTAGATCTGAATTTCAGGAATATGATTTTGCCTATATACATCTCTTGAAAATAACATCATTTTAAAATTGTTCGTTTTCGCTTAGTGTCCTTTTATTGTTAGTTCATTTTATAAAATTAGTGGAAAAGTGTTTGCAAAAATAAATACAAAAACAAAAGTTCTTGTATTTTAACGAAAAAGTTTGTCGAAAAGGTAAGACTTTTTCATTTTTTCTTCATTAAAATTTTGACTTTTATTTATTAAAATATTACATAAGATGGAAAACGAAACGTTTATCGGAATCCCAATATCGAAAAAATAAGTAAGTATGCAGATGAACTTACAATATTTTCTACTAAGAATAAGGATAAAAGCCTTCTTGTAAAAATAAATGGCAAAAGTATTAAGCAAACTAAAAATTGTAAATTTCTTGGTCTTATGTTTGACGCCAACTTGACTTGGACTGACCATATCGACATTGTCCTTTTAAGAAACTATCGACTCAGTGCATCACTATCGTCCACTACGAGATAGGATCAGTCTTGAATCACTCAAAGTTTATTATTTTAGTAACATTCAGTCTTGTCTTAGCTATGGTATCACGTGCTGGGGCAATGCAGTAAAAGTAATGAAGTTTTGTTCGCACAACAAATGATAGTGAGGACTATATTGTTTAAAAAATCTAGAGACTCCTGCAAGCCCTGTTTAAAAAGTTAGGTATTTTAACTGTAGTGTCACTTTATATTGTATTGTCTGTTGTTTGTGTTAAATCTTCGAATTTTTCTACGGAAAAGCAGGTAGTGATATGTATAATTTGCGTAACAAGAATAACATACTGATTCCTGCACATAGGGTAGATTGTCGGGATTATTATAAATTTGGGCATTGACCATTTTCCAGACGGAGCTGAGAATTGAGTCAAAAACATCTCCTTAGATAGAAGATCGAGGAGGACAGTGTCAGGCTAGTTAGCCTGAATGTATCCTGTAGTGGAGAACGAAAAAATCCAATAAATTTGGCACTTCTCATTCTCCACTACCGACTCAATGTCTCCCGGAGCATAGGGAAGCACAGGTGTTTCGTCTACCCCGTACGAGACGAGCGTGTTAAAAACACCATCTTGGCAGGCTATGATAAATCCCTCCGTCTACGACTTTAACCCACTTGCCTTTAAGAAGTCAAAGCTCAGCCGTTGAGACAAGCCCTGGTCTTGTATGGTGTTATAGAAGACACCATGCATGGGCTTGTCACAGTGCCTGCGCAATAGACTGCGCACCTCGGGTTCCCTTACGAGGGCCTGGAGACGAGTATCCTCCCACTCTGTGACCGTGGTTCCTCATCGAATACAAGACTGAGTTCATCTGCTGCCCTTCGTGCTGCCTTAAACAAAAATGCTCCCACCTCCCCCCTTTCGTGTTTGCATACCATGCGAAGAAGGGGATACGAGCTCCTGATAATCTTACAGGCCGTACCCAAAGCTACTCTGTCATGCAGACACCGAAAACTCAATAGTCCACGGCCCCTTGATTACGTGGGAGATATAACCGTGGAACGGATGATTTTGGGTGATGACTCCTTTGAAGAGTCATCATTTTGCAGGTCCCTACATCGAGATTTTGCAACTCGCCTTAGGCCCCTTCACTACTCGAAAGGAGTAGATCGAAACGGCAAGCATATTTGTTGCGTCAATTTTGTTCTTCCCCGACAGTTCGGAAGACCAAATTTGCCGGAGCAGTTGCCGATACTTGTCACGAAGAGACTCTTAGATTTTACCTACCTCTTGAACAATACCGAGGTAGGTATACGTCTCTCCGGCATTCAGATGTTTAAGAATGCTTCCATCAGCAAGCTGCTCATCCTCTCCGTATTCTCCGCATTGTCCTCTCTTGAGTGCGCATTTGTCCGTTCCGAACTCCATTCCAATCGCATGAGAATACTCCTGCACCACCCTAAGAGATTGTTGTAGTTCTCTTTCTCCTGAGGCGTAAAGTTTAAGGTCCTCCATATAGAAAAGATGGGTGACCTTATGCCTTCGGTTTGAGGGTGGGCCGCAAGTGTATCCCTTTGTTTTTCGTAAGGCAATTGAAAGCGGAAGTAGTAAGATGCAAAACAAGAATGGGTTCAAGGAAAGTTTTGATATAACAAAAGTCGGTTTTTACTCCCCCCTGTGCAAAAATAGCTGTGTTATTATCGATAACTTTTTTAGTGTAGACTAAAGTAACCTCTTTTATTGTCATTTAATGACAGTCTTATCATACAACTCGTCAATTTTCATAGCATACTCTAGTCTAAAAGAAAAATGGATGTCTCGCTGAATATATTTTTATATCATTTTTTACACGTAATCACTAAAATACAAAGAAATATACTACAAAAAAAGTAAATAAAATTATTGGTTGCTACTAAAAAAAGTAATGATGACGTCATTACTTATAAACTAATGTTGGTATAATGTCAAAATGCAGCATTTACAAAAATAAAATCGACCTTTTGAGAATTTTTTTGAAAAATAATAATCTATACCTAACAAAAATATTAATTTTGTGCGTTACTTAAAGTTCGTACGTAAAACAGTATGTATACCAATAATATGATAATTTCACATTCATAAAAGTATAATATAAAAGACATTTGCTAAACAATATGTCGCACAACGGAATATTTTTAAACATGCAATAATTTGCATTGATTCAGATTCAAAGTGAATTCGATATTTTAGACTGCTTTCACTGTAAAGCATGTTGCATTGTGGATGTATTATGCACATCGTCGAAGAAGTTAGTATGTAAGTAAACCGTGTCGGATACACCTTAGCTAATAAAGGTTGTCATTAATTCATATATGATTTCATTAAATGAATAAATTTGAAAATAGCAAAATGCATTAAATTCGAAATAATGATTTGTCTTATAAAACCGTATGTAGGTATATATGGGTTTTGCTGAGTGTGACGTACAAGTATACAGGATGTACCACATAAAACTTTCTCTCAAGAAATTGCATCTGCAGCCATTTTAAATACACCTCATTAGCACTAAAACTTTTTGTAATATAAAATAAACTGCTCGAAATTATTATTATTAAATTAATTATTTAATTTAATATTATTAAAGATGCAGCAAAACTATTGTTTGTTTATTTTCTAAAGTTTTTAAAGTAATTTGGGTAAAATACGTTTTAGTGAAAACGGTTAAAAAATTATCAAGAAAAAAACAAAAACTTTACAAAACACAATAAAAGCACTTTTTTATTTTGTCTTTAAGAAAACGCATGCTAAAAAGAAAAGACGACATAATGCACAGTATTGCCAACAGAATGATCAGTATGTTAGAAAGTGGTGCTTGACGACTGCATTCTTTAATGTTACACAAAGTGTGGTTTCGCGGCTACAACAAAGATATAGAGAAACTGGAAGTGTGTCGGAAAGGTCAACACAAGATCGACCAAGGGCTAATATCGTTGTACAAGATGATCGTTTGATGATTAAGAAAGCAGTAGAAACTCAAGATTTCATTGTAATTTGTTAAGGCAAGAGCCATTCCACGCCACTGGAACTAGTGTCGCAGCTAGAACGATACTTAAACGCATTAAGGAGACAGAACTAAGATTGTAGAAGACGGTTCCATTGACATCTGCAGTAGGGCCGCCGCAAGAGGTATCAACGCCTGCGTGCAAGTTTGAATTTGGTGCCCCCTCTTTTTGTTAATAAACTATGGGCATTCCTTTGTACATATAAAAAATATATTCACAGAATTTTGTTAAGATTAAAAAGTAAAGAGAATTTTTATTAAATTTGGTTATCAAGAAGTGTCAATAAATCAAAGTGAAGAAATATTAATTAAAAAGTATTTAAAATATTCTTTTTTTTTACTTAAAAAACTTTTTTATTTTCTAAATTTCATACTACCCACAGTCCAGTTTAGTCGAATTTGATAAGACCGAGGAGAAGACCAATGCTACGAAATAAAAATTCGGTTCGGTTCGAACAAAGAATTTTTATATTTTTAAGCTTTTATTTGAATGATATTTTGTAAAATGAGATATTAGATTCTGAAGAAAATTTACACTTTTAAAACTCCGCATCATTTATTTTGTTTAAAATATCAACTCAAATTGTGATGAAACAACTAATACGATTTTGTAAAAAGGCATGTAAAGGAGTTTTATGAGTAGTAGCAATATTCCAAGAATAATCAGTTTCAAATATTTTCATCAGAGTATCAAAAGTCTACAGATATGATACCGCAATTGTTTAACTGCATCGATTATGCTAGAAAAAAATTAAAATTCTTGAAATAATTTGAAAAAGTGATATAATTTCATAGGAAACTTTACTACTTGTCACTTGCCTCCGCCCCCTTAATTAGAGTACACAATTTGTAATATCACCAATAGATTCAGCGCCAAAAAATTACTTCATATGTAATCTTTTGTAAATTTATGTATACCGGTAAGGTACTGAGATAATTGAATAAAAGATCTTTTAGCTTTTTTTAGTTCCCTTAGCAATCATTTCTGAACATAGGTTTTTAGGATTTTTTTCTTCTTTTGACGTGGGAAATATGTCCTCAAGATCTTTCAATATTTTTTCCGGACATCCGTACCTCCAGTATGATGACTTCCTCCGCATATTGTAGTGTAGTTACGATATGAGAGTTTAAATTTTGCACTTTGACTCTATTTATTTCTGTTGGAAAAATACTTTTCCAAGTTTTGTTGCTACAAGCTATTAAAAGAGGAAACAGGGAAGCTGTAACCTGAATTGTATCTCTGTTTAATGTTATTTGTGGCTTTTATTGGCAAAATTTTTGTATCTTTACTAAATAATTATAAAAAAACATATACAAGATCATCGGTATCATTAAATAGATATGAAAAAATGTCAAATGCCAAAAATATTTGACAGAATTTTTTCATTTTTTCCATGTTCCTGGTATCTTATCTTACTAAAATTTTTTCTCTGGGGCGCGAGTTCTGGCGCATCTGTATATAGACCTTTAGCAATTTTCAATAATATTAAACAGTTCCTTGATTTTTTATTAACAATCAAAGATTTAATGCAATTTTTGTCAAAACTGTAATTTTTGAGTTACTATAGTTTTCGTTGGGAGAGTCGATATGTTACATAACAGAACTCAGAAAAAAATGCTCTCCTTAAAAAAATTAAATTCAACCCTTTGACATAAAAAAAAACTAGTTAGCCTTGTATCCACAGAACAAATGAAGATAGAAGTTTGATAAACATCTGATGCGATGGAATTTAAATACTTATAATCATATACCAAATTTCAAAAAGTTTTGATGAACAGTTTTTATCTATAGGTAGGTACTTATTAGCGACCCTGTATAATTAATTCTACATTTGCCTCTTTATCTATCGGCTTTACGAACATCAAGAGTTGATTGAATGTTGTATTCCTTTTCTCCTTTTCTCTTGTAAAGTTACAAGTTGATATATCAATATCTATAGATACCATTCTCTACACACGAGTATATAGAGTTGCTAGCTAAGAAACAGATTGCTTGATTTTTTCATATCTTTCCTACTCTGTACGTAACCAGAATCGGCGTAAACACAAAATCACAAAAATATAATAGGTAAATCAAATTTTTAAATTTTGTTAGTTTTATGTTAAATTATACAGGGTGTTTTACATAACTTCGTTAAGATTTTATTGTTCATAGTTATAATAATAATCTTTATTCTTCGAACTGTCAAAAATTACGGTTTTTCTTCTGTGTAAGGAAGTTTCAACAACTGTTTGGTATTTCTCAATACGAAACGTCAGATTATTTTTAACAGATTTAAAGCAATTTAAGAGCCTTGTTGAGTCTAATTTTAAGAATAAAATGTCTTCGTGTAAATCGATTCATTTATTCCACCTTATAAAAACCTTGGTTTAAAAATCCACTCGTGAAATAAAGCGTCCGATTTAATACACTTAAATTTCTCAAATAAATAACTATTACCATTATTACTACGAATAAATATAAATTACTGTGTAGCCTATCATACAAAAGGGAATTAGTTTAATCTCTAAACAGAGAAAATGTCGTTCTTCTCTTGATTTTTCGAAAATATGCAAATTGGGCGAACGATAAATAACAACGAGCAATTTGGTTACGATCGGATAACTTGTTGTTTTAACTTGGTAACTTGCTTAGTTATGAGTTTTGGTATATACATTTGCATACCTCTAACTGTGAAACAAAGAGGCTAGAAATTGCACAATCTATAGTATTTTAGGTGGTTACTAAGATGGTTAAGATCTACCGTCATACACTATACTCACGATGGGGTGAGTTTTTAAATCTTAGTGATGAGTTTTTGAATATTTGTATTCCTGTACTCATTCAACGATCAACGGTCTGGGCAATTTCTGTCAGCAAAACTTTCAGAAAAGAAGCTACCGCCCTGGGTTATGTCCGCATCCTCCAAAAATGATTATTATTTCCAAATAATCAGCGGCTGAATTGATGGTTAAAACTTATTAACTTAAACGACATAATTGACATCTAACACAAATTCGAACTAATACACCCGTGTACTGCCTCTACAGCGAGAAAAAAATTATGAGTAAAAAATAGCGTGTTATGTCAACATAGACATTAAATTAATAAATGTCAAAATTACAGTAAGCCAGATATTTTTTGAAATTTTTAGGTAAATTGGTATTGTTTCTGTAACATAGCAACGGATAAGTATAATTTTTTAATCACAACTCTCAACTTTCTTATGCAAGCAAAAGTTACTTCTTCGGCTGCACTTTTTGGTGACTTATTACCGCCGGCAATTGACATTTGACAGCTTGTATATAAAAATTCACATTGTGGAAGAAAAAAATCTGCAGCTTCGACTGCAACAAAAGTCATTAATGTCATTATTTTGTGTTTTATTGTAAATCATAAATACGTCAACCAATTAATAATTATTTTAATATTGCAATCTATGTTTATAAAGTTGGAATAAGATCAAGAAAAAAATACAGAGTATTTCACGAGTAATAATGAGCCTGATGGAATTGAAAACACAATACCGAATACATTTGCAAAGTTACAAAGTTAACGTGAATGTTTTAGATATCACATTGTTTGAAAAACTGATTATGAATCCACGATAGCTTTACTTCCACTAATTTTATTTGTCACAATTGAGATTAAATTAAACAAAAAGTCAAAATGCAACGATGAGAAAACAGATCTGACTGTCAATTATGGCGAATGTGGCAAAAATGCTTCTGCCGTTGAGCAAACGCGCAACAAACGTAAAGACAATGTTTCCTCAAATAAAAAAGCTCCAAAAAGGCTTGATAATTAAAGTGTTTTGGTGGAGAGAGAAATAACCTTAAAACTTGCGTTTCCTCTCTTGTCAATTTCTTTGTGTCAATTATGCGATAACTATGTTTTATTAATTTTAAAATTCGTAATCAAAATCCATCCAAATCCATGCAAATATATTGCTGGCTGCAGTTCAAATTTGGTCAGACTCGTGAAATACCCTGTATATCTAAAAAAAAAGAAAATTAAATATAGTTTAATTTTTTAAAAATTGTACTAAAAAGTAAAAAATATTTTTATCTGCAAACGTCACAAAAGTGACCACTTTTATGACTAAATGACACAGGTAAAAGTTTTACTTTTCAGACATGGAGTAAAAACACTGTTTTTACGCCTAGGCGTTTTTACTTTTACTTGACACTTACTTTGACATTTATCACTGTTGTCTCTTTCTTGTCTCTTTCACTTTTTCAGCATTTTCTGGAGAGGTTCAAGGTAGATTATCAGCATTCGACATATTGCACTATAAACTACACCAGTTATTCACCAGTTAAATCAATCAATTTCGAAATCTCAACACAAATTCCGAAACTGACGCGTGACGTTTGTTACGATTTTATTGCAAAGCGTCCTGATTATTGAAGTGATTTACTTGATTATTGGTGTGTTGCTCTTTTCATTCCATCTGAATCGTTTGCAGATAAAATAGTATATGGTATTTGGAGTAAAAGTGATTGTTTATGTGGCTCAGCTGAATCCATTTGCCTCACTCCGTTCGGCAAAATGAACGTTCAGCTTCGCCACATACACAATCACTTTTACTCCTAATAACATAATCTACTATTTTGCTATCAGAGAAGAACATTTTTGCTCACAGCTTGAGTTTTTAATATTTATAAAAGCTTTTGAAGCTGTTAAAACACTACAAGTATTCACTATTACTTGGCTTTGTTGATCGCCCCCAAAGCTTTTATAAATTTGAAAAGCATAAGTTGTGACCTGTAGAAATTTTTCTTTTCTATCGAATGGAGTTGGTTCCATCTTCGTATTTAATTATAAGTATTAAGGGCCGAGATATTTATAACTGTTTATAACAATTGTTAATTGTTTATAAACTAATTAAAGTTAATATTATTGTATTGTCACGGGCTCACGGGAGTTGTGTGTAAATTTGCAGCAGACAGACAATGAAGCAAGTTAAATAAAAGCTTATAATTACAAAAACAAATGAAACCTATTGGAAACGGTTTCGTTTGAAATGATTAAACAGAAAGTTTTCGAATTTTGATAAAAGCTAAGGCAAAAGCAAATCAAATGATGACAGTGTTAAAATATGAAGTGACATGAAATTGACTTTTCTCCTTGTCGCAGATCCGATTTTCTTATTTCTTGCTATAATATAATTTTATCTTAACAAAAAAAAATAATTCAAGTGACCCTCAAACCTTGTTTTGGAACTAAATAACACTCTTAATGATAACAATTCTGTGGGGTTTTTTCCTCGGTTACAATATTTATGCACTCTTCTATTACCAGGTCAATTTTCAACCAAGACCGAAAACATCCTGTACTCCTAAATACATAAATTAAAACAAGTCTTATTTAACTCTTATTGTCATTTTAGAATTCATCAAAATATGATACCTAGGAGTAGTATTTATTATACCTACACGAAAGGTAAACAAAATTAGAATTTAGTTGGTAACTTAACAATTTTGTTATAAGAAATATTTATTCATTACTTAACGTAAGTTGTTGACATGTATATTGTAGATATTTATACTTACACTCTTTTAAAATGTCGTAACTTATTCATTAATACTATAAAATAATTACAAAATATAAAAAGTGTGATTTCACTTTCGTGTATTTTTCCATCAATTTACACCAAACACAAAAGAATGTTGATTCACATTACTCCATTAGGCTTGAGTAAGGCTGCTTATGTACTTTATCAGATTAAGTATGGTAAAAGGAACAAAATACATCAAATATTTTGCAATTATTTCTCACCATAACAATTTTATTCTTCTTAGGTTTTGGGTCTGTTTATAGAAAGCAATTTAAAAATTTATGCGTGGTTAAAAGTTAATGCGCGATTAACCCGTGAATCTGAGCATCTGGTTGGTTCATTTTGGTCAGGTGATCAGTTAATCTAATGTTTGATTGCAATTAATTTAATGACGATTCTATAAAACCGACCCTTAATGTCAGATTTATTAAACGTAAGGTGATAAACTTTTGATCTTTAAATATCGTGAATGGACTTTTTCACCTCTTTGAATTAGGACATCCAATAATTATTGTTTCTTGAGCTGAAAAACTGTAGGTAACAAATAAAACTACAAAGCAAAAGCGGTTTATAACTCTCTCGATATAATAACATTATATTTGGAAAAGTCTCAATAATTACACAAATATTCAAAATAAATAAAATAACAGCGATTAATTAACTTTTGTCTTGCCATTTTGTACATTGTTGTTGGTCTTCTCTAGAGCCTTCGGTTTCTGAATATACGTTTTATGGTAAAAGCTACCAAACAAAAATAGGAAAAACAATGCTTGTGTACCTAACAACATTACTATAAACTTTGGGTAATCACATTGCCGGAACAACACTTGTAAATTATGGAAAAAGATTATGCAAAATTGCACCTACAATCTCTCCATTAACAAAACAAATAATAACCTAAGGCCACTTACCATTTGCATAGCTGTTAAATGCTTTTTCCACCATAAATATTTTTGGTACTGAGGCCCCATCGAAGACACGAAGTAATACGAGTACATTATTATATGAATGAAAGAATTGATCAATCCTAGCAAAGTACCATGACCACCCGGCAAAAATTTCACACCGATCCAAGAACAGATCGGCATCATAGCGTGATGGTACAGATGAAGAAATGTAACCTGATTCATTTTCTTCCTCAAGACGAAAAAGACCTACAAGATGAAAGTGAAAATGGGATCACTTAACGCAACTTCGTACCAACCGTATCGAGCAACTCGATTATCTTACAAAGGAAGTACAACCAGACAGCTTGGGCCATCTAAAACGAAATTATAAAACGCAACTGCAATGAAAACGAGTTCAACATACCCGAAGAGCCATGGGATTGTCTGAATAATCCACTGGCTGACATTTAAGGCTGTAACCTGTAGCCCATCCTCCCATTAATCCCTGAAACACCTCATTTAATGTCTAAACGCATGACTTGAACTTAAACTGACCTCGTACACGAGAAATATACTGAATATGACTTGTAGAAAATTGTACACTATGATTGCATTTTTCAAATCGAAGGGTTTCCTATCTTTCATGTAACGAGGGCCGGCGTAAATACAAAAATATAAATAGGTTGCGATTATCGTGAGGACAGGTCCTGGAGAGCCTATAAGAAACCATTTCGATGTCCTAGGATCTGAAAAATTCCATTGCAACATAAACTACAAGATTAATTAATTGAACAATACGGATTTTTAATGAGGTAAGGTTTTTCCCATGTGCAATCGGACACTTTGAGGTAAGTGAATTTTCCACCGCAAATAGTTGTTTTTAAAAATATTAAATTTCATTTGGTTTGAAATACAATAAAGGACTTACCACTTTTCGTTTCGAGAAAATACGTGTAGTAGTTTATATAATCCATATAATCTAAACTGATGTTGATCGGTACCTTCATTAAATTTGCCTGCAATTAGAAACGTAATGGTAATTTTCAAGAATGCATTTTCTTGTCATTAAGCAATTGCTTCTTAGTCAACGCCCGGAGTATTTAAAACATTCCATTTATAACGACCGAGCAGGTTCAAGTGAAAATTTAAGATAAAATTAGGAAATAAACAGAGTGGAAAATTAATCTGATTGGTAGTTACGCAAAGAAAAACAAAAATAAGACAAACGATCTGTTTAAAAGACGTTTCTTAATAAAAGGTTATTTATTATTCGTTGTGACACCAAATAATACCTAAGGCAATTCATTAATAATAAGGCTCCGAGAAAGTGTGGTATGTTGCCACTAAAATTACGTAAGAAATCTAATTGGTCTCCTATAATTTCATTTAGTTTGATATTAAAAACCAATTCATTGCGCCGCGCCGCAAGCAAAAAAAAATTCACGATTTAACTCGTTCAGGGCTACTTCCGATTTCTTAAATTTATCACAAGTTTACCTTTCTGGAGGTCAATTAGTTTCACTTGTTTGTTTATATTAATATGTGCATCCGGAAGAAAAACAAATACTCACTTAATTTAACCTAAATCACAAAAAAACCTCAGCCTCACTAGGTTGTCGAGTTTTTCAAAACTATAATTTCTATGGGGCAAATCGCGCACTTAAAACACCATCTTCTGGTGTGCAATTCGAAATTTCACTGCAACCTGATGGGGCCGAAGACTTGACAATAACTGACATAGAACTTGACTAGCACTGATAGTTTTGAGATTCGGTAAATTACGTGTGGGGTTTGCTGCAAGTCTTTGTGGACAAGTGCAGGTGGGAGAATTCATTGCTCGCTCCAGCAAGAAGCTAAATTGTCGGATTCATCGAAACCTCCGCAAAAATCGATTAACCGGATTCCTCGCCGATGGACTCGTCAAAAATCCCGTCCCGAAATTTTCAGACCCAAACTCGCTTACCTCAGCCAAGCTTTCATCTCTTGCCGGCAAAGCACTACGCCAGGAGTGTACTGACACTCAGCATAGACAACGCAAACTGTTATCCAGCGACTTTTTCAATTTCTGCATCAACACTTTTACTTACAACTTGCACAAGAACTCGTTCCGTTCACTGAAGCTGCGGTGGCGTTTGCGTCATCAATACAACAACAGAGAGAAAAAATAAAAGATGAACACGCCAAAAACGCAATTAAATTCAATTAAATCCAGGATAATACTCTTTTCACTTATCTGGAAAAGTGAGTGGTGGCCTATGAATGGTCTATTGTAATCGCTTTTATGGCCAATTTGACGAAAATTCATTTAATTAAAATTGACGAATCTTTAACCTTCGTCTACTGTCTTACCTAATGATTAAATGTTGATTTACTAATATCGAAGTTTGTACACAAATGTTTGGACACCGGGCTGTGATAAAACAAACATTGATTTAGCAGTAATAATGCATTTTCATTGAAATATCTACCATAGTATATGTACTTTGATTTTCGAGTTGTAAATAGTAATGACCTTAATACAGCCACGGTTAGTTGGCAATACTTGTAAACAGTCAGTTAATAATTTTTATTAAATAATTTAAAATAAAGTTTCCGCATTGTGAAACTAATTATTATTAATCGTTACCGGTTTTGTGCTGCTATTTTTTATGCAATTTATATTGCAACAGTACATCACATGCATAAAGTCCTCAACATTGTTCTTCATTTAATTTATTCTGAAACCGGATAAAAATTGGCCCAATCAAGATGAATTTATTAAAATGTGGGTGTAGTTGAATACATATTTCATATAAATGTCAACCCTTTTACTTCCACATTATAACTAAAATTAGGAAAAATTATTTAGAAAAGCGGTTAAGTTAAACTCGGTGGTTTAGTCAAATTTATTCAATAATTTACTTAAAACGAGTATCATATTTAATTCAGCTGTTCTGTAGTGAAAGATTATGAGTAAAATATATATCACAACACCATATAATTATACCTACAAATAATAATTAATAACTTCCTCTGTTTATTATGTATAATTATTTAATGTTTATTGTTTGAATTAGAACTTGGCGACATTTAAGAATGATAAATATAAGAAATTGTCTTAAAGACCCAGATTTCCATAATAAATTTACCTTGCATGTTAAAAGTTGAAAAGTATGATATTTCAACTTCATTTAACAATTAATATGAAATATCAGGTTCAGATTGGGAAGTGGTCACTTCCTCATCAGTTAATATGTAATATGACAGTATAGGATCCCAACGCGAAAACTGATAAGAAAGTGACCACTTCTCAACCTGAACTGTCATGTTATGTTTTTTATAAATTTGATAATTTCTTATTGGCTTTCTGTTCTTTAAGAAAAATGATTGTGAATAAAATAGTATATAGTATTGTGGTCTTTGCTTCATCGCACCCCGGCTTATTGTCTTGTTCATCAAATTTCGCCTTGTTAATGAAGCACCTCCCACCTCAGTATGTAATTTACTATTATACCACGAACAAAAGATGAAAAATGATATACCTAACAATTACACGGCAATTAAATCTAAAATAAAAATGCATCTAAATTGCATCACCTCCAAATAAATAAGAGTTCAACCATCTAAAATTAATTTTATTGGAGGTAGAAATATGAAGGAAAAATTCATTAACTTTTCCACCTAAAAATCATAACCTACTTATTGTTTGTCATTACAATCAAATATTGCAATGAACGTTGTAGACTCAACAGCTATTGTGTTAAAATTTTTGATTAATTCTCACACAAATGCATTCCATTTATTATTTAAATAGAATTAAATAGATCACACACAACATAGACAAGGTTTGAGCACTTAATGGATAAAATCTGTCAACATGGGTAGTTGGAATATGGTTCTATTGTTAATCAATTTATTTTGTAATTTGCGAGCGATGTTTGTTCCACTGAGTCCACTGCAATTACAAGTAAATTTGAACGCAACAGTAATCAACTAATCATTAAACTACTTTCTTAAATTACTCTTGTAAACTAACATATTGGTAATTTGCAATATTTTTTAATGTATAGTTGCGATCTCAATTAAAGGTGTTAGTTTGTTGAGAAAATACCGTTTCTTTTTTCAGTCATTCATAATTTCCAATAAGACTATAAGAAGGAAGGTTTTAAGAAGCCAATTAGTCTAAAGCTTAGATTTCCTAAAAAGCGGTACCGTAATATTATGGCCGTAATGTGACGGTGACTGACGTCACAAAAACGGTGGCGATTATATTTTGCATTACGTTATTAAAAAATGTTACGTGGTGTTCACCGTCTTTTAGGAAACCATCTCAATTCAAAAATATTTACCGTTTTTGTTTTGTCAATTGCCGTCATATTACGGACGTAATTTTACGACACCGCTTTGTAGGAAACCTCAGCTTAAGTCAAATCATCTTAAAAACCAGCTAATTAAGCATTAAAAAAATGTTTAAAAAAGGCTTGCAAAAGTAAAAAATAAAATCTTTATTAAAATAGAATTGATAATAATAATAATAATAATGTATTAATTTATGTGCATTGCCAACGGAAAGATTTAACAACACATCAGGGACTTCTGAACCGCATAAATCATTTTGAGAAAAATTGTGACTTAGATTGATAGGTTTCTGAGCCCTCTAAAGTTTAATTTATAAAATCAAATTTAATTTGAAATACAGGGTGTTTACGGTCTTAGAGTTGAAAAGTGACCTAGTAATAGAATTTGTTATTATTAAGAAAGTTCTTTGACTCTAAAATATTGGTACACGGTTTGAGGGCCACTGGAATTATTTCCTGTTCAGATAAAATTGTATTGTTGCTACAATTAAAAAAATCGTATCCCTGACAATGAAAAAGAAAAGGCACTTCATAGTTTTGACACTGTCATCAACTGATTTGCTTCTGCTTTAGTTTTTATTAAAATTCGAAGATCTTCTGTTTAATTTCTTCCAGCGAAATCGTTTCCAATAGTTTTAATTCGTTTTTTGAAATTTGTTTTCTAAGTTATGAACATGGATGGCAAAAAATATTGAAATAATAAATTGGTTGTCGTGATTATGAGTTACAAGTAATGCAACAAGTAAGGACATTGTTGAAGCCGAAGCAGCAGTTCTCAAACAAATAATATAAAATGAATTATTTCCTTTCACAACGTGAATTTTTGTTTTCGTATTCGTTTTCTTCTACCGTGAATATCATTTTATTTAAATTTCAGCCTCAAGACCTTAAACACCCTGTATATTTTATCGTGTTTCTTTCGCAAACAACTCTGAAGAAAAACAATAACTGACTGAAATAAAATAGCTACAATAAGATTAATTTGTAATTACGTAAAGATAAGTGATGGTCGTAATCCACATTAACAGGGGAATTATGTTTACTGCTAATAATTGCTCATTAAAAGCACAATACAAAATTAAAATTTTTGTAAATAATTTAAGCAATAATTAATTCTTATCTCTTGAGTTAAAAATGAATCAAAAATTAGTAAGACAACTTTTATGAACTTACAATAAAACTCTGTAGATTTTTTGCACGAAAAAGTGCATTTTAGAATACATACATTGCAGTTGAGGAATTGATCACAGCACTAAGATCCGTAGCAACGTTTCAACTCTTATAAATTCGGAAGCTTGCAAAAACGAGAAATTCCGGACAAAAAGGAAGTTAATTAAATGAAAGTATTAATTAATTAATACTTCCAGTTAGTTACCTCTGTGTGTAAGGTCAACTTGCCAATCCATTGAATTTCAGAGGTTTTTGTCATTGCTCTTGTTATTGACTTGCATTAAAAAACTGCAAAAAGTTATTGAGTCAATAGATCCGATTTGCATCTTTTAATGAAATGAATATATATGTGAAAACTTGCATTGTTCAAAAAAATAAAGTAAAAATGTGAAACGTGAGGAACACATACGCTCCAAGGTAAACTCGTTTTCTTATTTGATGCGTTTAGTACAAATGTATAATAGTGTTGTAAGGAGATACATTCTTTAGCCACCTATTATTAAAAAATTGCAAAAATCTCTCTCAATTGCGTTTAAATGATTTGCAAAATTTCTTCTTTTTATTGTTTGATTTATATAATTTAAAATTGTTAGGTAAATTGTCGTAACGAAACACTCTATGCTGAAGAGTCGGTTTGTAGTTTTGAAGGTCACTCTTCATTATTCACTCGATTAACAAGAAGAAAGTTCATAGCTAATCTTTGGACGCAATGAGTAAACAAAACTAACCTTGATGGCAAAATCCCAAAAGGTACGAATAGCTTTTCTAACTCATTTTAATAATTAGGTTTAAATGATAGCTAAATTCCAGAAATACAATACATTTCCTAAGATTGTCCACAAATGTGAATATTAGTACATAATATGAAAATGAAATTTTAATAAAGTTAGTACCTAGGAGAACAGTTTTTGTATTATGTTCACTGCACTACAATAAACAAAGAACTGTCACGTCACATCATGTAGCATTTTTGTAATTCTTGACATTTGAACTCCACCTAATTTCAGATGCAAAAAGAAGCTAATTAATCAATAATTATCGAAGGTAACTCTAGAAATATACATACCTACATAAAATAAAAATCTAACAAAAACTATGTGACAAATGTGTAAAGTCATAGTCATGAATTATACTGGGTGATTTTAAGGTATACAGGGTTATTCATAATATGAAGCAATATTTGAACCTCAAAAATGACCCATAAAATGATGTTAATTTTTATAAAAACTCGTGTCCTAAGAATTTTACAGCCCATGGAATTTTGGTATGGAAATTTGTTTTTTTTGTAATAACTTTGGAACCATTTGACCAAATATTATAAAATTTGGAATAGTTACTTGCGAGAACATATCTTTTTTTTAAAACTAATAATCACAAAAACCGGATACATCTACTCAATTTCCGGTTACAGCAGGTGCAGGTCACATATCATTCATTCAAAATTTATACTTTTGACTTTCAGCGTTGTGCAGTTCTCACTTTAAATTAAAATATCTTTAAAATGGTAGGTACATTTTAGCGGTATTATTTAAATTAACATCATTTTATAGGTCTTTTTTGATGTTCAAATATTGCTCCATATTAACCTATGGATGACTATATCTACGTACAAAAGTTATATTTCAATTTAAATAAAAAATCAAAACATTGCAGGACGTCCAACAGCAGCCGAATGTCAACATCGACGTCTTGTTATGAAGGGCAGAGTTGAGCGCGTAAACTACACAATGTAAAATACATGGTTGTTTACATGTAAACAACATCATTGTTTACTTATCAATAAAATTTGTAAAGAACGTAAACAATGTAAACAATAGAATATGTATGATTTTATTTTCAAGTTGACGTTCTTCATAGTTTTTCTTGGTAATATTTTTGCTTTTTTAAAAGAATCTCTAGTTTCTTTGTCACTCTGATTACTTGTTTTAAGTTTTTTACACTTTCGATATTAAGACTGCATAGGTACAGTGATGGACAGTAAATTTCGTCCACCCAATTTCCTTGACAGATTAAAAAGTGTAAATTATTCTTTAGGTTTTTCTAACCTTTTTTCAGAATTTTGATTAACGTTTGTCATATTGATAGAACGCTCGATGCTCCTTGTTACTTTTTACCTTTGTCTTTTGAGAAACCCAAAATTCCATGTCCGCCAGCGTCAATCATCATCAATGTCATTTCTTGAGAAACGCTACGAATCGTTTCCAAAGAAACGTTTTACTGACATTAATCGTTTCCAAAGAAACGTCAAGTCAAGTATCTGTCAAGAATCTGAAAATTGATTTTTATAATCTAATTATGCCGCGACAAACATCACCAGTAACAAGAGCGCGGATTATTACAAAGTTAGAAGAAGGGTGGTCTATAAGGGCGGCGGCTGAAGCATTTCATTTAAACAAAAGCACTGTTTTAAAAATGAAAAAGAGGTGGGAACTGGAGGGCACTGTACAAAGGAAATCAGGTTCTGGTCGCCAAAAGATTTCTACCGATGTTGAAGACGCTCAGCTCATAAATTATTTACGGGAAAATCCGTTTCATACAGCCAAAGATGCCATTGTTAACACAAATCAAATTTTCCGGGATCACAACCTACGGTATGTCGACGAGTAAAAAAATCAGAAATCAGTAACTATGTGGCTGCTAAAAAGATAAAACTTACCGAACAAAATAAACAATCTCGACCGCTGTTTGCTTTAAATTATACTCATCAAGAGATAGAATTTTGGGAAAATGTGGTCTTCAGTGACGAAAAAATGTTCCAAAATACTAATGACGGGCAGATTCGTGTTTACAGACCACGCGGAACTAGATTTGATGAAAACTATATCAAAGCATTTGAAAGAAGTGGAAGATTTTCAATTAATACATGGGCATGGATTAGTTATCACGGTCTAGGGACATGTTGGCGCATAGAGAATAGTTTCAACGCCCAAAATTACTTAAATTTACTCGAACATGTAATGTTGCTTTCGGTCCGCCAGATATATCCCGATAATAATTTTATCTATCAGCAGGACTATTGTCCTGTGCATACAGCCCACGCACTTACCCAATGGCTAAGAAATAATAATATAGCACTTACCCAATGGCTAAGAAATAATAATATAGAAACGCTACCATCACCTGCCAGAAGTCCCGATCTCAATTGCATTGAAAACGTTTGGGGCCGTATGAGAAAAGAATTGTGCAAGTTGAATGTCAGGCCTCGTACTGCAGATGAGCTATGGGAAGTTGTTGAAAATACTTGGGAAAGTTTAGCGGACGATGAAACTTTTGCCCAGGCACTTGTTCATTCTATGCCTCGTCGGTTAAATGAAGTTATCGCAAAAAACGGCGCGATGACCAAATATTAGAATAGCATGTTACATTTTTTTAAATTGTTGTTAAATTGTTGAGAGTTGCCTTTTATTTTTGTATTAATTTATCAATAAATGTTTGCGAGTTGTGTTTGCAGTAATTGGTAATGGTTGTCTAATAAATAAGGCAAAAAGTTACACACAAAATCTCTGAAAAATGCATCGATAAAATTCAGCTGTCAGCAAGAATTTAGCTACAGGTTATTAAATAACGACAATTTAAAGATAAGTTTACAATATGACAATCTAGCCAAAATTGTGCACACTACATGTAGGCTTTTTTGTGAATAGAACTGTACATACACTTATTCCAATGATACTCGTAAGAAGACTGACATGATTTTAGTTGATGGATATATTTGAAAAATGCATTTCTTATTGCTTGTGTATATGCCCAGAAACACCATAAAAAAAGAACACCTTCTGGTCCGATCAGGTCAGTTTTACTAATTTTCAAATTCTGACGATAAGGATAAATAGATATGTAATGTATAGTAAGTTTTAGAACCAGAATTGCTTTATATTAAATTAATAATTGTATTGTACCGCCTCATATTTTCAGAAGCTATAGTGTTTTTTTTTAGAACGAAGTAGGTGGCATCAGCATCGACCGCCCCATTTACAATACAATTCTTATAAAATTGGTTGCCCATTGTAGAGAGGTAATTTTAAAAACGAAGAAAATTTCAATGTTATTTGTTTTTTGGCATTTTATTATAAATTAGTGTCTACAAATTCAATTAAGAACAAGAACAACATTTGATGAATCTTTCCTTTTCCTTGGTAGCGATTTCACTGCATGAGTTTCTTCCATTTCCTTAATRGTTTGCSAAACYAATGTCTGACCAATTCCYGCTACTTCRRRCACYCTTTTTACCATTTCAGTTTTGGAGAGCGCTTCATTCTGCTCTCTAAATTTCGCGTAGATATTATGTATCATTATTTTCTGACCACTACTAACTGGCTTTCCTCTAGAATTTTTGTTTACAACATAACCAGGTTGTTGTTCTGCCATCATGCTACACCAAAATGCTGAAATCGTGCACCAACAAACCACACTTTAACTTAAAAAGTTATGACACATTTCAAAAATAATGTCAAAGATTAGAGATTTTTAAAAATTATTTGGTAATTATAGTTCAATGTAAATAAGGCTTGTTACGTGGTGTAAAATAGATTTTTCAATTTTAGTTCCTATCTCCCGCAACGCTTCGTTCTTAAAAAAAAATAAACTATAAGTATGTAGTATAGTTAATATAAAAATTTGCATAGAAACGCTTTTAGTTAAATTGTTACAAATTATCGCTTTTAACAATAGCAAATTAGCATCTATTCTATACCCTTTTAAAATTAAAACTCACCGTTATTTCAAATACGCTTATCTCAGTTTTTATTTTGTATAACAATTATTATTTTTATACATTTTTTAGATCATAAACTGTAATCACGAAAAAATGGCGTTTATATCACTAAGTTTTTCTAAATATTATTTTATTTATTACTTTGGTTGTCTTTGTAACAGATTAGATAAACATTTTGAAATAAATCCACAAATGTATTAATTTTATGACTAATTGATACACTAAATAGGTACTTGCAATCAAATCAATTGATTTTCCAATATATTCAAAAGTAAAGCTGTTATTTTCAAAGAAAATTCGATTACTAGCATAAAAAGTCATGTTAACGAGCTGACTTTACTTTGAAATCATACAAGGTAATTCATCTCAGCTCCGGTCTTCTGTAGCTCAGTTATTAGTGTATTAATATTTTATAACTTTATTTATATTTTAGAGCGCATCTCAGGAAAATATTTTTGATTAAAAAAACTTATGTATTTTTTTAAGTGAAACACCATAATGTTTCTAGGCATTTTTGAATGTAGCCTTTAATTTCAATGTTTTTAAACTAAAATTCTATTAGTCGATTTGGCTTAGTTTTTAAATTAAGTTGTTCTTTTTTGGCGGAAACATCTACTTTTAACATGGAACACCCTATTTTTTATTTTTGCTTCTTATAGATTGATAAATTGTCTGTCTAAAAAAATAAACTTTTTATGTCTAGAATTGATAAATTAAAAGATAATAAAATGAGCATTGTTGATTCCAAAGCAACCATAGTAATTCCACCACTGATCACTTATTTGGGATTCGTACAGAAATTGTAAAAGCCGTCATAAATATCGAAATTCTAATTGTTTTATTGTAAAAATAAAGATAATGGATTCAGTATAACATAAAAGTGACTATTGAGTGATATTTCTTCCATCTCAAGTGCAAATGTGCACTTTTTGGTTATTGAAATAATGATTTTTTTTAAATGTTTATAGTTAAATATCTTTTTAGTTATTAATTGTAGACACTTGAAACTAAATGTTTTTAGAAAAAATATTTAATAATCTGTTAGATGCCAATAACTAAAAATACTGTGTTCCATTAAATTTTTTAAGCTACTTAAC